>NW_028270180.1:43770200-44073230 GCF_037043375.1 Chiloscyllium plagiosum
TTTGAGGCCCGTCATGATTTTGGGAAGCTCGATAAGGTTACCCCCTCAGCCACTGACGCTCCAGGGATAATAGCCTCAACCTATACAGTCTTACCCTCCAGCACAAACCCTCCAACCTTGGCAACATCCTTGTAAATCTTTTCTGAATCCTTTAAAGTTTCACAACATCCTTCTTACAGGAGGGAGTCCAGAATTGCACATTATATACCAAAAGTGGCCGAACAAATACTGCAACATGACCTCCTAACTCATTTACACAAATAACTGAGCCATAAAGACAAAAGTGACAAACGCCTTCTTCTCTATCCTATCGAAATGTTAATCCACTTTCAACGATCTATGAAGCTGCACTCCAGGTCTATTTGTTTCGCAACGCCCCAGTACCTTGCCTTAAGTGTATATATCCTGCTCTCTTTTACTTCTCCAAAATGCAGCACCTCACACTTATCTAAATTAATCTCCATCTGCCACTCCTCAGCCCAGTGGCCCATCTGATCAAGATCCCGTTGTCCTCTGAGGTAACCATCTTCACTCTCCTCCACACCTCCAATTTTACTGTCATCTGCAAACTTACTAACCATTCGTCCTATGGTCACATCGAAATCATTTATATAAATGACACAACAACAATGGACCCAGCACCAATCCTTGTGGCACACCGCTGGTCACAAGCCACCAGTCTGAAAAGCAACCCTCCCAAACCACCCTCTGTCTTCTACCTTCAATAAAAAGAAGTGTTGCAAGCATCAGTTAACTAGAGATTCAGTTCAGTGCATCACTAAATGAAAAAAAAATGCAGGGCATCATTAATTTGAGAATTCATGCAGGTGCCATTAAATTCGATGTGGGAGAACTGGGGCAGGATAACACTCAATGGGAGAATTGGTGCAGTTCCCGGATGTGTGCAGGATTGGGAAATGGGAGAAATAGCGATAAATAGAGTCATACAATCATAGTGATGTACAACATGGAAAGAGACACTTCAGTCCAACTTGTGTATGACTCAAGTTTAGAATTCTGGCAGCGCTCCACGAAATTGGAGAATCATTCCAAGGAAATGCTAAATGGAAGAATTGGGCAAGGGCTTATCAAAATCAGAGAATTTGGAATGGGGCATCCGATAATGGCAAATTGGGGCAGTTAGCACCAAATGGGAGAGTTTCAGTTTAGCACTAAATGGGAGAATTGGGACAAGACAATACATGATGCGGGAATGAGAATAGGGCACCCCTAAATTGGGCGAGGACATCAGTCAATATGAGGATTGGTGTAAGGCAAAACTGAATGGAGAACTTGTTCAGGACGTCAGTAATTGGGGGAAATGGTGCTCAGCAACACTGAATTGGAGAATTGGTGTGGAGTATCAGTAAATGAAAGACCTGGTGCACAGTGGAGCTAAATTAGAGAATTGGTGCGTGGCAACAGAAAATGGGAGAATTAGAGTAGGGCACCCTTAAATGGTAGAATCAGGCTCGGGCATCAATAAATGGAAGGATTAGTACAGGGATACGGGTAAATGGGAGATTTGGTGAAAACAATATTTGGGAGATCTGATGCACAGTGCCGTTACATTAGAAAACTGGTGTGAGTGCCAATATATTGGAAAATTGGAGCAGAGCATATCTAAATTGGGGATTAGGGGCCAGGGAATTAATCAAAAGAAGAAATGTTGCAAGCATCGGTAAATTGGAGATTCAGTTCAGTGCATCACTAAATGAAGAAAAAATAATCAGCATCCGTACGTAGAAGATGTGTGTCAGGGAACAACTAAATGGGTGGAATTGATGCAGGGCAACATTAATTGGAGAATTCATGTCGGTGCCATTAAATTCTAAGTGGGAGGACAGAGACAGAATAATCTCAATAAGTGAGTTGGCGAAATTCCCGACTTAGTGCAGGATTGGTAAATGGGAGAATCAGTGCAGGGAAGCAGAGCACTAATTACAGCCTCAGAGATGTACAGCACGGAAACAGATCTTTCAGTCCAACTTGACCATGCCTAAATTTAAGAATTCTGGCAGCTCTCCACTAAATTGGAGAATCATTTCAAGAAACTACTAAATGGAAAAAATGGGAAAAGGGCTGATCGATATGTGTGAGAGTTTGCAACAGGGCATCAGATAATTTGTGAATTCGTGCAGTTCAGCATTAAATGAATGAGTTATGCTGTGTTGCACTAAATGGGAGAATTGGGGCAGGACAATACCTTTAGCGAGATTTAGAGTCGGGCATCGCTAAATTGGGTGAGGGCATCAGTCAGTATGAGGATTGGTGCAAGGCAACACTGAGTGGAGAACTTGTTCAGGACATCAGCAATTCAGGGAAATGGTTCTAAGCAACACTGAATTGGGGAATAGGTGTGGAGTATCAATAAATAGGAGAATTAGAGTAGCGCACCCTTAAATGGTAGAATCAGGCTCAGGCATCAATAAATGGAAGAATTACTACAGGGATACGGGTAAATGGGAGATTTGGTGGAAACAATAAATGGGAGATCTGGTGCACAGTGCCGTTCCTTTAGAAAATTGGTGGGAGTGCCAATGTATTAGAAAATTGGAGCAGAGCATGTCTAAATTGGGGATTCAAGGCCAGGGAATGAATAAAAAGAAGAAATGTTGCAAGTATTAGTAAATTGGAGATTCAGTTCAGTGCATCACTAAATGAAATTTAAAAATCAGCAGGGTACCCGTACATGGAGGATGTGTATCAGGGAATAACTAAATGGAAGAAATTGATGCAGGGCAACAATAATTTGAGAGTTTATGCAGGTGCCATGAAATTCTCAGTGGGAGGACTGGGGCAGGATAACCTCAATGGGTGAGCTGGTGAAATTGCCGAATTAGTGCAGGATTGGTAAATGGGAGAATTGGTGCAGGGAAGCGGGACACTAATTAGAGCCTTGGAGATATACAGCACAGAAACAGACCCTTCAGACCAACTTGTCCACGCCTAATTTAAGAATTCTGTAAGCTCTAGTAAATTGGGGAATCATTGCAAGAAAATACTAAATGGATAAATTTTGAAAGAGCTTATCGAAATGTGAGAATTTGCAACAGTTCATCAGATAATGGGTGAATTAGTGCAGTTCAGCACTAAATGGGTGAGCTATGTTGTGTTGCACTAAATGGGAGAATTGGAGCAGGACATTACCTTTTGGGAGATTTCGAATAGGGCGTCGCTAAATTGGGCGGAGGCATCAGTCAGTATGGGGATTGGGGTAAGGCAACACTGAACCTGTTCAGGACATCAATAATTGAGGGAATTAGTGCTAAGCAACACTGAATTGGAGAATTGGTGTGGGGTATCAGTAAATGAAAGAACTGGTGCAGGGTGCTGATAACTTCGAGAATTAGAGCAAATGGGAGAACACGGGCAGTGCATCAGTAAATAGGGCAAATGTTGCAAAGGATTAGTGGTCCATATTCAATACAGTGTACCACGAAATGGGGGAGTTGGTGCTGTTCATCACTAAAGGGAAGATATGCGCAGGATCGATAATTTGGAGATATGATACAGGGATCGCAAGATTAGAGGATTCTGGCAGCAGACTACTAAATGGGAGAATTGTTGCAGGGAAATACTGAATGGAAGAACTGGTGCACAGTGGGGCTAAATTAGAGAATGGGTGCATGGCACCAGTAATTGGGAGAATGAGGGTATGATTAGATTACCTACAGTGTAGAAACAGGCCGTTTAGCCCAATAAGTCCACACCGACCCTCCAAAGAGCAACCCACCCAGACCCATTTCCCTACACCTAACACTATCGGCAATTTAGCATGGCCATTTCACCTAACCTGCTCATCTTTGGTCTGTTGGAAGAAACCGGAGGAAACCCACGCAGACACGGGGAGAATGTGCAAACTCCACATTGACAGTTGCCCGAGGCGGGAATTGAAGCCGCCTCTGGCGCTGTGTGGCAGCAGTGCTAACCACTGTTCCACCGTGCCGTCATAAATGGCACCTATAAATGATAGAATCAGGCTCGGGCATCAATAAATGGAAGAATTAGTACAAGGATATGAGTAAATGGGAGATTTGGTGGGAATCAATAAATGGGAGATTCGATGCACAGTGCCATTATATTGGCAAACTGGTGGGAGTGTCAATATATTTGAAAATTGGAGCAGGGCATGTCTAAATTGAGGAACAGGGGCCAGGGAATCAATAAATAGAAGAAATGTTGCCAGCATCGGTAAATTGGAGATTCAGTTCAGTGCATCACTAAATAAAACTATTCAGCAAGGCACCCGTACGTGGAAGAAGTGTTTCAGGGGACAATGAAATGGAAGGAATTGATGCGAGGAAACAATAATTGGAGAATACATGCAGATGCCTTTAAATTGGGCAGGATAATACTCAACAGGAGAGTTGGTACAATTTCAGGATTTGTGCAGAATTGGTAAATGGGAGAAATGGTGCAGAGCAGCGGAGCCATAAATAGAGTCATACAATCATAGAGATGTACAACATGGAAACGGACACTTCAGTCCAACTTGTCTATGGGTCAATTTTAGAATTCTGGCAGCGCTCCAAGAAATTGGAGAATCATTCCAAGGAAATACTAAATGGAAGAATTGGACAAAGGCTTATCGAAATAAGAGAATTTGGAAAAGGGCATCGGATAATGGAAAATTGGTGCAGTTAGTACCAAATGGGAGAGTTTCAGTTTAGCAGTAAATGGGAGAATTAGGACAGGACAATACTTGATGTGGGAATGAGGGCATCAGTCAGTATGAGGATTGGTGTAAGGCAAAACTGAATGGATAACTTGTTCAGGACGTCAGTAATTGGGGAAAAGGTGCTAAGCAATACTGAATTGGAGAATTGATGCAGGCCATCAGTAAATGAGAGTCCTGGTACACAGTGGAGCTAAATTAGAGAATTGGTGCATGGCAATAGTACATGGGAGAATTAGAGTAGCGCACCCTTAAATGGTAGAATCGGGCTCGTGGATCAGTAAGTGGAAGAATTAGTACAGGGATGTGAGTAACTGGGAGATTTGGTGGAAACAATAAATGGGAGATCTGGTGCACAGTGCCATTACATTAGAAAACTGGTGTGAGTGCCAATATATTGGAAAATTTAAGCAGAGGCTGTCGAAATTGGTGCAGGGAAGCGGAACACTAATTACACCTTTAGAGATGTACAGCATGGAAACACACCCTTCAATCCAACCTGTCCACGCCTAAATTTAAGAATTCTGGCAGCTCTCCGGTAAATTGCCTTCCCCCCCGTCGCCTTCCCTCCGCTGTCACCTCCCCCCGTCGCATAAACCCACCGTCGCCTACCACCCGTCGCCTCCCCCGTTGCCTCCCTCCCCCTCGCCTCCCACCCTTCGCCTCCCCCCCGTCGCCACCCCCCCGTCACCTTCCCCCTTCGCCTTCCCCCCGTCGCCTCGCCCCGTCACCTCCCCCCGTCGTCTCCCTCCCCGTCGCCTCCCCCCGTCGCCTTCCCCCGTTGCCTTCCCACCCATCGCCCTCAACCCCCGTCGCCTTCCCCCCTGTCGCCTTCCCCCATCGCCTTCCCCCGCCATCGCCTTCCCTCCCCGTCGCCTTAACCCCGTCGCCTGCCCCCCCGTCGCCTTTCCCCCTGTCGCCTTAACCCCGTCGCCTTCCCCCACGTCGCCTTTCTCCCCTGTCGCCTTTCCCCCATCACCTTCCCCTCCATCGCCTTCGCCTCGTCGCCTTTCCCCCCGTCGCCTTACCCCCCGTCGCCTTTCCCCCCCGTCGCCTTTCCCCCATCGCCTTAACCCCGTCGCCTTCCCCCCGTCGCCTTTCTCCCCGTCGCCTTCCCCCCGTCGCCTTAAACCCGTCGCCTTCCCCCCGTTGCCTTAACCCCGTCGCCTTCCCCCCCGTCGCCTTTCCCCCCCGTCGCCTTACACCCCTGTTGCCTTACACCCCCGTCGCCTTCCCCCCGTCGTCTTCCCACCCCGTCGCCTTCCCCCCCCGTCGCCTTCACCCCGTCGCCTTTCCCCCCGTCGCCTTAACCCCATCGCCTTCCCCCCCGTCGCCTTTCTCCCCTGTCGCCTTTCCACCGTCACCTTCCCCTCCATCGCCTTCCCCCCCGTCGCCTTTCCCCCCGTCGCCTTCCCCCCCGTCGCCTTTCCCCCCCGTCGCCTTACACCCCTGTTGCCTTACACCCCCGTCACCTTCCCCCCGTCGCCTTCACCCCATCGCCTTTCCCCCCGTCGCCTTAACCCCGTCGCCTTCCCCCCCGTCGCCTTTCTCCCCTGTCGCCTTTCCACCGTCACCTTCCCCTCCATCGCCTTCCCCCCCGTCGCCTTTCCCCCCGTCGCCTTCCCCCCCGTCGCCTTTCCCCCCCGTCGCCTTACACCCCTGTTGCCTTACACCCCCGTCGCCTTCCCCCCATCGCCTTCACCCCGTCGCCTCACACCCCCGTCGCTTTCCCCCCATTGCCTTCCCCCCTTCGCCTTCACCCCCGTCGCCTTCCCCCCGTCACCTCCCTCCCTGTCGCCATCCCCCTCCGTCGCCTTCCCTCTCCGTCGCCTTAACCCCGTCGCCTTCCCCCCTGTCGCCTTCTCCCCGTCGCCTTTCTCCCCTGTCGCCTTTCCCCCATCACCTTCTCCTCCATCGCCTTCCCCCCGTCGCCTTTCCCCCCGTCGCCTTCCCCCCCGTCGCCTTTCCCCCCGTCGCCTTACACCCCTGTTGCCATACACCCCCGTCGCCTTCCCCCCGTCGTCTTCCCACCCCGTCGCCTTCCCCCCCGTCGCCTTCACCCCGTCGCCTTACACCCCCGTCGCTTTCCCCACATGGCCTTCCCCCCTTCGCCTTCCCCCCCGTCGCCTTCCCCCCGTCACCTCCCCCCCAGTCGCCTCCCCTCCGTCGCCTTCCCCGCCGTCGCCTTCCCTCCCCCGGCGCCTTTCCCCCTGTTGCCTTCCCCCCTTCGCCTTCCCCCCTTCGCCTTCCCCCCCGTCGCCTCCCCTCCGTCGCCTTCCCCGCCGTCGCCTTCCCTCCCCCTTCACCTTCCCACCCCCCGGCGCCTTTCCCGCTGTTGCCTTCCCCCCTTCGCCTTCCCCCCCGTCGCCTTACCCCGGCGCCTCCCCCCCCGTCGCCTTCCCCCCGTCGCCTTCCCCCCCGTCGCCTTACCCCGGCGCCTCCCCTCCGTCGCCTTCCCCCCCGTCGCATTCCCCCCCGTCGCCTTCCCCCCCGTCGCCTTACCCCCCGTCGCCTTCCCCTCCGTCGTCTTCCCCCGTTGCCTTACCCCCCGTCGCCTATCCCAACCGTCACCTTCCCCGGTTGCCTTCCCCCCATCGCCTCCACCTGTCGCCTTCCCCCCCATCGCCTTCCCCCCGTCGCCTTTCCCCCCTGTCGCCTCTCCCCCCCGTCGCCTCCCCCCGTCGCCTTCCCTCCCGTCGCCTCCCCCGTCGCCTTCCCCCCGTTGCCTTCACCTCCGTCGCCTCCACCCGTCGCCCTCCCCTCATCGCCTTCCCCCGTCGCCTTCCCCCCGTCGCCTTCCCTCCCATCGCCTTCCCCCCTTCGCCTTCCCCCCCCGTCGCCTTCCCCCCGTCGCCTCCCCCGTCGCCTTCCCCCCGTCGCCTTCCCCACCGTCACATTCCTCCTCCTGTCGCCCCCCCCTGTCACCTGCCCCCCCAGCGCCTTCCCCCTGTCGCCTTCCCCCCGTCGCCTCCACCCGTCGCCTTCCCCCCGTTGCCTTGCCCCCCATCGCCATCCCCCCCATTGCCTTCCCCCCGTTGCCTTCCCCCCCGTCGCCTTACCCCCCGTTGCCTTCCCCCGTCGCCTTGCCCCCGATCGCCAACCCCCCCGTTGCCTTCCCCCGTCACCTTCACCCCGTCGCCTTGCCCCCCTTCGCCATCCCACCCATCGCCATCCCCCCCGTCGCCTTCCCCCCCATCGCCTTACCCCCCGTCGCCTTCCCCCCGTCGCCTTCCTCCCCGTTGCCTTCCCCCTGTCGCCTTACCCCGTCGCCTTCCTCCCCGTCGCCTTCCCCCTGTCGCCTTACCCCGTCGCCTTTCCCCCTCGTCGCCTTACCGCCCCGTCGCATTCCCCCTCATCGCCTTCCCCCATCGCCTTCCCTCCGACGCTTTCCCCACCATCACATTCCTCCCCCCGTCGCCTACACCCGTCGCTTTCCCCCCCATCGTCTTCCTCCCGTCACCTTCCACCCTGTCGCCTCCCCCCGTCGCCTTCCCCCCGTCGCCTTGCCCCCCATCGCCATCCCCCCGTTGCCTTCCCCCCATCGCCTTGCCCCCCATCGCCATCCCCCCGTTGCCTTCCCCCCATCGCCTTGCCCCCCATCGCCATCCCCCCGTTGCCTTCCCCCCGTCGCCTTGCCCCCCATCGCCATCCCCCCGTTGCCTTCCCCCCATCGCCTTGCCCCCATCGCCATCCCCCCCGTCGCCTTCCCCCCGTTGCCTTCCGCCCCGTCGCCTTCCCCCCCGTCGCCTTCCGCCCCGTCGCCTTCCCCCCGTCGCCTTCCCCCCCGTCGCCTTCCGCCCCGTCGCCTTCCCCCCGTCGCCTTCCCCCACGTCGCCTTCCTCCTCATCGCCTTCCCCCCGTCGCCTTCCGCCCCGTCGCCTTCCCCCCGTCGCCTTCCCCCACGTCGTCTTCCCCCGTCGCCTTCCCCCACGTCGCCTTCCTCCTCATCGCCTTCCCCCCGTCGCCTTCCGCCCCGTCGCCTTCCCCCCGTCGCCTTCCCCCACGTCGCCTTCCCCCCGTCGCCTTCCCCCCCGTCGCCTTCCCCCCCGTCGCCTTTCCCCCCGTCGCCTTCCCCCCGTCGCCTTCCCCCACGTCGTCTTCCCCCGTTGCCTTTCCCCCCGTCGCCTCCCCCCGTCGCCTTCCCCCCCGTCGCCTCCCCCCGTCGCCTTTCCCCCCGTCGCCTTCCCCCCAATCGCCTTCCTCCCGTCGCCTTACCCCCCCGTCGGCTCCCCCCGTCGCCTTCCCCCCGTCGCCTTCCCCCCAATCGCCTTCCTCCCGTCGCCTTACCCCCCGTCGCCTTACCCCCATCGCCTCCCCCCGTCACCTTCCCCCCAATCGCCTTCCTCCCGTCGCCTTTCCCCCCGTCGCCTTACCCCCATCGCCTCCCCCCGTCGCCTTCCCCCCAATCGCCTTCCTCCCGTCGCCTTACCCCCCGTCGCCTTACCCCCATCGCCTCCCCCCGTCGCCTTCCCCCCATCGCCTCCCCCCGTCGCCTTACCCCCCGTCGCCTCCCCCCGTCGCATTCCCCCCGTCGCCTTACCCCCCGTCGGCTCCCCCCGTCGCCTTTCCCCCCGTCGCCTTACCCCCCGTCGCCTTACCCCCCGTCGCCTCCCCCCGTCGCATTCCCCCCGTCGCCTTACCCCCCGTCGGCTCCCCCCGTCGCCTTTCCCCCCGTCGCCTTACCCCCCGTCGCCTTACCCCCATCGCCTCCCCCCGTCGCCTTACCCCCCGTCGCCTCCCCCACGTCGTCTTCCCCCGTTGCCTTTCCCCCCGTCGCCTCCCCCCGTCGCCTTCCCCCCCGTCGCCTCCCCCCGTCGCCTTTCCCCCCGTCGCCTTCCCCCCAATCGCCTTCCTCCCGTCGCCTTACCCCCCCGTCGGCTCCCCCCGTCGCCTTCCCCCCGTCGCCTTCCCCCCAATCGCCTTCCTCCCGTCGCCTTACCCCCCGTCGCCTTACCCCCATCGCCTCCCCCCGTCACCTTCCCCCCAATCGCCTTCCTCCCGTCGCCTTTCCCCCCGTCGCCTTACCCCCATCGCCTCCCCCCGTCGCCTTCCCCCCAATCGCCTTCCTCCCGTCGCCTTACCCCCCGTCGCCTTACCCCCATCGCCTCCCCCCGTCGCCTTCCCCCCATCGCCTCCCCCCGTCGCCTTACCCCCCGTCGCCTCCCCCCGTCGCATTCCCCCCGTCGCCTTACCCCCCGTCGGCTCCCCCCGTCGCCTTTCCCCCCGTCGCCTTACCCCCCGTCGCCTTACCCCCCGTCGCCTCCCCCCGTCGCATTCCCCCCGTCGCCTTACCCCCCGTCGGCTCCCCCCGTCGCCTTTCCCCCCGTCGCCTTACCCCCCGTCGCCTTACCCCCCGTCGCCTTCCCCCCCGTCGCCTTACCCCCCGTCGGCTCCCCCCGTCGCCTCCCCCCGTCGCCTTCCCCCCCGTCGCCTTTCCCCCCCGTCGCCTTACACCCCTGTTGCCTTACACCCCCGTCGCCTTCCCCCCGTCGCCTTCACCCCGTCGCCTCACACCCCCGTCGCTTTCCCCCCATTGCCTTCCCCCCTTCGCCTTCCCCCCCGTCGCCTTCCCCCCGTCACCTCCCTCCCTGTCGCCTTCCCCCTCCGTCGCCTTCCCTCTCCGTCGCCTTAACCCCGTCGCCTTCCCCCCTGTCGCCTTCCCCCCCGTCGCCTTTCTCCCCTGTCGCCTTTCACCCATCACCTTCTCCTCCATCGCCTTCCACCCCGTCGCCTTTCCCCCCGTCGCCTTACACCCCTGTTGCCTTACACACCCGTCGCCTTCCCCCCGTCGTCTTCCCACCCCGTCGCCTTCCCCCCCGTCGCCTTCACCCCGTCGCCTTACACCCCCGCCGCTTTCCCCCCATTGCCTTCCCCCCTTCGCCTTCCCCCCCGTCGCCTTCCCCCCGTCACCTCCCCCCCAGTCGCCTCCCCTCCGTCGCCTTCCCCGCCGTCGCCTTCCCTCACCCGGCGCCTTTCCCCCTGTTGCCTTCCCCCCTTCGCCTTCCCCCCTTCGCCTTCCCCCCCGTCGCCTCCCCTCCGTCGCCTTCCCCGCCGTCGCCTTCCCTCCCCCTTCACCTTCCCACCCCCCGGCGCCTTTCCCGCTGTTGCCTTCCCCCCTTCGCCTTCCCCCCCGTCGCCTTACCCCGGCGCCTCCCCCCCCCGTCGCCTCCCCCCCGTCGCCTTCCCCCCGTCGCCTTCCCCCCCGTCGCCTTCCCCTCCGTCGCCTTCCCCCCGGCGCCTCCCCCCCGTCGCCTTCCCCCCCGTCACCTTCCCCTCCGTCGTCTTCCCCCGTTGCCTTACCCCCCGTCGCCTTTCCCAACCGTCACCTTCCCCGGTTGCCTTCCCCCCATCGCCTCCACCTGTCGCCTTCCCCCCCATCGCCTTCCCCCCGTCGCCTTTCCCCCCTGTCGCCTCTCCCCCCCGTCGCCTCCCCCCGTCGCCTTCCCTCCCGTCGCCTCCCCCGTCGCCTTCCCCCCGTTGCCTTCACCTCCGTCGCCGCCACCCGTCGCCCTCCCCCCATCGCCTTCCCCCCGTCGCCTTCCCCCCGTCGCCTTCCCTCCCATCGCCTTCCCCCCGTCGCCTTGCCCCCCATCGCCATCCCCCCTTTGCCTTCCCCCGTTGCCTTCCCCCCGTCGCCTTACCCCCCGTTGCCTTCCCCCCGTCGCCTTGCCCCCCATCGCCAACCCCCCCGTTGCCTTCCCCCGTCGCCTTCCCCCCGTCGCCTTGCCCCCCTTCGCCATCCCACCCATCGCCATCCCCCCCGTCGCCTTCCGCCCCATCGCCTTCCCCCCCGTCGCCTTCCCCCCGTCGCCTTCCTCCCCGTTGCCTTCCCCCTGTCGCCTTACCCCGTCGCCTTCCTCCCCGTCGCCTTCCCCCTGTCGCCTTACCCCGTCGCCTTTCCCCCCCGTCGCCTTACCGCCCCGTCGCATTCCCCCTCATCGCCTTCCCCCATCGCCTTCCCCCCGATGCTTTCCCCACCATCACATTCCTCCCCCCGTCGCCTACACCCGTCGCTTTCCCCCCCATCGTCTTCCTCCCGTCACCTTCCACCCTGTCGCCTCCCCCCGTCGCCTTCCCCCCGTCGCCTTGCCCCCCATCGCCATCCCCCCGTTGCCTTCCCCCCATCGTCTTGCCCCCCATCGCCATCCCCCCGTTGCCTTCCCCCCATCGCCTTGCCCCCCATCGCCATCCCCCCGTTGCCTTCCCCCCGTCGCCTTGCCCCCCATCGCCATCCCCCCGTTGCCTTCCCCCCATCGCCTTGCCCCCATCGCCATCCCCCCCGTCGCCTTCCCCCCGTTGCCTTCCGCCCCGTCGCCTTCCCCCCCCGTCGCCTTCCCCCCCGTCGCCTTCCGCCCCGTCGCCTTCCCCCACGTCGCCTTCCTCTCCGTCGCCATCCCCCCGTTGCCTTCCCCCCATCGCCTTGCCCCCCATCGCCATCCCCCCATTGCCTTCCCCCCGTCGCCTTGCCCCCCATCGCCATCCCCCCGTTGCCTTCCCCCCATCGCCTTGCCCCCATCGCCATCCCCCCGTTGCCTTCCCCCCATCGCCTTGCCCCCATCGCCATCCCCCCCGTCGCCTTCCCCCCGTTGCCTTCCGCCCCGTCGCCTTCCCCCCCCGTCGCCTTCCCCCCCGTCGCCTTCCGCCCCGTCGCCTTCCCCCACGTCGCCTTCCTCCCCGTCGCCTTCCCCCCCGTCGCCTTTCCCCCGTCGCCTTCCCCCCCGTCGCCTTTCCCCCCGTCGCCTTCCCCCCGTCGCCTCCCCCCGTCGCCTTTCCCCCGTCGCCTTCCCCCCCGTCGCCTTTCCCCCCGTCGCCTTACCCCCCGTCGCCTTCCCCCCGTCGCCTTACCCCCCGTCGCCTCCCCCCGTCGCCTCCCCCCGTCGCCTTTCCCCCCGTCGCCTCCCCCCGTCGCCTCCCCCCGTCGCCTTACCCCCCGTCGCCTTCCCCCCCGTCGCCTTCCCCCCCGTCGCCTTCCCCCCTGTCGCCTTCCCCCCCGTCGCCTTACCCCCCATCGGCTCCCCCCGTCGCCTCCCCCCGTCGCCTTACCCCCCGTCGCCTTCCCCCCCGTCGCCTTTCCCCCCGTCGGCTCCCCCCATCGCCTCCCCCTGTCGCCTTCCCCCCCGTCGCCTTACCCCCCGTCTGCTCCCCCCGTCGCCTCCCCCCGTCGCCTTTCCCCCCGTCGCCTCCCCCCGTCGCCTTTCCCCCCGTCGCCTCCCCCCGTCGTCTTTCCCCCCGTCGCCTTTCCCCCCGTCGCCTTTCCCCCCGTCGGCTCCCCCCGTCGCCTCCCCCCGTCGCCTTTCCCCCCGTCGCCTCCCCCCGTCGCCTTTCCCCCCGTCGCCTCCCCCCGTCGTCTTTCCCCCCGTCGCCTTCCCCCCGTCGCCTTTCCCCCCGTCGGCTCCCCCCGTCGCCTTCCCCCCGTCGCCTTTCCCCCCGTCGCCTTCCCCCCGTCGTCTTTCCCCCCGTCGCCTCCCCCCCGTAGGCTCCCCCCGTCGCCTTCCCCCCGTCGCCTCCCCCCGTCGCCTTCCCCCCGTCGCCTTTCCCCCCGTCGGCTCCCCCCGTCGCCTTCCCCCCGTCGCCTCCTCCCGTCGCCTTCCCCCCGTCGCCTCCCCCCGTCGCCTTCCCCCCGTCGTCTTTCCCCCTGTCGCCTTCCCCCCGTCGCCTTTCCCCCCGTCGCCTCCCCCCGTCGCCTTCCCCCCGTCGCCTTTCCCCCCGTCACCTTCCCCCCGTCGTCTTTCCCCCCATCGCCTTTCCCCCCGTCGCCTTCCCCCCGTCGTCTTTCCCCCCATCGCCTTTCCCCCCGTCGCCTCCCCCCGTCGCCTTCCCCCCGTCGCCTTTCCCCCCGTCGCCTTCCCCCCGTCGTCTTTCCCCCCGTCGCCTTTCCCCCGTCGCCTCCCCCCCGTCGCCTTTCCCCCCGTCGCCTTTCCCCCCGTCGGCTCCCCCCGTCGCCTTCCCCCCGTCGCCTTTCCCCCCGTCGCCTTACCCCCGTCGTCTTTCCACCCATCGCCATCCCCCCTTTGCCTTCCCCCCGTTGCCTTCCCCCCGTCGCCTTACCCCCCCTTTGCCTTCCCCCCGTCGCCTTGCCCCCCATCGCCAACCCCCCCGTTGCCTTCCCCCGTCGCCTTCCCCCCGTCGCCTTGCCCCCCTTCGCCATCCCACCCATCGCCATCCCCCCCGTCGCCTTCCGCCCCATCGCCTTCCCCCCCGTCGCCTTCCCCCCGTCGCCTTCCTCCCCGTTGCCTTCCCCCTGTCGCCTTACCCCGTCGCCTTCCTCCCCGTCGCCTTCCCCCTGTCGCCTTACCCCGTCGCCTTTCCCCCCCGTCGCCTTACCGCCCCGTCGCATTCCCCCTCATCGCCTTCCCCCATCGCCTTCCCCCCGATGCTTTCCCCACCATCACATTCCTCCCCCCGTCGCCTACACCCGTCGCTTTCCCCCCCATCGTCTTCCTCCCGTCACCTTCCACCCTGTCGCCTCCCCCCGTCGCCTTCCCCCCGTCGCCTTGCCCCCCATCGCCATCCCCCCGTTGCCTTCCCCCCATCGTCTTGCCCCCCATCGCCATCCCCCCGTTGCCTTCCCCCCATCGCCTTGCCCCCCATCGCCATCCCCCCGTTGCCTTCCCCCCGTCGCCTTGCCCCCCATCGCCATCCCCCCGTTGCCTTCCCCCCATCGCCTTGCCCCCATCGCCATCCCCCCCGTCGCCTTCCCCCCGTTGCCTTCCGCCCCGTCGCCTTCCCCCCCCGTCGCCTTCCCCCCCGTCGCCTTCCGCCCCGTCGCCTTCCCCCACGTCGCCTTCCTCTCCGTCGCCATCCCCCCGTTGCCTTCCCCCCATCGCCTTGCCCCCCATCGCCATCCCCCCATTGCCTTCCCCCCGTCGCCTTGCCCCCCATCGCCATCCCCCCGTTGCCTTCCCCCCATCGCCTTGCCCCCATCGCCATTCCCCCGTTGCCTTCCCCCCATCGCCTTGCCCCCATCGCCATCCCCCCCGTCGCCTTCCCCCCGTTGCCTTCCGCCCCGTCGCCTTCCCCCCCCGTCGCCTTCCCCCCCGTCGCCTTCCGCCCCGTCGCCTTCCCCCACGTCGCCTTCCTCCCCGTCGCCTTCCACCCCGTCGCCTTTCCCCCGTCGCCTTCCCCCCCGTCGCCTTTCCCCCCGTCGCCTTCCCCCCGTCGCCTCCCCCCGTCGCCTTTCCCCCGTCGCCTTCCCCCCGTCGCCTTTCCCCCCGTCGCCTTACCCCCCGTCGCCTTCCCCCCGTCGCCTTACCCCCCGTCGCCTCCCCCCGTCGCCTCCCCCCGTCGCCTTTCCCCCCGTCGCCTCCCCCCGTCGCCTCCCCCCGTCGCCTTACCCCCCGTCGCCTTCCCCCCCGTCGCCTTCCCCCCCGTCGCCTTCCCCCCTGTCGCCTTCCCCCCCGTCGCCTTACCCCCCGTCGGCTCCCCCCGTCGCCTCCCCCCGTCGCCTTACCCCCCGTCGCCTTCCCCCCCGTCGCCTTTCCCCCCGTCGGCTCCCCCCATCGCCTCCCCCTGTCGCCTTCCCCCCCGTCGCCTTACCACCCGTCGGCTCCCCCCGTCGCCTCCCCCCGTCGCCTTTCCCCCCGTCGCCCCCCCACCGTCGCCTTTCCCCCCGTCGCCTCCCCCCGTCGCCTCCCCCCGTCGCCTTACCCCCCGTCGCCTTCCACCCCGTCGCCTTTCCCCCCGTCGGCTCCCCCCATCGCCTCCCCCTGTCGCCTTCCCCCCCGTCGCCTTACACCCCGTCGGCTCCCCCCGTCGCCTCCCCCCGTCGCCTTTCCCCCCGTCGCCTCCCCCCGTCGCCTTTCCCCCCGTCGCCTCCCCCCGTCGTCTTTCCCCCCGTCGCCTTTCCCCCCGTCGGCTCCCCCCGTCGCCTTCCCCCCGTCGCCTTTCCCCCCGTCGCCTTTCCCCCCGTCGGCTCCCCCCGTCGCCTTCCCCCCGTCGCCTCCCCCCGTCGCCTTCCCCCCGTCGCCTTTCCCCCCGTCGGCTCCCCCCGTCGCCTTCCCCCCGTCGCCTTTCCCCCCGTCGCCTTCCCCCCGTCGTCTTTCCCCCCGTCGCCTCCCCCCCGTAGGCTCCCCCCGTCGCCTTCCCCCCGTCGCCTCCCCCCGTCGCCTTCCCCCCGTCGCCCTTCCCCCCGTCGGCTCCCCCCGTCGCCTTCCCCCCGTCGCCTTTCCCCCCGTCGGCTCCCCCCGTCGCCTTCCCCCCGTCGCCTTTCCCCCCGTCGCCTCCCCCCGTCGCCTTCCCCCCGTCGCCTTTCCCCCCGTCGCCTTCCCCCCGTCGTCTTTCCCCCCGTCGCCTCCCCCCCGTCGCCTTTCCCCCCGTCGGCTCCCCCCGTCGCCTTCCCCCCGTCGCCTTTCCCCCCGTCGCCTTCCCCCCGTCGTCTTTCCACCCGTCGCCTCCCCCCCGTCGCCTCCCCCCGTCGCCTCCCCCCGTCGCCTCCCCCCGTCGCCTTCCCCCCCGTCGCCTCCCCCCCGTCGCCTCCCCCCGTCGCCGTACCCCCCGTCGCCTTTCCCCCCGTCGCCTTCCCCCCCGTCGCCTTACCCCCCGTCGGCTCCCCCCGTCGCCTTCCCCCCCGTCGCCTTTCCCCCCGTCGCCTTCCCCCCCGTCGCCTTACCCCCCGTCGCCTCCCCCCGTCGCCTCCCCCCGTCGCCTCCCCCCGTCGCCTTCCCCCCCGTCGCCTTCCCCCCGTCGCCTTCCCCCCGTCACCTTCCCCCCCGTCGCCTTTCCCCCCGTCGCCTCCCCCTGTCGCCTTCCCCCCCGTCGCCTTTCCCCCGTCGCCTTCCCCCCTGTCGCCTCCCCCCCGTCGCCTTCCCCCCGTCGCCTTTCCCCCCATCGCCTTCCCCCCCATCGCCTTCCCCCCCATCGCCTGTCCCCCGTCGCCTTTCCCCCGTCGCCTTCCCCCCCGTCGCCGTCCCCCCCGTCGCCTTCCCCCCCGTCGCCGTCCCCCCCGTCGCCTTCCCCCCTGTCGCATCCCCCCCGTCGCCTTCCCCCCTGTCGCCTCCCCCTCGTCGCCTCCCCCGTCGCCTTCCCCCCTGTCGCCTCCCCCCCGTCGCCTTCCCCCCTGTCGCTTCCCCCCGTCACCTTCCCCCCTGTCGCCTCCCCCCGTCGCCTTCCCCCCTGTCGCCCCACCCCCGTCACCTTCCCCCCCGTCGCCTCCCCCCGTCACCTTCCCCCCGTCGCCTCGCCCTTGTCGCCTCCCCCCCGTCGCCTTCCCCACGTCGCCTTCCCCACGTCGCCTTTCCCCCTGTCATCTTCCCCCCTGTCGCCTCCCCCCCGTCGCCTTCCCCCCTGTCGCCTCCCCCCCGTCACCTTCCCCCCTGTCGCCTCCCCCAGTCGCCTTCCCCCCTGTTGCCTCCCCCTGTTGCATTTCCCCCGTCGCCTTCCCTCCCCGTCGCCTTACCCCCCGTCGCCTTTCACCCATCGCCTTTCCCCCCATCGCCTTTCCCCCCATCGCCTTCCCCCCGTCGCATTCCCCCGTCGCCTTCCGCCGTCGCCTTTCCTCCATCGCCTTTCCCCCCATCGCCTTTCCCCCGTCGCCTTACCCCCCGTCGCCTTTCACCCATCGCCTTTCCCCCCATCGCCTTTCACCCGTCGCCTTCCCCCCATCGCCTTTCCCCCCATCGCCTTCCCCCCCCATCGCCTTTCCCCCCATCGCCTTTCCCCCATCGCCTTCCCCCCCATCGCCTTCCCCCCGTCGCCTTCGCCCGTCGCCTTTCCCCCCATCGCCTTTCTCCCCGTCGCCTTCCCCCCGTCGCCTTCCCCCGTCGCCTTCCCCCGTCGCCTTTCCCCCCCGTCGCCTTCCCCCGTCGCCTTTCCCCCCCGTCGCCTTCCCCCGTCGCCTTTCCCCCCCGTCGCCTTTCCCCCCGTCGTCTTTCCCCCCCGTGGCGTTACTCCCCTGTCGCCTTACACCCCCCGTTGCCTCCCCCCATTGTCTTCCCCCCCATCATCTTCCCCCCTTCGCCTTCCCCCCATCGCTTTACCGCCCCGTCGCCTTCCCCCCGTCGCCTTCCCCTCGTTGCCTCCCCCCCGTCGCCTTCCCCCCTGTCGCCTCCCTCCCGTCACCTTGCCCCCTGTCACCTCCCCCCGTCGCCTTCCCCCCTGTTGCCTCCCCCTGTCGCATTTCCCCCGTCGCCTTCCCTCCCCGTCGCCTTACCCCCCGTCGCCTTTCCCCCATCGCCTTTCCCCCCATCGCCTTTCCCCCCATCGCATTCCCCCCGTCGCCTTCCCCCATCGCCTTCCCCCGTCCCCTTTCCCCCGTCACCTTCCCCCCCATCGCCTTTCCCCCCATCGCCTTCCCCCCGTCGCCTTCCCCCGTCACCTTCCCCCCCATCGCCTTTCCCCCCATCGCCTTTCCCCCCATCGCCTTTCCCCCCATCGCCTTCCCCCCGTCGCCTTCCCCCCTGTCGCCTCCCCCCCGTCACCTTCCCCCCTGTCGTCTCCCCCCGTCGCCTTCCCCCCTGTCGCCTACCCACGTCGTCTTACCCCCTGTCGCCTCCCCCCCGTCACCTTCCCCCCTGTCGTCTCCCCCCGTCGCCTTCCCCCCTGTCGCCTACCCACATCGTCTTACCCCCTGTCACCTTCCCCCCGTCGCCTTCCCCCCGTCGTCTCCCTCCCGTCGCCTCCCCTCTGTCGCCTCCCCCCGTCGCCTTCCCCCCGTCGTCTCCCTCCCGTCGCCTCCCTCCCGTCGCCTCCACTCTGTCGCCTCCCCCCGTCGCCTTCCCCCCGTCGTCTCCCCCCCGTCGCCTCCCCCCGTCGCCTTCCCCCCGTCGCCTCCCCCGTCACCTTCCCCCCTGTCGCCTCCCCCCGTCGCCTTCCCCCCTGTCGCTTCACCCCCCGTCACCTTCCCCCCTGTCGCCTCCCACCGTCGCCTTCCCCCTTGTCGCCTCCCCCCCGTCACCTTCCCCCCAGTCGCCTCCCCCTTCACCTTCCCCCCGTCGCCTCCCCCCGTCACCTTCCCCCCTGTCGCCTCCCCCTTCACCTTCCCCCCGTCGCCTCCCCCCGTCACCTTCCCCCCTGTCGCCTCCCCCTTCACCTTCCCCCCGTCGCCTCCCCCGTCACCTTCCCCCCTGTCGCCTCCCCCCGTCGCCTCCCCCCTGTCGCCTTCCCCCTTGTCGCCTCCCCCCTGTCACCTTCCCCCCTGTCGCCTCCCCCACGTCGCCTCCCCCCGTCGCCTTCCCCCCGTCGTCTCCCTCCCGTCGCCTCCCCTCTGTCGCCTCCCCCTGTCGCCTCCCGCCGTCGCCTTCCCCCCGTCGTCTCCCTCCCGTCGCGTCCCTCCCGTCGCCTCCCCTCTGTCGCCTCCCCCGTCGCCTTCCCCCCGTCGTCTCCCCCCCGTCGCCTCCCCCCGTCGCCTTCCCCCCTGTCACCTCCCCCCTGTCGCCTTCCCCCCTGTCGCCTCCCCCGTCACCTTCCCCCCTGTCGCCTCCCCCCGTCGCCTTCCCCCCTGTCGGCTCACCCCCGTCACCTTCCCCCCTGTCGCCTCCCCCCGTCGCCTTCCCCCCTGTCGCCTCCCCCCCGTCACCTTCCCCCCGTCGCCTCCCCCTTCACCTTCCCCCCTGTCGCCTCCCCCCCCGTCACCTTCCCCCCGTCGCCTCCCCCTTCACCTTCCCCCCGTCGCCTCCCCCGTCACCTTAACCCCTGTCGCCTCCCCCCTGTCGCCTCCCCCCTGTCGCCTTCCCCCCGTCGTCTCCCTCCCGTCGCCTCCCCTCTGTCGCCTCCCCCCTGTCGCCTCCCCCCGTCGCCTCCCCCCTGTCGCCTCCCCCCTGTCGCCTCCCCCCCTGTCGTCTCCCCCCGTCGCCTTCCCCCCTGTCGCCTACCCACGTCGTCTTACCCCCTGTCACCTTCCCCCCGTCGCCTTCCCCCCGTCGTCTCCCTCCCGTCGCCTCCCCTCTGTCGCCTCCCCCCGTCGCCTTCCCCCCGACGTCTCCCTCCCGTCGCCTCCCTCCCGTCGCCTCCCTCCCGTCGCCTCCCCTCTGTCGCCTCCCCCCGTCGCCTTCCCCCCGTCGTCTCCCCCCCGTCGCCTCCCCCCGTCGCCTTCCCCCCGTCGCCTCCCCCGTCACCTTCCCCCCTGTCGCCTCCCACCGTCGCCTTCCCCCTTGTCGCCTCCCCCCCGTCACCTTCCCCCCTGTCGCCTCCCCCTTCACCTTCCCCCCGTCGCCTCCCCCCGTCACCTTCCCCTCTGTCGCCTCCCCCTTCACCTTCCCCCCGTCGCCTCCCCCCGTCACCTTCCCCCCTGTCGCCTCCCCCTTCACCTTCCCCCCGTCGCCTCCCCCGTCACCTTCCCCCCTGTCGCCTCCCCCCTGTCGCCTCCCCCCGTCGCCTTCCCCCCGTCGTCTCCCTCCCGTCGCCTCCCCTCTGTCGCCTCCCCCTGTCGCCTCCCCCCGTCGCCTTCCCCCCGTCGTCTCCCTCCCGTCGCGTCCCTCCCGTCGCCTCCCCTCTGTCGCCTCCCCCGTCGCCTTCCCCCCGTCGTTTCCCCCCCGTCGCCTCCCCCCGTCGCCTTCCCCCCTGTCACCTCCCCCCGGTCGCCTTCCCCCCTGTCGCCTCCCCCCGTCACCTTCCCCCCTGTCGCCTCCCCCCGTCGCCTTCCCCCCTGTCGGCTCACCCCCGTCACCTTCCCCACTGTCGCCTCCCCCCGTCGCCTTCCCCCCTGTCGCCTCCCCCCGTCGCCTTCCCCCCTGTCGGCTCACCCCCGTCACCTTCCCCCCTGTCGCCTCCCCCCATCACCTTCCCCCCTGTCGCCTCCCCCTGTCACCTTCCCCCCGTCGCCTCCCCCTTCACCTTCCCCCCTGTCGCCTCCCCCCCCGTCACCTTCCCCCCGTCGCCTCCCCCTTCACCTTCCCCCCGTCGCCTCCCCCGTCACCTTAACCCCTGTCGCCTCCCCCCTGTCGCCTCCCCCTTCACCTTCCCCCCTTCGCCTCCCCCCCGTCACCTTCCCCCCTGTCGCCTCCCCCTGTCTCCTTCCCCCCTGTCGCCTCCCCCCCGTTGCCTTCCCCCCTGTCGCCTCCCCCCGTCACATTCCCCCCTGTCGCCTCCCCCTGTCTCCTTCCCCCCTGTCGCCTCCCCCCGTCACCTTCCCCCCTGTCGCCTCCCCCTTCACCTTCCCCCCTGACGCCTCCCCCTGTCACCTTCCACCCTGTCGCCTCCCCCCGTCGCCTCCCCCCTGTCGCCTTCCCCCTTGTCGCCTCCCCCCGTCGCCTCCCCCCTGTCGCCTTCCCCTTGTCGCCTCCCCCCTGTCGCCTTCCCCACGTCGTCTCCCTCCCGTCGCCTCCCCCCTGTCGCCTCCCCCCTGTCGCCTCCCCCCGTCGCCTTCCCCCCGTCGTCTCCCTCCCGTCGCCTCCCTCCCGTCGCCTCCCCTCTGTCGCCTCCCCCCGTCGCTTTCCCCCCGTCGTCTCCCTCCCGTCTCCTCCCTCCCGTCGCCTCCCCTCTGTCGCCTCCCCCCATCGCCTTCCCCCCGTCGTCTCCCTCCCGTCGCCTCCCCCCGTCGCCTCCCCCTGTCGTCTCCCTCCCGTCGCCTCCCCCCGTCGCCTCCCCCCTGTCGCCTCCCCCCTGTCGTCTCCCTCCCGTCGCCTTCCCCCGTCGCCTTCCCCCCGTCGCCTCCCCCGTCGCCTCACCCCTGTCGCCTCCCCCCGTCGCCTTCCCCCCGTCGTCTCCCTCCCGTCGCCTCCCTCCCGTCGCCTCCCCTCTGTCGCCTCCCCCCGTCGCCTCCCCCTGTCGTCTCCCTCCCGTCGCCTCCCCCCGTCGCCTCCCCCCTGTCGCCTCCCCCCTGTCGTCTCCCTCCCGTCGCCTCCCCCCGTCGCCTCCCCCCGTCGCCTTCCCCCCGTCACCTCCCCCCGTCGCCTCCCCCCCGTCGCCTTCACCCCTCCCGTCTCCTTCCCCACGTCTCCTTCCCTCCTCCCCGTCTCCTTCCCTCCTCCCCGTCTCCTCCCCGCCCTCTCCCTCCCCCCTCCTCTCCTTCCCCCTCCCCTCTCCTCTCCTTCCCCCTCCCCTCTCCTTCCTTGTGGATGTCCCGAGCCAGCAATCTAACAGGGAATCAGAACAGAACAGGGAGAATCAAACAAAGAACTTGGTGTTGAATTTGTGGAGTTCTTCCATTTTTGTTTTGTATGTGTGTGTCTGTGTATGTGTCTGTGTGTGTGTGTCTGTGTGTGTGTCTGTGTGTGTGTGTGTCTGTGTGTGTGTGTCTGTGCTTGCGTGTGTCTCTGTATGTGAGTGTCTGTGTATGTGTGTTTGTATGTGTGTGTGTGTGCACACATGCGTGTAAGATGGGGAAAGTAAGGAGTGAGTTTAAATCAGCATCTCTCATCAGATTATACCTGCCGTTAAAGTTTTGACTGTGATATCATCGAAGGACCTTAACTCTGTATCAATTTGAATGTTTTCCCTGACCAGGGAGGAAATGATGGGGACAGTGTGGAGGGAGCTTTATTATATATCTCACTCTGTGCTCTCCCTTCACTGGAAGTGTTTGATGAGGATACATTAAAGGGAGCTTTAACATGTATCTAACCACATACAGTCCCTGTCCTGAGAGTGTTGATGGGAATAGTGTAGGATTTAACACGATCAACTGATCCAGCATCCACTGCTGTTTGTGGAAGAGAGTCCCAAACCTCTCCCACCCTTTGTGTGTCAAAGTGCTTCCTACCATGTCTCCTGAACGCTCTGGGCCCTCATTCTCAGACTCTGCTCCCTCTCGGTCTAGAATCTCCAACCAGTGGGAATCGTTGATCTTGATCGATCCTGTCTCATCCTGTTTATACCTTGGAGGCTTTGGTCAGATCACCCCTTAACTTTCTCAATTCTGGAGGAAAACGGCCTCATTTGTCGAGTGTCCCCTCAGAATATGACCCCGAGGTTCAGGATCATTCTTGTAAACCTCCTTTGTGCTCCATCTCTGTACTCGAACCAGATACCCACACACTTGCTGACACTGAACTCCATCTAACACAGCTTTGCCCATTCACCCAGCCTATCAATATCCCTTTGTAAGTGATGGTACTATCTGCACTGTCTACAATACTGCCGAACATTGTCATAGAGTCATCGAGTCAGAGTCCTACAGCACGGAAACAGGCCGTTCAGCCCAAACTGCTCCATGCTGACCAAACTTGTCCATTCACATGAACCCCATTTCCCTGCACTTGGCCCATATACTTCTCATCCTTTCCTATCCAAGTATTAATCCAAATGCCTTTTCAATGTTGTTAATGTACCCGCCTCAGCCACTTCCACTGGCAGCTCATTCCACATGCGTACCACCCTCTGGGTAATAAATGTTGCCCCTCGGGTTCCCTGTTATTCTTTCCCCTCTAACCTTAAACTGATGCCCTCTAATCCTCGATTCCCCAAACATGGGAAAAAGACTGAGTGCATTCAAACTGTCCATTCCTGTCATGATCTTATACACCTCTATAAGATCCCGCCTCAGTCTCTAAAGAAAGAAGTCCCAGCTTATAGAACATAGAACATAGAACATAGAAGAATACAGCGCAGTACAGGCCCTTCGGCCCTCGATGTTGCGTCGATCCAAGCCCACCTAACCGACACTCGCCCACTATCCTCCATATGCCTATCCAATGCCCGCTTAAATGCCCATAATGAGGGAGAGTCCACCACTGCTACTGGCAGGGCATTCCATGAACTCACGACCCGCTGAGTAAAGAACCTACCCATAACATCTGTCCTATACCTACCCCCCCTTAATTTAAAGCTATGCCCCCTTGTAATAGCTGACTCCATACGTGGAAAAAGATTCTCACTGTCGACCCTATCTAAACCCCTAATCATCTTATACACCTCTATCAAGTCACCCCTAAACCTTCTTTTCTCCATTGAAAACAACCCCAAGTGCCTCAGCCTTTCCTCATACGATCTTTCTACCATACCAGGCAACATCCTGGTACACCTCCTCTGCACCCGTTCCAGTGCCTCCACATCCTTCCGAAAATATGGCGACCAAAACTGCACACAATACTCCAGATGCGGCCGCACCAGAGTCTTATACAATTGCATCATGAGAGCTTATCCAACCTCTCCCTATAACTCAGTACCTTCAGTTTGGCAAAGTCCTTGCAGATTTCTTCTGCACTCTTTCCAATTTAATAACGTTTGTCCTACAGCAAGGTGACCAAAACTGAACACTATACTCCAAGCGCAGCCTCACCAATGTCCTGTCTAACTGCAGCATAACTTCCCAAGGTCTATACTCAGTGCCCTGACTGATGAAGGCCAGTGTGCCAAAAGTGTCCTTCACTACCCTGTCTACCTGTGGCTCCACTTTCAGAGAACCATGCCCCTGAACTCCAAGGTCCCTCTGTTCCACTACACTCCTTACGGCCCTACCATTGTGGGCGGCACGGTGGCACAGTGGTTAGCACTGCTGCCTCACAGCACCAGAGGCCCGGGTTCAATTCCCGACTCAGACGACTGACTGTGTGGAGTTTGCACGCTCTCCCCATGTCTGCGTGGGTTTCCTCCGGGTGCTCCGGTTTCCTCCCACAGTCCAAAAGATGTGTAGGTCAGGTGAATTGGCCATGCTAAATTGCCCATAGTGTTAGGTAAAAAGGGGTACATGTAGGGTGGGTTACTTTTCGGAGGGTTGGTGTGGACTTGTTGGGCTGAAGGGCCTGTTTCCACACTGTCCAATCTAAAATCTAAAAAAAAAATCTCCAAGTTTCAGTTTGGGTCTGAAACACTGTCACAATGGGAATGTCTCAGAAGCTGTTTTCTGTCCTGCATTAACACATCTTCAAAATGTGAATTCCCTTCACAGAGATAGGAAATGGACACAGCTCTTTGACGGTGATTAAAATGCAAATTCTAGAACCTGTTTACAGTGAATGCCTGAGATAATGGCACATTCCAGCAATGTCTGCCTTCCCTTCCAAGCTCCAAATATCTGAGAGATTCAAATTGACAAAGACTGAGACAGCTATCTCTTATTCTATATCCACATCACCTCAAACCCTTCAATTCAATTCCAGTCTGTAACTCACTCCCGGGTGTATGTTATTGCATATATAAACCATCCCGAACCCCTCAAATAGATTCCGGTCTGTAACACATTCCTGGGTATCCCTTATTCGATATAAAAACACCCTGAACCCTTCGATTAGATTTCAGATTAAAGTCCCCATGATCTCTCCAGATGTGTGTTGGGGGGGGGGGGGGGGGGGAGTGTGTAGGATGGGGCAGGAGGAGCAGGATGGGAGCAGAGAGGGGGAAATATGGGTGTTGATTGCCAGGTGAGCGATCAATATTTTAATTTCCCAAATCTGTTGAAATATTTGAGAAAGGGAAAGAAAATAAGGGATTGAAAGTCAATTTAAGAATGGCTGCGTGTAGAGCAGGGCAGGGAGACAGACAGAGACAGAGAGACACAGGGAGAGAGAGAGAGCGAGACAGAGAGACAGACAGGGACAGAGACAGAGAGTTTGATTCTGGGAACCACATGTACAGCAGGAAAATCCCGCGAGATGTTCAGAAAATATCTCCCTCTCTTTAGTGGGCGGCACGGTGGCACAGTGGTTAGCACTGCTGCCTCATCAGCGCCAGAGACCCGGGTTCAATTCCTGACTCAGGCGACTGACTGTGTGGAGTTTGCACATTCTCCCCGTGTCTGCGTGGGTTTCCTCCGGGTGCTCGGGTTTCCTCCCACAGTCCAAAGATGTGCAGGTCAGGTGAATTGGCCATGCCAAATTGCCCGTAGTGTTAGGTTAAAGGGGTAAATATAGGGGTATGGGTGGGTTGCGCTTCGGCGGGTCGGTGTGGACTTGTTGGGCCGAAGGGCCTGTTTCCACACTGTAAGTAATCTAATCTAATCTAATCTCTTCCCAGTCCTGTGTGAGTCAGGGTGTCTACAGCCACTCTCTTAGAGTGTGAGACCAATGGTTAATATTTTCAAACTGTACTGACATAACTAACGAGGCTTAAAAAAGAGTTTAACAAAGTAGGAATGGGAACACTTTGTTGCCCGAGAATTAAGACCTCAGTGGGCAGTTAGATCCAACAAGGCTCCTGTCCTGGGGATGAACATCTCAATCACACAGAGGCCTCCCCAGGGAGCAGACTGACAGATGGTGCAATGTGTTAAAGATGCAGGGGAGGAGGCCACAAATCCCTCACCGAGAATAAATGTGGACAAGAAATTGTCAGATTCATTCTCAAACCCTTCTCTCTCTCTCTCGGCAGTGAGCAGCTCTCCCTGTCTGGTTGAGAGGCTGTGTGTGTGTGCGTGTGTTTATTAATGTTTCCAGTCTCTTTTTAATTGCTGTCTTATGATTTGTTTGTATTTTGATGTTACTGTGACGTTGGGGGATGGGGATGGAGGGTGCTTTTAAACCTGGAATCTTGCTGTGTAATTTGACAGCAAAATGCTCTCACGACCCCCTTTCAACTCATCTTTTCTCTCTTTTATCCCGAGGAACTTTTGTTGGGAAAGCCGCAAAGTGAAGATCCAAAATGACTGGGGCCTGGAAAACCTTGGATCAGAACAACCTCCAGAGGGGGAGCACGGGCCTGAGGCCTGTTCACCAGGCTGCACGCCGTGGGGCCCTGGTGAGTTGTAGTGTGTTTATCATCCCGAAGTTTAGTCTCTTGGGAGCGTGGAATCTGGTTTGTTTGGGCCTCTGGTTAACTGGGTCCTGTCAGGTTGCGGCCTTGTCATTTTTTAAATGGGTTTGAAGCCTGAGGTTAAAGTAACCCGGCCCTAAGATTGTTACACAAACAGATTAACCCCCAGGATCTGGGAGGCAGCACTCCCCGAGGAGAGAATTAAAACCTTAAATGAGAAACTCTCTCCAAAGTCCTGTTCTAATGTCAGAGTAATGTGAGATGCATATAGGCCAGGAGAAGAAATTGTTATTATCGCAGAAAAAAAGGCACAGGCTGGTCATTTCAATTCAATTCAGAATCGGTGGGGGTGGGGGTGGGGGATCGCTCTCTGTCCGGGTTTCTTTCGTTGAGTTTTCAAATAAGTAAAACCATCCCACACAATAAGTAAAACCATCCCAAGGTGAGCTGTCGTTATTTAAAGTGGGTGTTGGGATAAAGATTACAGTGTACAGGATTAAATCTGAGAGAGACAGAGAGATTGAGAGAGGGAACTGAGAGAGAGGGGAAGCAAAAGGGAGAAACAGTGAGTGAGGGGGGAAACAGAGTGCGAAAGGGGGTAATGTTTGGATTTTGTCAAACAATAGGATTGGTCCCTCTCTGTCATCCTGGACACAGAATCAAACCAGCATCAGTGATACACACAATGTGTCTGTGGTCACTTTGCTGTTTGTGGGATCTTGCTGTGCATGGTTATTTATGTTTCTAGCCTCTGGCCAACTGCTCGATGGTGATTTCTTTGTATTTGGATGTTGCTGTGATGTTATGCAATGCCTTAATGATGCAATAATTAAACTTCACAGCATCACAGGGTAAAGGGAGAGATTGTGGAAGGCAGAGAGTGGTGGGATCTTGCTGTGCTTTTGGTGCCACTGCTTTATTTTATATCACATCAATTCTTATTTCTCTCTCAGGCTGTTCCCCACCCCAGGAGGAGGGGGTGATTAGACCCAGGGGCTGAAACTCAGGACCGTGCAGAGACAGAGAGAATCAAATCCAATCTCCTGTAAGGAATCATCAGACAAGAGCTGGACCCAGAGAGAGAGAATAATCAGAAACTGTCCTGTTTCCTCATTTAAGCTCACACATGGGGAAAAGAATTGTGGGGTTCAGGCCGTCTGTGGGTTTTTTACCACAAGGGGCAAGTTCTGGGCTGGGGGAACAAAGGGGCGAAAAAGATGGAGAAGGAGCAGCTGCACAGTCTGATCCCACAGATATCATTGCCTCCATCTCTCACTACAGCCCCTATCCCTACCATCTGTGTTCCCAGCTTGCTCTCTCCCTCTGTCTGTCCCACATCTTTCCTTCAATCCCCATTCTTCCTATCTCTGCCCTGTTCACATTCCCATGTAGTTTCCCTTCCTACAACAGTTTGGAGCTTCCCTCTTTCCTGGAACTGCAGGAATTGTGGGGGAGCAAACGTCAGGGGACAGAGTCAGTCAGAGAGAGAGAGAGCGCGCACAAGAAAGATAGAATAGAGAGAAACACACTCAGAGAGAGATCGACACAGAGTCAGGGAGAGGAGGAGAGACATAGAGAGGGGGAGAGAGCCAGACTCAGAGAAAGAGGGAGAGAGACTGACAGAGAGAGAGAGAGGGAGAGAGAGAGAGAGAGAGGAGCCAGAGAGAGAGATAGAAAAGGGGAAATGTGAGGCAGAGACAAACCCGAGACATGGAGATACAGAGGCAATACTCCCCAGTTCCCTCTCCCCAAGGTTTCTCTCTCTGTGACACATCAGGGACAGAATCTGCTTCGGGACACTCAAACCATTGAAAATGGGATTGAGATTCAACTCTCACTCTCTCACTGACACACTCACAAACAGATAGATTCTCTCCCCGGTCAGTGCATGTGGCAGCAGAATAATGGCTGACTGAACCAGGTTGAAAAACCCTCAAGATCTGTCACTCAAACCCATGTCCTCCCTAACCTCAGTTCATCCAGTCAGCGCCCAGCTTCCTCTACCTGGAACACACCTCCCCCAGGTGTGGGACACACCAACAATCATTTTTGTGGGATTAGAGGGGACTCTGGGAGAAAGCAGCAGCTCAATGGTTTAGCCCAGGTCTGTCCCTGTCCTTTCCCCACCCCCTCTGGACCCAGCCTTGGAATACACACAGACACAAAGCTACAGTTTCACACCCAGAGTAGGCACAGCACCCTGCTACAATCCAAATGGACACAAGGATTTTACACAAATCAATGAATCTAAAATGAACGAGTGAAGTTAGGGATCAGGAACTTGCTGTCTCTTTATTGCAGACAGATTGTGCGGTTGCACAGAGTGACTCAAAAAATAAACAGAGTTTTTGCAGTTTATGCAAATAGGTTAACTTTTTATAAAGGCTTAGAAAAACAATCCAAGCTCTTATCCGTTTCTATTTCGTTTTGTTATTGCTTGGATTGATTTGGACAGGGACCAGGGACTGCAGTTTAGAGAGAATGGAATGAACAGGGACAGGAACAAATTATCCCAGAGAAAAAGAAATCTGCTGCTTGTGCAGTGGCGCGGCGAGGCCAGCAGAGGGTGGCATTGTATCAGTTTAAACACAAGAGGGACAGACACAGACAGAGTCAGAGACAGAGAGAGGCTGAGATGAGATGCCACTGCTCTGCCCAGCAGAGAGATATCCACTGTCCGAGCTTGACACTGAGCTATTCTACTGACCTGAGAAACTGTGTCTGCTTCAGTTGGGGATAGGGCTGTTGTTTGTTGTGTTTTTGTTCAAACCCCCAAGCATGGGATTGATGGAGATGGTGGGAAGGTGGGTGCAGTGGGACTCGTATTGAGAGTTGTCCTTCCCCTGGTCAGGATGGGCTCAGTGCCCATGAAGAGGGTCAGTATCCGTTAGAATTGGGGATGGTTCACTGACAGCAGCGGACACACCGTTTGTCAGTGTGGATTGTATCAGTCTCATTGTAGAGAAATATGAATCTGGCAGATATGACAAAGAGTAAGATCATAGAATTCTGTCCATTCTCTATTTATCTCTGACCCTTCAGTCTGTTACACACCTTACGGCCTCATAGTTTTGCCTCACTGTCAGAATATTGAGAAACAGAACAAAATTAAATGGTAAAAATGGTGTTAAAATGTTTCGGATTATTTAAACCTTTCCCATGGATAGTCTTCAGAATAACTGGACCTTTTATAACAGTCCCTTGCCATCCCTGTCCTTCCTCCGTACTGGAGTATGCCCATTCTGAAGTCTGATCAGCAGGTCTTTAAACAACTCCCACATGGGAAATGTGGACTTGCTCAATAACAGCTCTTCCCAATTAACTCTCCCTAGCTCCTGCTTAATAGTGTCTTAATTGGCCCTCCCTAAATTCAGTACCTGCCCACAAGGTTCTGACTTATCCTTATTCATAGCGATCTTAAAACTGAAGGAGTTGTGATCACTGTTTCGAAAATGCTATCCCAGTGAAAGATCAGTCAGCTGGCCAGGCCCATTAACCAATACAAGGTCCAGTGAGATCGCAGATTAGAGGAACAACACCTCATCTTCCACCTGGGCTACCTACAGCCCAGAGGACTCAACATTGAATTCTCCAATTTCAAATAACCTTCCTCCCCATCCCCGGACTCCCTTCCACCCCTCCCTGCCACCAACTGGATTCATTCCTCCCATTGACCGATCAGGCCGTACCCTCTACCTGTGTTCACCTCAGCACTCCGTCCCTCCCCCACCAAAAGCCCTCCCCCACACCCCTTTATCAGCAGCTCCCCTTACCCCCACTCCAGAAGCATTGCCCTCTCCACCTCCTGATGCTGCCTGGCTTGCTGTGTTCTTCCAGCCTCCTGCTTGTCTCCGATGGTTAGTAAGGTGGCAGGTGGCTCCAAATGTGGTGGTGGGGTAGTGACCAGTGAAGGAGGTTTACCTCAGTGTTAAACAGGACCTTGATCAGACGGGCCAATCATGAACTGATGCAAGGTTGGGTTTTAGTAGCTCTTTTACAGATGGAAACAAAATCCTTGCTGACTGTCCATCGATCTTTCAATTGATCTCAGGCTCCATTATGAAGGCCCAAGCAAACAGAGTTTATCCAGAGTCAGTTCCCACTGAGCCCGATGGAGTCAGTGAGAGCCACAAAACCTTCTCATGGCAGCACTGAGGGGGGTCGGCTCTTCTGCCACATCAACCCCATTCCCCAGTGTCGAATCCGGTCTGTCACTGAGCCCTCTGACTGGGCCGTGGATTCCCCACCAACACAGCGGCTGATTGGTGGAAAGAACCAAATTAAGAGAGGGAGTTATATCAGCATCAGGCCGGGGGGAGGGGAGGGAATGGAACCAGAGAAAGGAAATCATTGCTGAAAATGCATCTCTAATCAAAAGACACGGATTATTTACATTATATTACTCTGTGTAATGGGAACATTCCCTTTTTTATTTAATTATGTCCAGATGAGTGAATTCCGTGAGGACAGGAGCCTGCCATTGCTGTTCCCACTCTGACCTGCAGTGACCGATGGTACTTGCCTCCAGGTCATTGACCTGGTATCTGGTTCACTCACTGACAATTAGTTGCTGGGCATGATGTTATTCTGTGCATGTCTGATTCCTGTTTCAGTTATACTTTTGTTGTTCAGCTTTCTCTTAACGGTTGCCCATTGCTGACAACACTTCCCACTGTTTTGCTCCTCCAGTCTCTTTGGTTTCGTTCCTCAGATGGAACCATTCCTTGCCCGTTAGGAAAGGAGTGTTACCGTGTTGCTGCTCCTCCTTCTCCTGTCAGTCCATTCCTCACCCCTCATTCCATTATCTGCTGCCTTTATTGTGTGCTCTCAGTTACTTGGATTTATTCATCAATTGGATTATTTGTATAACTGGATATTTCAGGGCGTGCTTTAACTGGTCTCTGAAACTGTTCTGTGTTACCACATAAACAAGTGCATTGGTGCAGCAGCTCAAGTCCCGCAGCATAAATGAGGCTTGTACAAAAATATCAAAACCAGTAGAATCCAAGGAATGGCTGACATGAAAGAAATGTAAAATATACAGCAACCAGAGAAGGATGAAACTTGCAGATATGGAGAAGAGTAAGATCACAGATTTCCTTCTGCTCTCTATCTCTGGGTCATTCTCTATTTTTCTCTGACCTCTGAGCCCCCGACGCACCGTAATGGCCTCAGAGATGTGTCCAACAGTCAGAACGTTAAGAAAGAGAATAAACGTGAATGGGAGCATTGGTGTTAAAAATCGCTCAAAATATTTAAAATTTGCCCACCGGCGGTTAATATAATAACTGGACCTGGTAGAACAGAACCATGGCACATTGTTGATGATCTTTCCAGGTTTAAATCGAAAGTAGTTGGGAATATTTTTAAATGAAAAGAAAATACAGATTGTTGCTAGAACCCTAATTGAAGTATTCTCTGTCCAATACTTAGTTTTCATCTGATGAAAACAAATGGCAACAAATCGATCAAAAGTGAAAGTAACGGTGAACCAGACAGAACAATCAATGGCCCAGCAGCTCAGTACATAGATGACACTACACACAGGAGTGATGTCCAGGAAACACTGTGGATAATAATAAGATGCAAAGTGCCGAAGTACGACTTGGAAAACAATGAACAGCAGATCAGATATTGCTATGGCCATCATATAATGAGTGGTGCTTCTAGAAAATCCACACTTGCCCCGAGCTAAGATTAGAATCACCACTAGACTTACTGTAAGAGAGACAACAAGGAAAAAAGAGACTTGAAGTTATTGATCAAACATATCTGTGCCTGAGCTCAGACTGTAAGGTACACCTGTGAAGAATTCCTGCAGAGATGTCCAACGGCTGAGATGTCCAACGGCTGAGACCTCCGACAGCCAGAATCATCTTTATCTGTCCTCAGGCTGAAACAAGAGTCGTCATCTCATTGACTCCAGTTTTTCGAGAGCTTCTTATTGTGAACATGTGTTCGTAATATATATGTTTAAGAAATTAACATTTCTTTTCACCATTAAAATATAACTGTGTAAACTGATTGAGGAACAGATATTCAATCCTTCTGTCAATGCAAGTTATTTGATCCTGAGTTTGGCGTAATATAGAATTAACATGTTGACACACACACACAATACAGTTGGACAGTACAAGATATTCCCAGTAAAACTTGCAATTGAGTTCATGAGTGTTCTGCTGTTAGTGCTGAACACTTACTTCAATACTGCATTTACAGCGAGCTGTGAAAGGCAAGAACACTGGGCCAGAAAATATCATTGCAGCAGTAACCCCCACTCAGTCCAATTCGGCAATGACACATCCTCCCAGCAACATGAGGCCACAGCAATCAGAGGGTCCTGCCTGAGCTTCGTCATCCCCATTCAGTACAATTCCATGATCAGTAATACCTTCACTTAGAGGGATTCCTGGAGATCTGGATCAGTAGTACACAACATTCTCGGAATGCCATGGTGAGTTACTGATCTCCTGACTTCCCCAAAGTCTGTCCGCTACCTACAAGACACAAATCAGGAGTGTGATGGAATATTGTCTGCTTGCCTGGATGGGTGCAGCCCTAACAACTCTGAAGAAACTTGACACCATCCAGGACAATTCAGGCCATAGGATTGGCATTGCATCCACAAGCATCCTCTCCCTCCACCACTGACGCTCAGTAGCTGCAGTGTGCAACATCTACAAGATGCACTGCAGAAATTCACCAAAGATCCTCAGACAGAACTTTCCAAACCCACGACCAGTTCCATCTGGAAGGACAAGGGCAGCATATATATGGGAACTCTAAAAGCTTCAGGTTCCACTCCAAACCACTCACCATTCTGACGGAGAAATATATCGCCATTCCTTCACTGTTGCTGGGTCGAAATCCTGGAATTCCCTCCCTAATGGCATTTTGGTCAGCCCATAGGAGGTGGGCTGCAGTGTTTCAAGAAGGCAGCTCACCACCATCTTCTCAAGGGCAACTAGGGATGGACAATAAATTCTGACCAGCCAGTGATGCCCACATCCTACACCAATGAACAAATAGAGTCATAGTCATAGATTCCTCCAGCACGAAGACAGGCCCTTTGGACCAAACTGGTCCATGCTGACCAAATGTCCATCCATGCTAACCGCATCTCCCTGCACTTGGCCCATATCCTCTTAATCCATTCCTATCCATGTATTTATCCAAATACTTTTTAACTCTTGATGTAAACAATTCAACCACTTCCAATGGCAGCTTGTTCTGTATGTATACCACTCTCTGTGTGAAAAAACGTTTCCTCTCAGGTTCCCTTTTATTCTTTCCCCTCTAACCTTACACTGATGCCCTTCAGAACTCGATTCCACAACCCTGGGAAAAAGATCGAGTGCATTCACCCTCTCCATGCCTCTCATGATCTTATGCTCCTCTATAAGATCCTCCCTTTTGTCTCCTAAGCTCTGATGAAAAATGACCTAGCCAGTACAACCTCTACCCCAACTCAGACCATTGAGTCCTGCCAACAACCGTGTAAATTTCTTCTGCACTCTTTCCGTTTACTAACATCCTTCCAATAACAAGGTGACCAAAACTGAACGCGATACTCCAAGTGCAGCCTCACCAACCTCCAGTATAACTTTAACGTAACTTACCAACTTCTACACTCAATTCCCTGACTGATGTCGGCCAGAGTACCAAAACCCTTCTTCGCTGCCATGTCTACCTCTGCCTCCACTTTCAGAGAACTGTGAACCTGAACATCAAGATCCCGCTGTTCCATTACACTCCTTAAGGCCCGACCATTCACCATGAAGCTCTGAACTTGATTTGACTTTCCAAAGTGCAAGACCTCACACATCTATATTAAAGTCCATGTGTCATTTCTCGGCCCACTTCCCCAGCTGACCAAGATGCTGCTGCAATTTCTGATCACCTTCCATGATACCGCCTGTTTTAATGTCATCAGCAAACTGACTGATAAAAAAAACAACATTCCATTAAATCGATGGATAATGCAACATGTCCATGAGGTATAGAGAAAAGATTTTCTTAGGAGAGGAATTACACCACAGCATTATTGCAAGGTTTGTGAAGGTTTGTAGCTCAGGTTGCAGTTTAGGGTGTAGGATTGCTCTCTGAGCTGTAGGTTTGATATCCAGACTTTCATTACCTGGCTGGTTAACATCATCAGTGGCGACCTCCAAATGAAGCGAAGCTGTTGTCTCCTGCTTTCTATTTATATCTTTCTCCTGGATGGGGTTTCTGGGGTTTGTAGTGATGTCATTTCCTGTTCATTTTCTGAGGGGTTGATAGATGGTATCTAGATCTATGTGTTTGTTTATGGTGTTGTGGTTGCAGTGCCAGGCCTCTAGGAATTCTCTGGCACTCGGCCCACAACGCCATAAACAAACACATAGATCTCGATACCATCTTTCAACCCCTCAGAAAATGAACAGGAAATGACATCACCACAAACCCCAGGAACCCCATCCAGGACAATGATATAAATAGAAAGCAGGAGACAACAGCTTCGCTTCACTTGAAGGTCACCACTGATGATGTTACCTAGCCAGGTAATGAAACATCTGGATATCAAACCTACAGCTCAGTGAAAAAAGCTACATCCTAATCCACAGCGTTAGTTTGGAAATGTTAATGGTGCACATTGGTATCACACGAGGAACACATACTGCCCTCACCCAGTGCCCAGTGAGTCAAAGGTAACATGTATCTGTCATACTTCATACGGCATTGGATTAGTGTTCAGACAGCACCCCACATCAATGAGTAGGATCCTCTAGGGTAGTGAAGACTGAACTCCAAGATAAGAATAAAATATTTCAAGAGAGCCCATTACAGAAAGCTGGTACCTGACTCAGTCTTCTGCATTGTACTAACCTCTGGGCACAATGGCAGTAACACATGCTCTGTGAACCTTACACAATCCTATTAAAGTCTGCATGACCGTACTGTGCATCATTTTGCAAAATGGCCAAACTAACACGTCCTTTTGACAATCAAATAATTCAACAACACACATCATCATTGGAACACTGTACTCAACATCTCTCCCAGTGATCTGTCCTCACAAATATCACACCCTCATATGTCCGCTCACAGGCAAAAAAACACAGGATAGTCAAAGCCATCCATACTGACACTCACTTATCACTCCATAATGACCTGCCCAACCCACCTCTTGCCCACGTTGTCCCTGTGCTCCCATTCGGAGCCATCTGTCTGAGCAAGATCCACCAACAAACTCCCTTCACATCAGGTAATGGGAAACACCAGGTGGCACTGAGAGGTGGGTTGTTACAAAACCCATCTGACTGATAGCAGGGTTTGAACTACCACAGAGAGAGAGACAGACAGAGAGAGAGTTGTCTTGCTAAACACTTTCTTGGCCAGCAATGGTCAATACTCAGTGCAAACCCATTCTGTACAGTATGGAGGAACAGACAATGCTGCACATTACTGAGGAGCCTCTTAATTGATAAACTATTCACTCAAAACTCAGTCAGTGAGGATACTATTGTCTGGCATTGGGATTTTCTTTGCCAAATAGAAATAAAATAATTACCATTAATAGTGTGGAAATAAGTCTGATTTGATGCAATAAATATGATTTAATAAAATTGACATTGTCCCAAGACTTACCAGGAATACCAACACAGGCAAGGATGGTGTTGTATACTTTTCTGACCATTTGCCTTGGAAGATTGTTGCTTGTGGAACAACCTCTCCTTTCCTGGTGCTGGGAATTGGAGAATTCGCTGGCTATTGGAGCTGACACAGTTCCACAGTCTTTATTTTATGTTGTGTGGTATCTCCACCAGGAAACTGTGATCACATCTTCAATTATTAAATCATTTTGAACAAACAGAGTATGACAATATGTTTATTTTAATGATGTGATACCCGTGAGATTTAGGTCTCTCCTGAATACCCCAAAGACTGGATTAATCTGATCCCATTGGGTCTCAGATGTTAATTGCAAATTATCTTCAAACAACAAGATTTATATTATTTCAAACAATATCACTCCCATCAAAATCTGAATTTTTTAAATTGTATTTTCAGTGATGCCCTTCATTTTGCTGAGGCTACTCAGTCATTCAGCACCTCATGTTGTAAAGCCTCTTGCGATCTCTTCTACTGCACACTGTTACACCACAGCTTTCCTTGTTCATTCAGTTATCCAACTCATTTGGAAATTCGACCTGTGATCGAGCACTCTAACACAAACCTGATGCTGATGCTGATCACAGCAACAGGTAGAAACTTGAAGAGGTAAGATTTTCTCAAAATACATACAAAAAAATCCAAAACGAATCCAGATCCTTCCCTTCAGAATCGTCGAATGGCAGAATCACATAGAACAGCAGAGGGCCTTCAGCCTATCGGATTTGTTCTGCCAAAATTACATTAAGTTCACATCACTTCCACTTTCCATCGTTAGGCTCATTGCCCTGAACGTTATTGAGCTCAAGTATTGAGCTAATCCAAGTATGTTTTAAAGGTTGTGAAGTTTCCCGTCTCAACTACCTTCCTGGGCAGTGCAATGCAGGCCCCTACCATCCTCTGCGTGGGAAGATCTTTTCTCATGTCCCCTCAAAACCTCCTGTCTTCCACCTTATTATCTGCCCTTGAACAAGGGAAACATCTGTTTTGTATTCACCCTGTCCACACCCCTTAGTACTATACACACCGATCACTGCTCTAAAGAAAGCAGCCTGAGCTTATCCAGCCTTTCTCTTCACAGTGACTTTGCTACAGCTCAAACAACATTCTGCTGAATCTTCTTTGCACTCCCTTCGTTACAATCACATCCTTCCCATCGTGCAGTGACCAGGACTATACACAATACTCAGACTGTGACCTGAACAAAGCAGGACCTCCTTGCTCTTATAATCGATGTGTCGATCGGGAAGGGCATGTGTCCTGTCTGCCTTCTTTACCCTATTAACCTGTCCTGCTGCCTTCAGGGATCTGTTAACAATCACCTCAAGATCTTTCTGTTCCTCTAAGTGCCCTGGTGTTCTGCCATTTATTGAGTGTTGTCTTGTCTTGTGACTTCTGCCAAAGTGTATCACCTCACATTTATCAGGGTAAAATTTCATCTGCCACTGATTTACCCGTCTGAACAATCTGTCTGGATCTATCGATAACCAATGACTATTTCTCTCGCTGCCAACTACTCGGTCAATATTTGTGTAATATGCAAATATATGTATCATCACCAACCTCCCCTTGTACCTACCCTGCACACCCCCAGTGATCCCAACCCCTCCCCACACAAACATACACCTTTATCAATGTCATTTGTGATTATCACAAAGAATGAGTCAACCAGCCCTGAGAGCTGTGGAACACCATTGGACACCAGTTTCCAATTACCCAAACAGCCTTCTATCAACACCCTCTGTCTTCTCTAACTGAACCAATTTTAGAGCCAAGTTGCCAAGTTACTCCGGATGCCACGTGTTTTTACCTTTGTTATCTCCCATGTGGGTCCTGGTCAAAAGGCTTTTCTGAACTCCATACAACCTACAGCAATTGGCCTACTCTCATCTACACACCTGGTCACCTCCTCAAAAAGTTCCACCAGATTGGGTTTGGCATGGCCCTACTCTGACAAATCGGTGCTCACTCTCCATGATCAGATTGGTTTGGCATGACCCTACTCTGACAAAGCTGTGCTGACTCTCCATGATCAGATTGGTTTGCCATGACCCTACTCTGACAAAGCTGTGCTGACTCTCCATGATCAGATTGGTTTGCCATGACCCTACTCTGACAAAGCTGTGCTGACTCTCCATGATCAGATTTGTTTGGAATGGCCCTACTCTGACAAAGCTGTGCTGACTCTCCATGATCAAACCATGTCTCTTGAAATGGAGATTAATTCCCTCCTTTGAATTTTTCTCAAATAGTTTCTCTAACACTGATATAACACACACTGGTCTGTTATTCCTTGTCTATCTTTATTGCCTTTCTTGAAAAGTTTGATTTGAATTGATTTGATTTGATTTATTTATTGTCATGTGTACCAAATTACTGTGAAAAATCTTTGTTTATGAGCAAAACAGGCAGATCATAGTAAGCAAGGATGTACAGATTAGAAACACTAATATAGAGGCATACAGGTAACATTGCACAGCACGTCCGACTCAACAGTGACTCTGTACCGCTGTCTGACCCCGCAGTGACCCTGCACAGCCGTGTGACCCATCAGTGACCCTGCACAGCCGTGTGACCCCGCAGTGACCCTGCACAGCCATGTGACCCTGCAGTGACCCTGCACAGCCGTGAGACCCAGCAGTGACCCTGCACAGCCGTGTGACCCAGCAGTGACCCTGTACAGCCATGTGACCCAGCAGTGACCCTGCACAGCCGTGTGACCCAGCAGTGACCCTGCACAGCCGTGTGATCCCGCAGTGACCCCGCACAGCCGTGTGACCCAGCAGTGACCCTGTACAGCCCTGTGATCCCGCAGTGACCCTGCACAGCCGTGTGACCCTGCAGTGACCCTCATCATTGTCTGACCCTGCAGTGACCCTCCCAGCTGAAAGCCTGTGCTGTTTGGTTTTAAGCTCTGAACATGGAGTTCAGTCTCAGAAAAACAGTGAAATTCCCAGCTGTGGAGAAAACTCACAGCAGGGGAACCGCTCACTTTGTTTTTAAAAATCCTTCCTTACACCTCTTTTTAAAGCTACAGTAATGAATTGAATGGGGCTTTTGTGCATATGCTTTATTGAGATCTCTGTTGATTAATTTAAAAAAATATATAAAACACAGATACCAAGTTATCCGAGGGCAGTGTTTTTCGAGCAGTAAGGCTGTGCTATTTTCTCGGTGTGTGAATTGTTAAAGTGCAGTGACAGCGCCTTTTGGAAAGTGATGTCCTCTTCCTGTCGGACGTGGGAGATTAGGGATAGTTTCCATGTAGCTGTGAATGATTTTTCTACAAAGTATGTCTTGTTGCAAATCCTATCAGAATGCCTACCTTTGTAGGTTGGAGCGGTCATTAGAGGCAATGAGGAATTTACAGGAGCTACGGGGTGTGATGGATGGCAGTTGCAGGGAGGGAGATAAACCAAAGATGCAGTCAGCTAGATGGGGGACCTCCAAGAAAGGTAGGAGAGGGAGGCAGGTCATACAGGGCCCTCCTGTAGAAATCCCCATCTCAGACAAGTACACTGTTTTATACAGTACATGAAAGTGAGAGAGAGAGAGTGTACACGAACATGAGAAAGATTTTGTGCCAACGCTAGAGAGAGTGTGCAAATGCAAGGGAGACAGAAAGAGAAAGTGTGTGCGAATACAAGAGGGAGAGTTTATGTCCATGAGAGAGAGAGAGAGAGAGAGAGTTTACGCGAATGTGAGTGTGCAAATGCATGAGAGAGAGTGTGCGCGAATGCGAAAGGAAGTATGTGTGTATGCAAGAGAGACAGTACGCTTGCGTGCAAGGGGACAAGTGTGTACATGAGCGAGACATTCTGTGCATGTGCAAAAGACAGTGTACATATGAAAGCAAGAGTGTGCATATGCAAAAGAGAGAGTGCGTGTGCATGTGTCAGAAAGGTTGTGTGGGTGCAAACAAGGGAGTGTGTCTTCGAGAAAGTGTGAGAGAGAACATGCGAGAGAATGTGTGCGAAAGAGAGCATGTGAGAAAGAGAGAGAGTGTGTGTGCCTGCATGAGAGAAAGATACTGCGTGTGGGTGAAAGAGAGTGTGTGCGGACAAGAGCGAAAGTATGCACATGCGAGAGAAAGAGTGTGCGTGTATGCAATAGACTGTGCATGTGAGAGAAAGAAGAGCATGTCCTTGAAAGAGAGTGCCCCTGTGCGAGAGAGGCAGAGTGCACGCATGCACAAGGGAAGCAGTGTCTGAGTGCATGAGAGAGAATGAGCGTGTGCGCATGCAAGAGAGATAGCGGGTGTGTGAGAGAGAGTGTATGCAAAACAGAGTGGATGCATGAGAGAGAGAGAGAGTTTGCTTGCGAGAGAAATGAAGTGCGTGCATGCGTGAGAGATAGAGTGCGTGTGCAAGAAAGATTGTGAGCATACAGAAAAAAGAGAGAATGTGTGAGAGATGGTGATTGTGTGCATGCGAGAGTGCGTGTGCGAGAGAGAACGTGTGCATGCGCAAAAGAGAAATGTGTACGTGTGCAAGACAGAATGTGCGTGCAAGAGAGAGTATGTGCATGTAAGAGAAAGAGTGTGTGTGCATGTGAGAGGAAGTGTGCGTATGCACATTGTATGTCAGTGTACCTCCGAGAGAGGGTGTGCCTGCGAAAGAGAGTGCCTGTAAGAGTGTGCATGTGAGCGGGAGTGCGTGCATGTGAGCGGGAGTGCGTGCATGTGAGCGGGAGTGCGTCCATGTGAGCGGGAGTGGGTCCATGTGAGCGGGAGTGTGTCCACGTGAGCGGGAGTGCGTCCACGTGAGCGGGAGTGTGTCCATGTGAGAGAGAGTGTGTCCATGTGAGAGAGTGTGTCCATGTGAGCGCGAGTGTGTCCATGTGAGCGAGTATGTGTGCATGTGAGAGGGAGTGTGTGCATGTGAGAGGAAGTGTGTGCATATGAAAGAAAGAGTGTGCATGCATATTGTATGTCAGTGTACCTCAGAGAGGTTGTGCATGTGAGAGAGAGTGTGCATCCAAGAGAGAGTGTGCATGAGAGAGTGTAAGCAAATATGAGAAAGACAGTGTGCAAATGCAAGAGAGAGTGTGCAAATGCAACAGCGAGAAAGTGTGTGCAAATGCAAGAGAGAGAGTTTACATCAATGTGAGAGAGAGAGTTTACGCGAATATGAGAGAGTGTGCACAAATCGAAGAGAGACAGTGTGCGAACGCAAGAGGGAGAGAGTGTGCAAACGCAAGAGGAAGTGTGTGCGTGTATGCGAGAGAGAGAGTCTGCACGGGCGCAAGAGGAAGAGTGTTTGCATGCTCGAGACATTAAGCATGTATGTGAGAGAGAGTGTGTATGAGAGAGGGCACGCAACAGAGAGAGAGTGTGTGCTTGCATGAGAGAACGAGACTGTGTGCGAGTGATAGAGAGTGTGTGCAAACAAGAGAAACTGTGCACAAGAGAGTGTGCAAGTGCAAGAAAGTGTGCATCTTTGTAAGAGAGACAAAATGCATGCGTGCACAAGAGAAAGATTTTGTGTGTGTATGAGAGTGAGTGAGCGTTTGCACATGCAAGAGAGGTCGTGTCCATGTGAGAGAGATAGCGTGTGCAAAAGAGAGTGGATGCAAGAGAAAGAGATTGCATGTGGGAAAGATGAAGAATGTGCATGCCTGAAAGAATGTGTGCGAGAGATAGAATGTGTGCAAGAGAGAACGTGTGCATACACAAAAGAGAGAGAATGTGCACGCGTGTGAGAGAGAATGCGTGCGAGAGAGAGAGTATGTGCATCTAAGAGAGTGTGCATGTGAAAGGAAGAGTGTGCACATGCATATTGTATGTCAGTGTACCTCCGAGAGACGGTGTGCCTGCGAGACAGAGAATGCCTGAGAGAGAAGTTATGCCTGTGAGAGGGAGTGTACCTGTGAGAGAGAGTGCAAGTGTGAGAGAGTGTGTGCGTGCGAGTGTGCGTGAAAGAGAGTGTGCATGTGAAAGGAACTATGTGTGTATGCACATTGTATGTCAGTGTACCTCCGAGAGAGGGTGTGCCTGAAAGAGAGGTTGTGCCTGAGAGAGGGAGTGTACCTGTTAGAGAGAGTGCGCGTGAAGAACTGAATGTGGTATGCGAGGGTGTGTGTGTGCGTGTACACGTGTCAGAGAGCGAGTGAATGAGAAAGAGGGACAGTGTATGGTTTGTGAATCATACCTGGGTCAGGTACATAAACACATGGTTTACACACAGTCACATTAAGGAGTGACTGCATTTACACTGAAACTGTGCACTCAGATGGACACATACATACCAGGCATGATCTTTCTCTCTCTGTCTCTCTCTCTCTCACACACACACACAAACAGGCACTTATGTGATGATAATTGAGCTCAGACCCTCACTGACTCTCTCCTCTGACAAAACCTGTGCACAGTCCCCCCAAAAAACCACAGTCCTGTACTGGGGACGGTTTGGGGTCCGAGTGGGTGGGGTGGTGGGGGGAGGGGGAGCAGCCGGGAGGGGAAATGTGGGTGTTGAGGAGTAGGCATGTGATCAATGCTTTTCATTCCCAATCGCTGCTGATATATTTGAGAAGGGGAAAGGAAATAAGAGATTGAAAGTTAAGTTAGAAATGGCTGCATGTCGAGCAGGGCAAGGAGAGACAGAAAGAGACAGAGAAACACAGGGACAGCGAGAGAACAAAGAACAAAGAGAATTTACAGCCCAGGAACAGGCCCTTCGGCCCTCCAAGCCTGAACCAATCCAAATGTACTGCCTAAACCTGTCAGTCAATTCCTAAGGATCTGTATCCACCTGCTCCCCACCTACTCATGCATCTGTCCAGACGCATCTGAAATGTATCTACAGTGCCTGCCTCTACCACCGCTGCTGGGAGCACGTTCCAAACGCCCACCACCCTCTGTGTGAAGTATCCCCCTTAAACTTTCCACCTCTCACATTGAAAGTGTGACCTCTCGTTATTGAATCCTTCACCCTGGGAAAAAGCTTATCTCTATCTACCCTGTCTACACCCTTCATGATTTTGTAAACCTCAATCAGGTCCCCCCTCAATCTACTTTTTTCTAATGAAAATAAACTTAACCTACTCAACCTCTCTTCATAGCTAGCACCTTCCATACCAGGCAACATCCTCGTAAACCTTCTCTGCACCCTCTCCAAAGCGTCCACATCCTTTTGGTAATGTGGCGACCAGAACTGTACACAGTATTCTAAATGCGGCCAAACCAATGTCTTGTACAATTTTAACATGACTTGCCAGCTCTTATACTCAATACCCCGTCCAATGAAGGCAAGCAGACTATATGCCTTCTTGACCACTCTATCCACCTGTGCAGCAACCTTCAGGGTACAATGACCTGCACTCCCAGATCTCTCCACCCGTCAACATTTCCCAAGGCTCTTCCGTTTTTTGTATAATTTGCTCTAGAATTAGTCTTGCCTAAATGCATCATCTCACATTTGTCTGGATTAAAATCCATCCGCCACTTTTCCGCCCAACTCCCCAATCTATCTATATCCTCCTGTACTCTCTGTCAGTCCCTTATGCTTTCTGCTACTCTACCAATCATTGTGTCATCTGCAAACTTGCTGATCATACTAACAGTGCCCTCTTCCAGATCATTTATGTATATTACAAACAACATTGGCCCCAGCACTGACCCCTGTGGAAAACCACTGGTCACCTTTCTCCATTTTGAGAAACTCCCTTCAACTACTACTCTCTGTCTGCTGTTGCTCAACCAGTGCTTTATCCACCTAGCTAGAACACCCTGCACATCATGTGACTTCACTTTCTCCATTAGTCTACCATGGGGAACCTTATCTAATGCCTTACTAAAGACCACATATATGACATCAACAGCCTTCATTTATCTATCAACTTGATCACTTTCTCAAAGAACTCTATTAAGTTGATAAGGCACGATCTCCCCTGCACAAAACCATGTTGCCTGTCACTGATAAGTTCATTCTTTTCTAAATATAAATAGATCCTATTCCTCAGGAGAGAGAGAGAGAGAGACAGAGAGAGAGAGAGAGAGAGAGAGAGAGAGAGTGAGAGAGAGACAGCAAAAGAGCATTTGATGCTAGGAACCACATGTCCAGCAGGATGTTCCCGAGAGATCCTCAGCAAATATCCCCTCCCGTCCCAGCCCTGTCTGTGTCAGGGTGTCTTCAGTCAGGCTCTTAGACACGACTGTGGGAGCAATGATTCAGAGACCTCCTTAGGGAGCAGACTAACAGATGTTGCAATGCGTCAGAGATGCAGGGGAGGAGACCACAAACCCCTCACCGAGGATAAATGTGGACAAGAATTGTTTGTCAGATTCATTCTCAAACCCTGTTCTCTCTCTCTCTCGCCTGTCTGGTTGAGTCTGTGGGCGTGTGTGTGTGTGTGTGAGAGAGAGAGAGAGAGAGATTGTGTTTCTGTGTGTTTATTCAAGTTTCTGATTTGTTGTTATTTTGATGTTGCTGTGATGTTATGGAATGCATTGAGGATGGAGATGGGGATGAGGAAGGGGGAGTGCTTTTAAACCTAGGATCTGCTGTGTAATTTTGCATCAAAGTGCTTTCATTCCCCCCTTTCAACTCATCTTTTTCCTCTTTTATGCCCATAAACTTTTGTTGGGAAAGCTGCAAGGTGAAGATCCAAAATGACTGGGGCCAGGAAAGCCTTGGATAAGAATAACCTCCAGAGGGGGAGCACAGGCCTGAGGCCTGAGGTCTTTTCACCAGGCCGGACCCTGTGGGGCCCAGGTGAGGTCAAAAGGGTAACTAGAGAGAAAATAGGGCCCCTCAAATATCAGCAAGGCAGCCTCTATGTGGAATCACAGGAGATGGGGAGATACTAAATGAGTATTTTGCATCCGTGTTTCCTGTGGAGAAGGGCATGTGTTATGAAGTTGAAGGCGTGCACTGTACCTTTAAGAGACAGTGAAAGCTGAAAGCTTGCAAGTACCTATCATGTGACTGACTAGCATTCACAGAATGTCCTGCAAAATTGAAAGGTATAACATTTGGTTGTAACGTAGATACCTCAGTTGTTTTCACAGCAGTTGGAATTTAACCAATCAGGTTAAATTATGCCCCAAGATGCTAAAATCCAATCGAATTTGAATTTTAATGTTCTGACAACATCCAACCAATTAGATGATCTGACGTTTCGGGTAAAAAAATCAGGCATTTTGGACAGTTAGCTTGGGAGACAGCATCAACTGCCATTGAAAGATTACTATTCACAACACTCACGATTGAAGGTATTTTTTTCACATGAAATATCTTTGCAGCAGAAGACTGAAGACAATCCAGGGAGATCTACAAACAGAAGATCAACACTGGAGACGACAGACACAGTCTGGTTTTGAAAAGTACGTTGCTCTAATTTTAATAGGGGCTCTTATTAGATCAGTATACTGTTATAGAGTGGGAGGTAGATAAAAACCTTTAAGAGAAAGGAAGCTGAGGCTATAAATAGTTGTTTAGTCGTCACTTTTAAGAGTTAAAAACTAAAATTCATATTTCTTCTTTAAATAGTGGAATTTGTGTAGTTCTCTGTTCCTCATACTAACAGATTATGAGCTGATTTTCTGCGTGTTTGGTTCAATGAGCAGAAGGGTTTACCATCATGTCATAACACATGGAAGATGACATAATGAAAATGTCCAAAATAAGGAGGAGGAGGTGCTGGATGCCTTGAAATGAATAAAAGTGGATAAATCCCCAGGAGCTGATCAGGTGTACCCTTGACCTCTGTGGGAAGCTCGAGAAGTGATTGCTGGGCCTCTTACTGAGATATTTGTATCATCGATAGTCACAGGTGAGATGCCGGAAGACTGGAAGTTGGCTAATGTGATGCCAGTATTTAAAAAAGGTGGTAAGGAAAATGCAGGGAATTACAGACTGGTGAGCCTGACATCGGTGGTGGACAAATTGGTGGAGGGAATCCTGAGGGACAGGATGAACATGTACTTGGAAAGGTGAGGACTTATTAGGGATAGTCAACAAAGCTTTGTACGTGGGAAATCATTTCTCACGAAATTGATTTAGTTTTTTGAAGAAGTAACAAAGAGGATTGATCATGGTAGGACAGTACACATGATCTATATGGACTTTCGTAAGGTGTTTGACAAGGTTCCTCATGGTTAGCAAGGTTAGATCTCATGGAATACAGAGAACGAGCCATTTCGATACAGAACTGGCTCAAAGGCAGAAGACAGAAGGTGGTGGTGGAGGGTTGTTTTTCAGACTGGAGGTCTGTGACCAGCGGTGTGCCACAAGGATCGCTGCTGGGCCCACTACTTTTCGTCATTTATAGAAATGATTTGGATGTGAACATAGGAGGTATATTTAGTAAGTTTGCAGATGACACTGAAATTGGAGGTGCAGTGGACAGCGAAGAATCTTATTTGAGATTACCAACGGGATCTTGATCAGATGGGCCAATGGGCTGAGGAGTGGCAGTTGGAGTTTAATGCAGATAAATGTGAGGTGCTGCATTTTGGAAATTCAAATCAGAGCAGGACTTATACACTTAATGGTATTGTCCTGGGGAGTGTTGCTGAACAAAGAGACCTTGGAGTGCAGGTTCATAGCTCCTTGAAAGTGGAGTCACAGGTAGATAGGATAGTGAAGAAGGCAGTTGGTATACTTTCCTTTATTGGTCAGAGCACTGATTGTAGGATATGGGAGGTCATGTTGCGGCTGTACAGGACATTGGTTAGGCCACTGTTGGAATATTGTGTGCAATTCTGGTCTCCATCGTATCAGAAAGATGCTGTGAAACTTGAAAGGGTTCAGAAATGATTTACAAGAATGTTGCCAGGGTTGGGGAGTTTAGGATGTAGGCTATAGGCTGAGACTGAATAGGCACAGCTACAAACTAATTGGCACAGGGGCAGTAAGATGAAGGAGGTAAATACGTGGCTCAAAGATTAATGCGGGAGCAATGGTTTAAATTCATGGCTTAGAGGTGCCAGTGTTGGACTGGGGTGGACAAAGTTACAAGTCAAACATGAAGCACCTGATGAAGGAGCAGTGCTTTAAACGCTATTTCTTCCAAACAAACCATTGGCACTATAAGCTGGTGTGTGTGTAATTTTTTAATTCATGGGACATCTGCACCAGTACCTGGGAAGAAGGGACCTGTTCCGATGGTCTTCATTTGAACCATGCTGGACCAGAGTCCAAGCAAATCGCTAAACTAGGACTGTAGACAGGGACTTATACTAAATGGGGAGTGGAATTATTTTCTCGGGGAAATTAGGAAACTCAAGAGGAGATGAGAATAGAGCTCTCAGGAGAAGTTATTAAACTCTCCAGCACAGATACAAATAGGGCAAAGCGTATGGAAAGGATTAGCATTCAAACTTCAAAAACACTGGACAAACAAATGAGAATGAGAAGGGGAAGATTAATACAGGGCTGAAGTGTTCCATCTGAATGCACGCAGTGTAAGGAATAAGGTAAATGAGCTTGTGGCACAGATTGAAATGAGCAGGTATGATGCAGTGGACATCACGTAGACATGGCTACATGGGGATCAGGAAAAGATAAGCAGGTGGGCAGAGGGGGTGGGGTTGCTTTATTAGTCAGAAATGAAATTCAATCAATAGCAAGAAACGAAGGAAGGTCAGATGGTATAGAATTTGAGTGGTTAGAACCACAGTTGGTGTTATGTACAGCCCTCCAAATAGCAGTCAGGAGCTGGGGTACAAGATAAACCAGGAGATAGAAAAGATTGGGAGGAAAGGTAAAGTTACAGTGATCATGGGGGATGTCCATACGCAGGCAGACTGGGAAATACAGGTTGGTAGTGGATTGCAAGGAATGGAATGTGTGGAATGTCTAGATGAGATTAGATTAGATTTCCTACAGTGTGGAAACAGGCCCTTCGGCCCAACCAGTCCACACCGACCCTCCGAAGAGTAACCCACCAAGGCCCATTTCCCTCTCACTAATGCATCTAACACTATGGGCAATTTAATATGGCCAATCCACCTGACCTGCACATCTTTGGACTGTGGGAGGAAACCCACACAGACACGGGGAGAATGTGCAAAAAGATATCTACAGGATGGCTTTTTGGAGCAGCTTTTGGTGGAGCTCATGGGGGAGCAGCCAATACTGGATTAAGTGTTGTTCAATGAGACAGACTTGATCAGGGAACTTAAGGTGAAGGATCCTTAAGAGGCAGTGATCATCATATGATTGAATTTACTCTGCAATTTGAGAGGACAAGGGAGAATCAGAAGTAACGGCATTACAGCTGAATAAAAACAACGACAGAGTCATGAGGGAGGAGCTGGGGTAGAATTGACTGGGAGAGGTGCCTGACAGGACAGTGGAATACCAATGGCAGGCGTTTCTGGGAGTATTTCAGAAGACACAACAGAGATTCATCCCGAGGGAAAAGAAGCATGGTCCAGGGAGGATGAGACAACAATAGCTGAGTTGGGAAGTCAGGGATTGCAGAAAAGCAAAAGAGAAAGCACAGAATGTGGAGAAGGACAGTAGGAAACCAGAGGATTGGGAAGCTTACAAAGACAAAAGAGGGCAACAGAAAAAGGAATAAGGGGAGGGAAAAGATTAAATAGAAGGGTAAGTTAGCCAGTAATATAAAGGAAGACTGTAAGAGTTTCTCTCGATGTGTAAAGGGCAAAAAAAGAGGCAAAAGTGGATATTGGGTCACTGGAAAAGGACACTGGAGAAGTAGTGGTGGGGAACGATGAAATGGCTGAGGAACTGAACAATTACTTTGTGTCATGCTTCATGGTGGAATACATGAGGAATATCCCAAAACATTCAAGAGAGTGAGGGGGAAGAGCTGAGTATGGTGGCCATCACCAAGGAGACAATGTTAGAGAACCTGAATGGCCTGAAGGTGGATAAATCACTTGGACCAGATGGACTACACCCCAGATGTCTAAGGGAGATAGCTGAAGAAATAGTGGAGGCATTAGTGATGATCTTTCAGGAATCGTTAGAATCAGAAAGTATCCCAGAGGACTGGAAAATCGCCAACATAACACCCCTGTTTAAAAAGTGAGTAAGGCAGAAAATTACAGACTGATTAGCCTAACCTTGGTCATGGGTAAGATCCTGGAATCCATTGCGAAGGATGAAATTTGTGAACACTTGGAAGTGCATTGTAAAATAAGGCAAAGTCATCAAGGGGGGGTCCTCCGTGACACATCTTCTGGAACACTTTGAGGAAGTGATGGGCAGGTTGAACTAAGGATAGTCGGTGGATGTTATCTACCTGGACATCAAGAAGGCCTTTGACAGGGTTCCACACAGGAGACTACAGAGAAAGATAAGGTGCCATGGTGTTAGAGGCAAGGTGCTAGCATGGAGAGAAGCTTGGCTGTCTGGCAGAAAGCAGAGAGTGGCGTTAAAAGGGTCTTTCTGAGGATGGCAGCCAGTGACGAGTGATGTTCCTCAAGGCTGTGTTCGGACCACAACTTTTCATTTCATGAATAAACGATCTAGATGAAGGAAATGAGGGCAATCTGACTAAGTTTGCAGATGATACAAAGAAAGGTAGAGGGACAGGTAGCATCGAGGAGGTGGGGAGGCTGCAGAAGGATTTGGACAGATGAGGAGAGTGGGAAAAGGGCAGATAGACTACAATGCCAGGGGAGGGGGGGGGGAAGGAGAGGGCGGGGGGGAAAGGAGGGGGGGGATAAAGGAGAGGGGGGGATAAAGGAGAGGGGGGGATAAAGGAGAGGGGGGGTAAAGGAGAGGGGGATAAGGGAGAGGGGGGATAAAGGAGAGGGGGGATAAAGGAGAGGAGGGGATAAAGGAGAGGGGGGTATAAAGGAGAGGGGGATAAAGGAGAGGGGGGGATAAAGGAGAGGGGGGATAAAGGAGAGGGGATAAAGGAGGGGGGATAAAGGAGGGGGGATAAAGGAGGGGGGGATAAAGGAGGGGGGATAAAGGAGAGGGGGGATAAAGGAGAGGGGGGGATAAAGGAGAGGGGGATAAAGGAGAGGGGGGGGATAAAGGAGAGGGGAGGATATAGGAGAGGAGGGGATAAAGGAGAGGGGGGGATAAAGGAGAGGGGATAAAGGAGGGGGGATAAAGGAGAGGGGGGATAAAGGAGAGGGGGATAAAGGAGAGGGGGGATAAAGGAGAGGGGGGATAAAGGAGAGGGGGGATGGAAGAGAGGGGGCGGATGGAAGAGAGGGGGGATGGAAGAGAAGGGGGAATGGAAGAGAGGGGGGATGGAAGAGGGGGGGATGGAAGAGACGGGGGATGGAAGAGAGGGGGGATGGAAGAGAGGGGGGATGGAAGAGAGGGGGGATGGAAGAGAGGGGAGGATGGAAGAGAGGGGGGGATGGAAGAGAGGGGGGGATGGAAGAGAGGGGGGGGATGGAAGAGAGGGGGGATGGAAGAGAGGGGGGGATGGAAGAGAGGGGGGCATGGAAGAGACGGCGGGGAATGAAAGAGAGGGGGGGGATGGAAGAGAGGGGGGGATGGAAGAGAGGGGAGGGATGGAAGAGAGGGGGGGATGGAAGAGAGGGGGGATGGAAGAGAGGGGGGGATGGAAGAGAGGGGGGTGGAAGAGAGGGGGGGGATGGAAGAGAGGGGGGAATGGAAGAGACGGGGGGGATGGAAGAGAGGGGGGGATGGAAGAGAGGGGGGATGGAAGAGAGGGGGGGGAAGGAAGAGAGGGGGGATGGAAGAGAGGGGGGATGGAAGAGAGGGGGGGATGGAAAAGAGGGGGGGTGGAAGAGAGGGGGGGGATGGAAGAGAGGGGGGGATGGAAGAAAGGGGGGGATGGAAGAGAGGGGGGAATGGAAGAGGGGGGGGATGGAAGAGAGGGGGGGATGGAAGAGAGGGGGGATGGAAGAGAGGGGGGATGGAAGAGAGGGGGGATGGAAGAGAGGGGGGGATGGAAGAGAGAGGGGGGATGGAAGAGAGGGGGGGAATGGAAGAGAGGGGGGGATGGAAGAGAGGGGGGGATGGAAGAGAGGGGGGATGGAAGAGAGGGGAGATGGAAGAGAGGGGGGATGGAAGAGAGGGGAGGATGGAAGAGAGGGGGGGATAGAAGAGAGGGGGGGATGGAAGAGAGGGGGGGATGGAAGAGAGGGGGGGATGGAAGAGAGGGGGGGATGGAAGAGAGGGGGGATGGAAGAGAGGGGGTGATGGAAGAGGGGGGATGGAGGAGAGGGGGGAGATGGAAGAGAGGGGGGGAAGGAAGAGAGGGGGGGAAGGAAGAGAGGGGGGGATGGAAGAGTGGGGGGATGGAAGAGAGAGGGGGATGGAAGAGAGGGGGGGATGGAAGAGAGGGGGTATGGAAGAGAGTGGGGATGGAAGAGAGGGGGGGATGGAAGAGAGAGGGGGGATGGAAGAGGGGGCGGATGGAAGAGAGGGGGGATGGAAGAGAGGGGGGGATAGAAGAGAGGGGGGATGGAAGAGAGGGGGGGATGGAAGAGAGGGGGGGATGGAAGAGAGGGGGGGATGGAAGAGAGGGGGTGATGGAAGATAGGGGGAGATGGAAGGGGGGGATGGAAGAGAGGGGGGGTGGAAGAGAGGGGGGATGGAAGAGAGGGAGGGATGGAAGAGAGGGGGGGTGGAAGAGAGGGGGTGATGGAAGAGGGGGGGATGGAAGAGGGGGGGAATGGAAGAGGGGGGGATGGAAGGGGGAGTGGATGGAAGAGGGGGGATGGAAGGGGGGGGATGGAAGGGGGGGGTGATGGAGGAGAGGGAGGATGGAGGAGAGGGGGGTGGAGGAGAGGGGCGATGGAGGAGAGGGGGCGATGGAGGAGAGGGGGGGATGGAGGTGAGGGGGGATGGAGGAGAGGGGGATGGAGGAGAGGGGGGATGGAAGAGGGGGGATGGAAGAGAGGGGGGATGGAAGAGAGGGGGGATGGAAGAGAGGGGGGTGGAAGAGAGGGGGGGATGGAAGAGAGGGGGATGGAAGAGGGGGTGAATGGAAGAGGGGGGGATGGAAGGGGGAGTGGATGGAAAGGGGGGGGATGGAAGAGGGGGGGATGGAAGAGGGGGGGTGATGGAGCAGAGGGGGGATGGAGGAGAGGGGGGTGGAGGAGAGGGGCTATGGAGGAGAGGGGGCGATGGAGGAGAGGGGGGGATGGAGGAGAGGGGGGATGGAGGAGAGGGGGGATGGTGGAGAGGGGGGATGGAGGAGGGGGGATGGAGGAGAGGGGGGATGGAGGAGAGGGGGGGATGGAGGAGAGGGGGGAGGGAGGCGAGGGGGTTGGGAGGCGAGGAGGGAAGTAGGCGAGGGGGGAAGGAGGCGAGGGGGGAAGGAGGCGAGTGGAAAAGGAGGCGGGGGGGATGGAGGAGAGGGGGGATAAAGGAGAGGGGGGATAAAGGAGAGGGGGGATAAAGGAGTGGTGGGATAAAGGAGAGGGGGGATAAAGGAGAGGGGGGATAAAGGAGAGGGGGGATAAAGGAGAGGGAGAAGGAGAGGGGGAGAAGGAGAGGGGGAGAAGGAGAGGGGCAGAAGGTGAGGGGGAGAACGAGAGGGGCAGAAGGAGAGGGCCTGAAGGAGAGGGGCAGAAGGAGAGTGGCAGAAGGAGAGGGGGAGAAGGAGAGGGGGAGAAGGAGAGGGGGAGAAGGAGAGGGGCAAAAGGAGAGTGGCAGAAGGAGACGGGGAGAAGGAGAGGGGGAGAAGGAGAGGGGGAGAAGGAGAGGGGGAGAAGGAGGGGGAGAGAAGGAGGGGGAGAGAAGGAGGGTGGAGGGGGAGAAGGAGGGGGGTGAAGGAGGGGGGAGAATTGTGGGTAGAAGGTGTGGGGGAGGGAGGAGAGGGAGAGGGAGGAGAGGAAGGTGAGAAACGAGGTGGGGGGAGGAAGGGGAGAGGAAGGAGAGGGGGAGAAAGGAGGGGGAGAAGGAGTGGGGAGGGAGGAGAGGGGGGAGGGAGGAGAGTAAGGGGAAGGAGGAGGGGGAGGAAGGAGAGAGGGGAGGAGGGAGGGGGGAGGAAGGAGAGGGGGGAGGAAGGAGAGGGGGAGAAAGGAGAGGGGGAGGAAGGAGAGGGGGGAGGAAGGAGAGGGGGAGGAAGGAGAGGGGGAGGAAGGATAGGGTCAGAAGGAGATGGTGGGGAGGAAAGAGAGGGGGAGAAGTAGGGGAGGGAGTAGAGGAAGGGGAGGGAGGAGAGGGGGGAGGGAGGAGAGAGGGGGAGGAAGGAGGGGGGAGGAAGTAGGTGGGATGAAGGTGGGGGTGAAGAAGGAGAGGGAGGAGAGGAAGGGTGAGGGAGGAGAGGAAGGGGGAGGGAGGAGAGGAAGGGGGAGGGAGGAGAGGAAGGGGGAGGGAGGAGAGGAAGGGGGAGGGAGGAGAGGAAAGGGGAGGGAGGAGAGGAAGGGGAGGGAGGAGAGGAATGGGGAGGGAGGAGAGGAAGGGGAGGGAGGAGAGGAAGGGGGAGGGAGGAGAGGAAGGGGAGGGAGGAGGGGAAGGGGGAGGGAGGAGGGGAAGGGGGAAGGAGGAGGGGAAGGGGGAGGGAGGAGGGGAAGGGGGAGGGAGGAGAGGAAGGGGGAGGGAGGAGAGGAAGGGGGAGGGAGGAGAGGAAGGGGGAGGGAGGAGAGGAAGGGGGAGGGAGGAGAGGAAGGGGGAGGGAGGAGAGGAAGGGGGAGGGAGGAGAGGAAGGGGAAGGGGGAGGAAGGGGAAGCAAGGGGAAGGGGGGAGCAAGGAGAGGGGGGAGCAAGGAGGGGGGAGCAAGGAGAGGGGGGAGCAAGGAGAGGGGGGAGCAAGGAGAGGGGGGAGCGGAGAGGGGGGAAGGGAGAGGGGGGAAGGGAGGGGGGGAAGGGAGAGGGGGAAGGGAAAGGGGGGAAGGGAGAGGGGGGAAGAGAGAGGGGGAAGGGAGAGGGGGGAAGGGAGAGGGGGAAGGAGAGGGGAGGAAAGAGGGGGGGAAGGAGAGGGGGGATGGAGAGGGGGGAAGGAGAGGGGGGAAGGAGAGGGAGGAAGGAGAGAGGGGAAGGAGGGGGGGAAGGAGAGGGGGGAAGGAGATGGGGAAAGGAGATGGGGAAAGGAGAGGGGGAGGAGAGGGGGAGGAGAGGAGGGTAGGAGAGGAGGGGAGGAGAGGGGGGAGGAGAGGGGGAGGAGAGGGGGGAGGAGAGGGGGGAGGAGAGGGGGGGAGGAAAGGGAAGGGAGGGTATAGGGAGGAGAGGGGGAGGAGAGGCGGGAGTAGAGGGGGTAGGAGTGGAGGTAGGGGCTGAAGGAGAGGGAGGGAAGGGGTGTGAATGAGATGGGTAGGGGAAGGAGGGGAGGGGAATGAGGGGGGAGGAGGAGGGGAAGGAGAGGCAGGGAGTGGTGAAGGAGTGGAGGGAAGGAAGGGGTGGAAGAAGTGGGGCAACAAGGGTGGGGACGGAGAGTGGAAGAGAGGTGGGAAAGGAGAGGTGTGGGAAGGAGAAGAAGTGAAGGAGAGGGAGGGAAGGGGAGGTGAAGGAGAGGGAGGGAAGGGGGTGGTGAAGGAGAGGGAGGGAAGGGGGGGTGAAGGAGAGGAAGTGAAGGGGGGGTTGAAGGAGAGGGAGGGAAGGGGGGTGAAGGAGAGGGAGGGAAGGGGGGTGAAGGAGAGGGAGGGAAGGGGGGAGAAGGAGAGGGAGGGAAGGGGGAGAAGGAGAGGGAGGGAAGGGGGAGAAGGAGAGGGAGGGAAGGGGGTGAAGGAGAGGGAGGGAAGGGGGGAGAAGGAGAGGGAGGGAAGGGGGGTGAAGGAGAGGGAGGGAAGGGGGGTGAAGGAAAGGGAGGGAAGGGGGGTGAAGGAGAGGGTGGGAAGGGGGGTGAAGGAGAGGGAGGGAAGGGGGGTGAAGGAGAGGGAGGGAAGGGGGGTGAAGGAGACGGAGGGAAGGGGTTGAAGGAGAGGGAGGGAAGGGGGTGAAGGAGAGGGAGGGAAGGGGGCTGATAGGGAGGGTGGAAAGGAGAGGGGGAATTGAGAGGGGGAAAGGATAGGGGTGAAGGAGAGAGGGGAGGAGAGGGGGTAAGGAGAGAGGGGAGGAGAGAAGGGGGCAGGAGAGGCGGGGAAGGAGAGAGGGGAAGGTGGGGGCGAGTGGATGAAGGAGAGTGGGAAGAGAGAGGGGGACGAGGGAGGAAGGAGACAGGGAAGGGGGTAATGTGAGTGGGGGAAGGACAGGAGGCGGGGGTGTGAAGGAGAGGGGAGGAGTGGGGGGGAATGAGAGGGGTGAAGTTGGGCAGAAGAGAAGGGGACGGAGAGTACCAAAGCACCCTCAACCTTAACGAATCTCTCTCCCCATTTTTTGTAAACCTTTAAAAAGTCCCCCAGCCCCAACTCTTGCTAAGACCGATCGTCTGGTCTGGAAAATAAGAAGTGAGGGGTCACGTCAGGCACCACTTGAATGAGAGGAAAACGAAACGCTCATAAATACTTATGTCTTGCCTGCCAAATTCCTCAACACTCAATAGTGATGGACATTTAACTCTTACGCTGTTCACAATCTGTCCGAGCCGAAAACGTGTCACAGCACCAAAATGAAGAACCGAGACCCCTCAAGAAGGGCTTCTTGGTTCAAGATCGGTCAAAAGAATCGACACATGTGGTCTGTTCAAAAAGCAAGAGCCATTAGTTTATTGAATTAAAGTACCTTGACGCAATTCTGTCCAGCAACACAGAGATTGAAGCGTCTGCGTTCAGTGGTGAAGTTGCGCAATTACATTTTAAAATTACACATTATTTATTTGTTTGTTTTTAGTAATAGTACAGTCTTAATCACAAGAAAGACCAATCACATATTATAAAGGTGACATGATTAATCCAGTGATATTTCCTGGGAATGGGTTCTTAACTACAAAAATGTTCAATCAACTGTAATATGTGATATGATTGAAGGCAGGCTAATCCAATAGTATTTTTTTAAGAAGGATATCTTATTTACATAAATTGTCATGCCATGTATCAGTTCAAGGTTAGTTCAAATGGTCAATTAATGTGTCAGTATTCACCTTATGAAAACTCTATTGCCCTCTTATCTTTGAACTGCAACTTAATTCTGCAAATCAGCAGTATGTTCAGCAATGTGCTTCACAGGCCATTTTATAGTATTGTTTTACATCTAGAAACCATTTTGTTATAAGGAAAATCTACATATTTGTGTTGCCTAAATGCAAATTGTAGATCCTCATTCCCCCCTTTGGTCATTCTATGACCACACCATAAAGGCATGGATCAAATTAACCCAATTCAATGGCAGCAAAAGACTTCCCCTTCCTCCGATGGGGAACCAGGGGCAGACAATGATGTTTCTCATCATGATGTAAGTAAAGAAGCAGCACTTCGTGGATGGAACCAATATTGTCAATAGAAGTTAATATTTTAGCAATAATACACTTAACTAAAGCAATACCAACAAAAGGACTAATTAAAACAATAACACCGTACATAACCATATTGATTAATCAGTTGTACCATGAACCAAAATCCCCAATCTCCCCATCCCGCACCTTCGTTCATTGGTTGACCAAAGTCTGAATATTATCAACATGTCTAGTAATGTTTTCAATGAGATCAGTGACCCCCATAATGCATTTTGCTTTAACTATAGCACAGACTCCACCTTCCTTCACAAGTATGTAATCAAGGGCAGAGCGGTTTTGTTGGGCAAATAGGCATAATTCTGAAAGTATGTCACTAATTTCTATTAAGGCAGCAGTTGTCTCATTTCTCAAAATCGGGAGTCCGCAAATGAGATAATGATGGTCTTGATGACTAATAATTCTTAAGGACTCTCTTAATGAAAGAACACTATGACAATGAGTGTGTTTTACTTCTTGATATGGTATTTGGATTCCTCCATTCTGCGCAGAAGTCAGGAGAAACTGTATGTTTAAAAGGGGAATTCAAGAGTCATTGCGAGGTAATTGGACAGGGAACAGGAGTTGGAAGGAGTGTTCCTACAGCTTACGGCACAAGGAGTACTTGCTTCATTTAGGATAAGGTACATGCTTTATTATAACTGAAAACAAATCCTAGTTTAGATCCTTCTGGTCACCGCATTATAAGAAGGATGTGAAAGCTTTGGAAAGGGTGCAGAGGAGATATACTGGGATGTTGCCTGGTATGGAGGGAAGGTCTTATAAGGAAAGGCTAAGGGACTTGAGGCTGTCCTCATGAGAGAGAAGAAGGTTGAGAGGTGACTCAATACAGACATATAAGATAATCAGAGGGTTAAATAGGGTGGACAGGGAGAGCCTTTTCCAAGTATGGTAACAGCGAGCACGAGGGGGCACAGCTTTAAATTGAGGGGTGATAGATATAGGACAGATGTCAGAGGTAGTTTCTTTCCTCAGAGAGTAGTAATACAATGCTTTGCCTGCAACGGTAGTAGATTCTCCGACATAGTATATTTAAGTCGTCATTGGACAAGTACATGGAATAGTGTGGGTTAGATGGGCTTCAGATTGGTATAACAGGTCAGTGCAACATCGAGGGCCGAAGGGCCTGTACTGTGTTGTAATGTTCTATGTTCTTTGTTCTATAATAGAGGGACCTTCCCAGTAAGAAGCGAGCCAATCTTTATGACTTTTTGGGGTATGTGGCTAATCTACAATTACATAATTTTGTCCTGGGTGCTGAGGGTGAAAATCATCTCATCTAATGAGGTGCGTTTCTTGATAAGAAACATTGTCAACATCCCAAAATTGTTCGACCCATCCAATAATTGGGAAAATATTAGTGCCGTTAGGGGTATCATAATGAAGGTGGGTGTTATTACCCTCTTCACATAGAGTTTGAATTCCAGTGGTAATAGGGACACATTTTTCGGTTAGGAATACACATGAGGTCCTTCAGAAAAGCAGTGGTAACTAATACATTTAATCATAGCACAGGAAAAAAAAATTAGGCAATCTTATATAATTGCACCCCCATCCCTTACTATTGCAGCAATTTGGATAGGATATTGCGGATTTATTGGAGGAAGTCCATAAACAAGTAGCAGGTGGGGAGAGGTAATAACTAACAAGATATTATGTCCTGTAAATAGTTTACTACTATTCCATACGCCCATGTTAGGATTTGGAAGGATAAAAGGGGTCAGGGAGTCTCTTACTGAAGTAAGGGCGTATCAAATTACTTCATCCTTTCTAAAACTTTTTTCATGGGTTTCTACAAACATCGTCCCCTTTGTCTCTTTTTTACTACGTGATCTATCTGAAAGGGGATAAGACTTACCAGGAATGCCCAGAGTACAAATGTAATCAAACTGGCACACACCTTTACAGGGTAAAGACCATTTAGACTTGTTGTGTAAATGAACCATTTTTTTATATAGTTGACCACTGCACAAGTTTTTCCTGGCAACTTTCAGTCTTTCGGCACACGAGGACATCTTCCTGGCAGAGTTGGTACACCGTCTCTGTTTGCTCAGGATCTCACAGGTAAACGGTCCCTTCTTGTGCGCCAATGCTGGCAATGGCAAGTCCACACAGCAGGTCAAGTTCGATCTTTATTATCTCCCCCCTTTGCAAGGTTGGAGATCGCAGAGTGCCCATTCGAATAAAGTATAAACCATTTCCTCCTTGTATATAAGTATATACAATATACAGATATTCAATTAAAATAGGCAGCAGCAAAGAAGTAACACAAACTAATCTAGTCAGGGTCACCCATATTCTGGTTTGAATATCACGGAAGTACCCTATTTTAGGCCATAATATGTGCTCTTCAGCAGCTAGAAGCCCTAAGAGCAATTTTGAAATAAATAATTCTCAAATTATTCAAACTCAAATAGCCCACTGGAGTAAATATATTGCCCATACTGGCAAAAAGCTCGTTAATTTTAAACTATTCACTAGTTTAAACTATTCCTACAAATTATTTTCTTATTTTATATGGAAAAGCCCAGGCATGGGTGAATTAAGCAAACCTATTTTTATAAATCCAGCTTTGCTCTATGAAGTTTCCCTACTAAAAACATCTATAAAATTTAGATTCGTTCTGCAATATATTGTATTCTTTTTGTATAAAAAAAAATCATTAATCTTGTGCCTAATTAAATGGCCCGATCTACAGCTTTAGTTAACAGTAATTAGAATTAAGTGTAGAAACCTGATGGTGATTTTGAGCAGAAACTTTGGTAATGAGTATTGGCTGGAGGGCAATGCTGTCCCCAAATTTTGGGAACATGACACAAAGCTTTCAAATCACACTGAAAATTTTCTAATATTGAGCTAACCCTAGAATTTAGATATTGGTACCATCTTAAAATTATAAGCCATCACTGTTCAGTACTTAATATCTACGTGAAGATCATAGCTCAGCCAGGCACTACTTCTTAGAACTAACAGCCCAATCCAAAAATAAATCAAAACAACCAGTGCGTATTCATACAAGCGCCATACACAAAGCAAATATATTTCGGATTAGCGTCCATGTATGAAATCAAATCACTTGATAATTTAGTCAGTCAGTCATTGATTGTAGCATAAAGTGCCTGTAATTATTTCAGAAATGGAAATTTACAAATTACTTCCAAATTTCAAAACAATATTGAAAACAATCCAAACACTAAACCTGTACGATTACAGTCAGTAAGCAATAGAGCAATCAGCCTCTACATTGTGAATTGGCACTAAACTGACAGTATCATTCCCCCATGATTTTTGCACCTTACCCAGGTCTGGCAATTCCCCTCCTTATACTGTGCCTAACTAAGTTTTGCTGGGAATCCAATGGGATCAGAAGTTTGGGGTGTAAGGCTGCCTACTTGGCAGCTGCATATACTTGCCCACTACTTTAGAAACATGATCAGTTTCATCAGCATGAGCCAGATATCTTGATAACTGTCAGATTGATTGGACAAAGTAGCATTACTATAATGCTGCCCGCCCCTTGGGAGTTAACAATCCTCAATGTTCCCACAAGGCTCCAAAATCGTGGATCATATTAAAAGCACAATGAAGAGTCAGTGTATATAAGTAGATTTTCCTTTTGATAGGATGAAAGCATGTCGATTCCCAACGTTGGCTCCGAGATAACATTAAAGACACATTACTCCCCATTAGCCACATTTCAACAGCTAAAGCAAGGGCCAGGCATTTGCCCCTGGGGTTTTTGATGTTTTGTTACCAGTCTCACAGGTGAAATGCTGGGGCCTGCCTGTTCCCATTTTCAGGATCCCCTCAGGAAAACGTTGTCCAGCAGTGGTCATGAGGTAGGGTCCTCCCCCCGTGGGTATCCTGGTTCCAATCAACCCTTTGGGACCGCGAGGACGCTGAATATAATTTGTTTTACCTGTAACTTGCATCATGGTTCAGTCTGGTTCTGGCCATCCCAATAGAAAACCATCACTCACCTCATTTGTGACTAGAAATTCCTGGACTTGTTTGTACTGTTGGTCTGGATCATGTCAGCGACTCCAGACAGAAATCACTGCAAAAGCATCAGGTTAAATAAAGGTAATTGAGCTTCTTGATTATTGTTCAATTGTTTGTCACTTCCATCAGACAGATAAGCGTATCTTTCAGTCTTGTAACACAAGCCATTTGTATTCAGGCTACTCCTAGAATTTTACTGCACTTGCATCCATATCACACTTGGATACACTGAGCGAATTTGGCCGGTTTGGTCTTGCAGTTAGAGGCATGCTTCATTAACATTACTCTAGTCCCTGGGATGGGACCCGGTTTAGGATGGCACAAGTCACTCATCCCCATGATATCGACTATTAAGACTGGATGCTTCATTTTTAAAAGAAGGAAAAAGGTTCAACAAGTGCCTGCTTTAAATTAAGGCTGGGGACAACCAGGAGATGATTCAATTCCCTATAGTGTGGAAACAGGCCCAACAAGTCCACACCGATCCTACGGAGAATAAACCAGCTAGACCCATTTCCGTCTGACTAATGCACCTAACACTACAGCCAGGTTAGCATGGCCAATTCACCTGACATGCACATCTTTGGACTATGGGAAGAAACCGGAGCACCCAGAGGAAACCCACACAGACACAGGGAGAATGTGCAAACTCCACACAGACAGCCATCCAAGGCTGGCATTAAACCCAGGACCCTAGCACCGTGAGGCAGCAGTGCCAACCACATAGCCACAGGGCTCAGCAGGTATACAGGAATCAAATACCAATCCTCGAAAAGGGTCGGTATGCCAGAAATAGATTCTACTTGGAATCCCCAGCGTAAGTTTATTTTATTTGATAGTATTGATGCTTTAGCCTTGTTTATATATTCCTCAACCTTAGTGGCCTTACATTAGAAAACAATGTCATTCCTAATTTCTCTTCCATATATACACCCATTCACAATCACTTCCCCAGCTTTTGGGAGTTTCAACTGATTAAAAATATAATATATTTTATCCCCCAATCATATGCAGAATTTTTTAAACTGGCCAATAATGTAGCTTTTCATTCTAAATTAACAATTAATTAATGCAGTCATGTTTTAAATTAACCATGAATCAAACTGACAGGTCACTGGCAATGTGTAAAAGAATCCTGCCAATTAATTTTGATTCAGGTTAGTACAATTGATTTATTATAAACATAAATAACATTGTATATAATTAATAATACATATTTATGATAATAAATATAATAATCTGTAATTCAGTGTGGAAACCCAACAAGTGACTAACATATTTTAAAACTGTACTCTGCTGGTTTATCCTTCTTATTACATCATTCTCTTCCCTTCTGTAGTTGATCTCCTTGCCTCGATTTTCATTTTAACCTCATTTAATCAATTTATCAATTTAGCTTGTCTAACTTTAAAGCCTGTTCCTAACTATACATTTTGGAATCTTAATTGTCATAATCTGAAAACTAGTTTTCAGATCTGAATTTTCAGCTAATCAAAAATTGGAAGAGGAGAATAACTAAATCGGTGATTTATCTCATTCACTTGTCCTGGTCACTGTATCACATGGTTGTGATATTATGGAGCTTGCCAGCTCCATGGCAATGTGGCAGTGATGCTGCAAAAGAAAGTGGTTGGTATACCATCCTATTCCTCGATATGTTTGCCTGTCCCTATTTTCCAAAGGTTGGAATGCTGGGTGACAGCAATACCTGTTTAAGTCAGGCAGTAGTCCTTTTTAATCCGTTAGGGACACCTAATGATATGGATAGAATCAGTTTCAATTTTTGAAGAGAGCACTGAGTGGAGTGGTATCAAGCATACTTTATGCATTACTGAGTGGGGATCCAGCTGAAGAAGATTATGGAAAATAAGTTTTCAATTATTTTTGTGGACATTGGAGGATCAACAGAGCTTAGTTCTCATTGTCTTGTTTTGGGATCAGATCTCCTCTGTTTTAATATATCAATTAATATTAGTTTTACAATATATATCTAAGTATTATACAACATTTTATTTTCTTATTTAATTTATATATATGAAATTCATTTATTCAGTATTTAATATTTCAAATGTAAAATACATACAGTTCCCAACTTTGAAATTCACTATAATACCCAGTTTTAGTCCCTTAAGAAACTTAATTTTGGATTTAAATTAAGTAGTCCTGCCTAGTCATTGCTCCATTATAATGCTATAGGTCGTGAAATAACTGGAGCTGCCTTGAAAGCATTTGTTTATTCAAATTAAAAAAACTTCTAATGTATGCATAATGGCCACATCCAAGGACACAGATATTAACCATGGGATTTTCTTTTGATGATTTATTACAATCTAATGTTGAACTGAAACTTCAACTGTATTGAGGGAGTGGACTTCCTGAATAAATCTATGGCTGGCACATCATAATCACCAATGAAACTCATCAGTATTAACATTAAATGGAAACAAATGAGTCTGAAACAAAAAAAAGGTTATAATGTTGTTTTCCTCCGTATTAAGCTGATTTGAAATCTAATAAGATTAGCTTTCATGTTAGGATAACAGAGATTAGTTAGAAACTGACAGTAAGGCAGTCATGACCTGTAAAAAGAACAGGAGTTAATATTTTATTTCATAATCACTGAAAAATCCTTAACCTTAAAAGAAATCATGTTAAATTTCCATAATAGAAATCAGATTCGAAACATCCCGGTTCTCAAGCTCCAGGGAACAAAGCACAAACATTCAATCACCAAATGTGCATTCAAACCGAATCACAAAGGGTTAAACTTGCTAGTAGCTGTACAGCTCTTTTTCCTCTCTCTCACGCACACACACACCATATCACAGTTTTTAGCTTGGGAGTTTATTCTGATAAATGCTGGCTGTGGCATCATTGCTTAACCAAGTGTGGAAGAATTGTTACCGCTGGCCAGCCTTATCTTTTAACACTTCAGGAAAGAACAACAGCCACCTTCCATATTCCATAAACAAAGAATAATCACCTAAACAAACAAAAAAAGCAACAAAGCAAGACAAGCCGAACTGAACAGATGCAACAAGTACAACAAAACTAATGAGTGGCCAACCATCGAACCTTTGAGTGGGGAAGAGGGATTATTTTGTGAAAAACTGGTGATTCATCCTCTGCCTCTTCCACAAGGCCCTAATAGAACGATGGAGTTGATTGGGGGTGGGGGGGGGGGGGGTTCAACCCAGCCTAGAATGTTTGTTAAGACTGCTGTAACTACAGAGAGAGACAGGCAGTTTAATAGCATAGAATTATACTGTGCATTAATAGCATTTAAATTCCAAGCTTGATCGCCGGAATAGGATTCAGAAAATTATCTAAAACGTTCCAAAACAATCCTCAGCAGACTCCTTATTTTTGGCGTGATGTTCAAGGATATGAGTAAAGCCAATAGGCTTTGTTAATATAACCGATGCAGCGGCGGGAATATTATATTGGCGTTGTTGTTCCTGGACTACAGCATTAGCGAAAGCAGTAAAGTTATTGAGAATTAAGTAAAACAGCTATACATTCCAAAGAGTGAGCAGCCTGTAAGGAAGAGTTTGAAATGGGAGCCACAAAAAAAGGAACACTACTCATCTAAATCCGAATTATCATTGTCTTCCTCGTTAAAACTACAGCCAACCATCGAACTGCACAGTGCTGTGTTTTTTAACTAGTCACTTGTGACTTCTTCTTTTGATTCAGTTGTTTTGCTTGAGCACGTTCACTTTTAAGAGCCTCAAAAGACTTCATAGCAGCATTTGCAGTTAATTCAATCCCCAATTTGGTGGCAGTATCCTGCCACGGGCACAAAACTGATTCTTTGTGCCTCTCATCACAAAACTGTTGCCATAGTCTAATTAACTCTTTCGTTCCCAGTCCCATGTTATGTTGCCAGATCAATTGCTGAGCTGATTTAACCAATTGGACAGATTTGAGGACACCCAATGGCCATTCTTCATCATCCAATGTTTATTTAGACATCCAGACAGTTTTCTAAAGGCCCCAGACTTTTCGGGAAATTTTACACATAATTTTACTAACTGATGATGGATCATTTGTTCTGTCTATGTAATTACCTATGTGGGCGGCACGATGGTACAGTGGTTAGCACTGCTGCCTCACAGCGCCAGAGACCCGGGTTCAATTCCCGCCTCAGGCGACTGACTGTGTGGAGTTTGCACGTTCTCCCCGTGTCTGCGTGGGTTTCCTCCGGGTGCTCCGGTTTCCTCCCACAATCCAAAGATGTGCAGGGTCAGGTGAATTGGCCATACTAAATTACCTGTAGTGTTAGGTAAGGGGTAAATGTAGGGGTATGGGTGGGTTTCGCTTCGGCGGGGCGGTGTGGACTTGTTGGGCCGAAGGGCCTGTTTCCACACTGTAATCTAATCTAATCTACCCATTTTAAAATTACTTCAGTTCTATAGCAACTAATTTAAAAAAAAATCACTAATCAGACTTCTAATTATTTCACAAAACCTTTTTTAAAAAATTAACTTTTATTATAAAATATCGCAATATAACTTCATTTTAAAAATCAGCATAAGTATTGATTATTTATTCATTTATTAACTTCTTAAGTATTAGGTTATTATTAATATAATAAAATATATAATTAAAAACTGGGGTCCTCTTCCCTCCCTAAACACTTTAAATATCGAACTTCTTTAATAACTGCCTATATTGGAACTGTTGAGGGTAACAGCTTCCGAAAATACTGCTGAAAATACAAACATCCGATTTCTGTACAACCTGGAAATGTACAAAGCTCGGCGCATCCAAACTTTTTTCAAAAACCCGGAAATTAACGAAGTTCAAGCGATCGAAGTTTTATTTTAAAACCGAAAAGAAACGAAGTTCAAACGATCCAAACCCGAAAATAAACGTAAAAAGTTTACGCAATCGAAGTTTTTTTTTTAAAACCCAAAAATTAACAAGGCTTGGGAATTCAGATTTCAACCCTCCCCTCAGAGTTGAGCAATTTCCAAAGCCCACTGCCCAGTACCAAAGCGCCCTCAACTTCAATTAATCTCTCTTTTTTTTAACATTTAAGAAGTCCCCCAGACTCAACCCTTGCTAAGACCGATCCTTTAGGGCTGGACTGGAAAACAAACAGGGAGGGGTCATGTCAGACACCACTTGAATGAGAGGAAAACCAAACGCTCTTAAAATACACAGTAGTAAAGGACATTTAACTCTTACGCTGTTCACAATCTGTCCGAGCCGAAAACGTGTCACAGCACCAAAATGAAGAACCGAGACCCCTCAAGAGGGGCTTCTTGGTTCGAGATCGGTCAAAAGAATCGACACATGTGGTCTGTTCAAAAAGGAAGGGCCATTAGTTTATTGAATTAAAGTACCTTGATGCAATTCTGTCCAGCAACACAGAGATTAAAGCTTCTGTGTTCTGTGGTGAAGTTGCGCAATTACATTTGAAAATTACACATTATTTATATGTTCTTTAAGAAATAGTACAGCCTTAATTACAAAAAAGACCATCACATATAGTAAGGTGACATGATTTCCAGCAAATTAATCCAATCTTATTTCCTGGGAAAGGGCTCTTAATTACAAGAAAAGTCCAATAAACTGTAATGTGGTGATATAATTGAGAACAGGCTAATCCAATGGTATTCCTTGTAAAAGAAATCTTATTTATATAAGTTGTCATGCTGTGAGAAACAGAGCTCACAATATAATAAATTTCAGTCTGAGTCAAATTCTGAAGCAGCGAATTTTATTGAAATGTTCTTGCACGAATCGGTGACTAGCAAGTAGCCACCCCAATCCAGAAATTACTCCACAATTTATACAGTTTAATTCTCGGTACATCCCCATTTACCTCATTGACCTTCAAACCTATCACTATTCCTGATTGTGTTCTGCCCCTGCCTAGCTGCGCCCTGCCCTTGTTTACTTCTCCACCTACTCCAAGCCGGGCGACCCTCACCCCTATCCCTTATTTGTAAGTGACTTGGCTCACTTCAGTGCTGACATGAGGGAAACGCGCTGAGCTTGGCATATCTTGATGTTCTTTTGACCTTATCTGTCTGTCTGTAACATCTTCCATTGTTTGCAGGCACATTTCATTCCTGTATGCATATTTTAGCGAAAGAAAAGTTGCTATGGTTTTCTTCCACATAGTTTTCTTTCCTGTGTTAGTTTTTATTTTTGCCTTCATAAGCAATCACTAATTCAGCTTTTGGCTGATACTGGTGTTAATAAGCAATTATTAATTTGGCTGAAACAATCATATACTGATGTTAATAAACCATTATGGTTGCAGAAGTAACACTGTTTTACCTACATCCCACACATGCCATGTGTCAGTTCAATGTTAGTTCAAATGGTAAATTAATGTGTCAGTATTCAATTTATGAAAACACTGTTGTCCCCATATCTTTGAATTTCAGCTTAATTCTGCAAATCAGGCCATTTTAGACTATTGGTTTAAATCAAGAAACCATATTGGAGTAAATAGAAATCTACACAAACTTGTTGCCTAAATTCAAATTTTAGATCCTCATAACCAGGAGATTTAGAGTCTCCTAGGTTTAGGGCACTGACTCTGTGCTGGCTGGTTAAACAAATATAACCAGAAGATTTAGAGTCTCCTCAGTTAAGGCACTGTCTCTGTACTGTCTGTTTAAATATATATAACCAGGAGATTTAGAATATCCTCAGTTTCCGATTCAAGCTATGTGCTGGATGAATAGATACATATATATATATATATATATATATATATATATATATACACAGCAGATTTAGAGTCTCCTCAGTTTAGGGCACTGAGTCTGAGCTGTGTGTTTAAATGTATAAAACCAGGAGATTTAGAGTTTGCTCAGTTTAGGGCATGATTCTATGCTGAGTGACTAAATAAATATGTGACCAGGAGATTTGGAGTCTGCTCATTCTAGGGCTCAGATAATGTGCTGGAAGGATATATATATGTATATATATAATCAGGAGAATTAGTGTCTCCTCAGTTTTGGGCACTGAGTCTGTGCTGGCTGGTTAAATAAATATATATAACCAGGACATTTAGAGTCTTCTCAGTTTAGGGCACTGATTCTCTGCTGGCTGGTTAAATAAATATTTATAACTAGGAGATTTAAAGTGTATTCAGTTTAGGACACTGACTCTGTGCTGGCTGGTTTAAAGAACATAACCAGGAGATTTACAGTCTCCTCAGTTTAGGGTACTGACTCTGTGCTGGCTGGTTAAATAAATATATTTAACCAGGATATTTAGAATCTGCTCAATATAGGGCACTGACTCTGTGCTGCCTGGATAAATCAAAATATATAACCAGGAGAGTTAGACTCCCCTCAGATTAGTGCATTGTCTCTGTTTTGGCTGGTTAAATATATATATAAAACCAGGGGATTTGGAGTCTCCTCAGTTTTGCGTCCTGTCTCTGGGCTGGCTGGTTAATTATCTTCGAGCAGAAGATTTTGAATCTCCTCAGTTTAGGGCACTGCCTCGGTGTTGGCTGGTTAAATATATTTGACCAGGAGATTTACACTCTCCTCAGTTTAGGGCACTGTGCTGGCTGGTTAACTAACTGTATATAACCAGGACATTCAGATTATCCTTAGTTTAGGGCACTGATTCTCTGCTAGCTGGTTAAATAAATATATATAACCAGGAGATTTAAAGTGTACTCAGTTTAGAGCACTGACTCCGGGCTGGCAGATTAAGTATATATATTCAAGAGATTTAGAGTCTTCTCAGCTATGGGCCCCAGACTCTGTTCTGGCTGGTTAAATAAATATATATAGGAGATTTACAGTCTCCTCAGATTAGGGCACTGACTAAGTGCTGGCTGGTTTAATATACATGACCAGGAGATTTAGAGTCTCCTCAGGTTAGAGCTCTGACTCCGGGCTGGCTGATTACGTGTATATAACCAGGAGATTTAGAGTCTCCTCAGTTAAGGGAACTGTCTCTGCGCTTGTTGGTCAAATAAATATATATAACCAGAAATTTGGAGTCTCCACAGTTTAGAGCACTGACTCTGTGCTGGCTGGTTGAATAAATATATGCATCGAGAAGATTTAAGGTCTCCTCAGGTTACGATACTCTCTCTGTTCTGGCTGGTTAAATATATATAACCAGGAGACTCAGAGTATCCTCAGGTTTGGGTCCTGCCTCTGGGCTGGTTGTTTAATTATCTATGAGCAGAAGCTTTTGATTCTCCTCACCTTAGGGCACTGACTCTGGGCTGGCTGGTTAAATATATCAAACCAGGAGACTTAGAGTCTCCTCACTTTAGGGCACTGACTCTGTGCTGGATGGTTAAATAAATATACATAACCAGGAGATTTGGAGTCTCCTCAGTTTAGGGTGCTGACTCTGCGCTGGCTGGTTAAATATACATAACCAGGAAATTTGGAGTCTCCACAGTTTAGGGCACTGACTCTGTGCTGGCTGGTTAAATATATATATTTAGGGCACAGAGCCCTAAGCTGACGAGACTCTAAATCTCCCGGATGTATATATTTATTTAACCAGCCAGCACAGAGTCAGTGCTCTAAACTGAGGAGACTCTAAATCTCTTGGTTATATCTACGTATTTAACCAGCCAGCCCACAGTCAGTGCCCCAAACTGAGGAGACTCTAAATATTCCAGTTATAAAAACTTTAACCAGCCACCACACAGTCATTGTCCTAAACTGAGGAGATTATAAATCTCCTGGTTCTCAGTCAGTGCCCTCAAAGGTGAAGAATTTAAATCTCCTGGATGTACGTGTTTATTTAACCAGCCAGCACAGAGTCATTGCCTTAACTGAGGAGACTGTACATCTCCTGGTTATGTATATTTAAACAGTAAGCACAGAGTTAATGCCCTAAACTGAGGAGACTCTAAATCACCTGGTTATATATATATTTAACCAGCCAGCACAGAGTCAGTGCCCTAATCTGAGAAGATTCTAAATCTCCTGATTACATAAAGTTAATTAGCCAGCCAGCAGAGAATCAGTGCACTAAACTGAGGAGACTCTAAATGTTCTGGTTACATATATTTAACCAGCCGGCAAAGAGACAGTGCCCTAAACTGAGGAGACTCTAAATGTTCTGGTTACATATATTTCAACAGCCGGCAAAGAGACAGTGCCCTAAACTGAGGAGACTCTAAATCTCCTTGATATATTTATTTATTTTACCAGCCAGCACAGAGTCAGTGCCCTAAATTGAGGAGACTCTAAATCACCTGGTTATATATGTATTTATCCATCCAGATTATAGTCTGGGCGGCATGGTGACACAATGGTTAGCACTGCTGCCTCACAGCGCCAGAGACCCGAGTTCAATTCCTGCCTCAGGCGACTGACTGTGTGGAGTTTGCATGTTCTCCCCGTGTCTGTGTGGGTTTCCTCCGGGTGCTCCGGTTTCCTCCCACAGTCCAAAGATGTGCGGGTCAGGTGAATTGGCCATGCTAAATTGTCTGTAGTGTTAGGTAAGGGATAAATGTAGGGGTATGGGTGGGTTGCGCTTCGGCGGGTTGGTGTTGACTTGTTGGGCCGAAGGGCCTGCTTCCACACGGTATGTAATCTAATAGTCACATCCCTGAACTGTGGCGACTCTAAATCTTCTAGTTATATATAATTATTTAATGTGCCAGCCCACAGTTAGTGCCCTAAATTGAGGAGACTCTAAATCTCCTGGTTATATATATTTGACCAGCCAGCCCACAGTCAGTGCCCGAAACTGAGGAGACTCTAAACCTCCTGATTATATATATTCATTTGACCAGCCAGCGCAGAGTCACTGCCCTAAACTAAGGAGACTCGAAATCTCCTGATTATGCATATTTATTTAACCAGCTAGCCCAGAGGCAGTGTCCTTAGCTGAGGAGACTCTAAATCTCCTGGATAAATATATTTATTTAACCAGCCAGAACAGAGTCACTGCCCTAAACTGAGGAGACTCAAAATCTTCTGCTCACATAATTCGCCAACCAGCCCAGAGGGAGGATCCAAAACTGAGCAGACTATAAATCTCCTGGTTATATATTTTGATTTAACCAGGCAGCACAGAGTAAGTGCCCTTTCTTGAGCAGACTCTAAATATTCTGGTTATATAGATTTCACCTGCCAGCACAGAGTCAGTGCCCTTAACTGATGAAACTCTAAATCTGTTGGTTTAGGGCACTGACTATGGGCTGGGTTAAATAAATATATATAACTAGCAGATTTAGTGTCTCCTCAGTTGAGGTCTCAGTCTATGTGCTGGATGGATAAGTACATATTAATAATCAGGACATTTAGAGTCTCCTCAGTTTAGGGCAATGACTGTGTGGTGGCTGGTTAATTTTTTTATAACCAGAATATTTAGAGTCTCCTCAGTTTGGGGCACTGACTCTGTGTTTGATGGTTAAATAAATGTATACATCCAGGAGATTTAGGGTCTCCTCAGTTTAGGGCACTGACTCTGTGCTGGCTGATTAAATAAATGTGCACATCCAGGAGATTTAAGAGTCTCCTCAGTTTCAGGCACTGACTCTGTCCTGGCTGTTTAAATATATACAATCAGGATATTTAGAGTAACCTCAGTTTCAGGCACTGACTCTTTGCTAGCAGGTTCATTATGAATAACCAGGAGATTTAGAGTCTCCTCATTTTGACGCCATGAATCGGTGCGAGATGGTTAATTAAATATAACCTGGAGATTTAGAGACTCCTCATTTCAAGGCACTGACTGTGTGGTGGCTGGTTAATTTTTTTATAACCAGGATATTTAAAGTCTCCTTAGTTTGGGGCACTGTCTCTGGGCTGGCTGGTTAAAAAATAAGTATAACCAGGAGATTTAGAGTTGCCTCAGTTTCGGGCACTGACTTTTTGCTGGCTTGTTAAATAAATATATAAAACCAGGAGATTCAGGTTCTCCTCAGTCTAGAGCACTGACTCTGTGCTGGATGGTTTAATAAATATATATAACCAGGAGATTTAGAGTCTGTTCAGTTTATGGCACTGACTTTGTCCTGGCTGGTTAAATAAAAAAAAAATAACAGGAGATTTAGAGTCTCCTCAGTAAAGGGCACTATCTCTGTGCTGTCTGTTTAAATATATATAACCAGAAATTTAGAGTCTCCTCAGTTTAGGGCACTGACCTGCGCTGGCGGGTTAAATAAATATATATAACTCGGTGATTTTGAGTCTCCTCAGATTAGGGCTCAGACTATGTGCTGGATGGATAAATACACATAAATTACCATGAGTTTTAGAGTCTCCTTAGTTTAAGGAACTGACTGTGTGCTGTCTGTTTAAATATATATAACCAGGCGATTTAGAGTCTCCTCAGTTAAGGCACTGACTCTGTGCTATCTGGTTAATTATATATAACCAGGAGATTTAGAGTCTCCTCACTTTAGGGCACTGACTGTGTGGTGGCTGGTAAAACTTTTTGTAACCAGGAGATTTAGAGTCTGTTCAGTTTGGGGCACAGACTCTGTGCTGGCTGGTTAAATAAATTGATAAAATCAGTAGAGTTTGATTTCTGCAGGTGAGTTAAATAAATATATATAACCAGGAGATTCAGATTCTCCTCAATCTAGAGCACTAACTCTGTGATTGATGGTTAAATTCAAAAAACCAGGAGACGTAGCGTCTCCTCAATTAAGGGCACTGACTCTGTGCTGTCTGTTTAAATATATATAACCAGGAGATTGAGATATTCCTCAGTTTAGGGCACTGACTCTGTGCTGTCTGTTTAAATATATATAACCAGGAGATTGAGATATTCCTCAGTTTAGGACACTTACTATGTGGTGGCTAGGTAAATATACATAACCAGGAGATGTAGAGTGTCCTCAGTTTAGGGCACTGACTGTGTGTTGGCTGGTTAAATAAATATATATAACCAGGAGATTCAGAGTCTCCTCATTTTAAGGCACTGATTCTATGCTAGCTGATTAAATAAATATATATAACCACGAAATTTAGATTCTGCGCATTATTCGACACTCACTCTGTGCTGGTTGGTTAAATAAAACCAAGAGATATAGATTCTGCTCACTAAGGGCACTGACTCTGTGCTGTCCATTTAAATATATATAACCAGGAGATTCAGCTTCTCCTCAGTTTGGGGTACTGACTCTGTGCTGGATGGTTTAATAAATATATATAACCAAGAGATTTAGAGTCTGTTCATTATAGGCACTGACTCTGTGCTGGCTGGTGAAATAAACATATATAAACAGGAAATATAGAGTCTCCTCAGATTAGGGCACTGACTCTGTTCTGGCTGGTTAAATATATGTATAACCAAAAGATTTAGAGTCTCATCAGTTTACGTCACTGACTCTGTGCTGGCTGGTTAAATAAATATATTTATCCAGTCTCCGCAGCTAAAGGCACTGACTCTGGCTGGCTGGTTAAATAAACATATTGAACTTGGAGATGTAGAGTCTCCTTAGTTTAGGGCACAGTCTCTGCGCTGCTGGTCAAATACAAATGTGTAATCTGTAGATTTAGAGTCTCCACAGTTTAGGGCACTGCCTCTGTGCTGCATGGTTAAATGTATATAACCAGGAAATTTGCAGTCTCCTCAGATTAGGGCACAGACTGTGGCTTGGCTCGTTAAATAAATACATATATTCAGGAGATCTAGAATCTCCTCAGCTAAGGGCACTGACTCTGTGTTGGCTGGTTAAATATATATATTTAGGGCACAGAGTCAATGCACTAAGCTGACGAGACTCTAAATCTCCTGGATGTATATATTTGTTTAACCAGCCAGCATAGAGTCAGTGCTCTAAACTGAGGAGACTCTAAATCTCTTGAATATATCTATGTATTTAATCAGCCAGCCCAGAGTCAGTGCCTCAAACTGAGGAGACTGTAATTTTCTAGTTATAAAAATTTTAACCAGTCACCACACAGTCATTGCCCTAAACTGAGGAGACTATAAATCTCCTGGTTCTCGGACAGTACCCTCAAAGGTGGAGAATTCAAGTCTCCTGGTTATACGTGTTTATTTAACCAGCCAGCACAGAGTCAGTGCCTTAACTGAGTAGACTGTATATCTCCTGGTTATGTACATTTACACAGTAAGCACAGAGTCAGTGCGCTAAACTGAGGAGACTCTAAATTACCTGGTTGTATATATTTAACCAGCCAGCACAGAGACAGTCACCTTATCTGAGAAGACTCCAAATCTCCTGATTACATATACTTAATTAGCCAGCCCAGAGTCAGCGCTCTTACCTAAATCTTCTGGTTATGTATATTAAACCAGCCAGCACAGAGTCAGTGCCATAAACTAAGGAGACTGTAAATCTCCTGTTTATATATATTTATTTAACCAGCCAGCAGAGAATCAGTGCCCTAAACTGAGGAGACTCTAAATCACCTGGTTATATATATTTCACCAGCCGGCAAAGAGACAGTGCCCTAAACTGAGGACACTCTAAATCTCCTGGATATTTATATTTATTTTACCAGCCAGTACAGAGTCAGTGCCCTAAACTGAGGAGACTCTAAATCACCTGGTTATATATGTATTTATCCATCCAGAACATAGTGACATCCCTGAACTGTGGAGACTCTAAATCTCCTGGTTATATATATTTATTTAACGTTCCAGCCCACAGGCAGTGCCCTAAACTGAGGAGACTCCAAATTTCCTGGTAATATATATCTAAACAGACAGCACAGAGCCAGTGCCCTTAACTGAGGAGACTCTAAATCTCCTGGTTATATATATATTTTTAACCAACCAGCCCACAGTCAGTGCCCTAAACTGAGGAGACTCTAAGTCTCCTGGTTATATATATTTGACCAGCCTGAACAGAGTCAGTGCCCTAAACTGAGGAGATTCAAAATCTTCTGGTTATATATATTTGACCAGCCAGCCCACAGTCATTGCCCTAAACTAAGGAGACTCAAAATCTCCTGATTATGCATATTTATTTAACCAGCTAGCCCAGACGCAGTGTCCTTAGCTGAGGAGACTCTAAATCTCCTGGATAAATATATTTATTTAACCAGCCAGCTCAGAGTCATTGCCCTAAACTGAGGAGACTCAAAATCTTCTGTTCACATAATTCACCAACCAGCCCAGAGGCAGGACCCAAAACTGAGGAGACTATAAATTTCCTGGTTATATGTTTTAATTTAACCAGGCAGCACAGAGTAAGTTCCCTTTCTTGAGCAGACTCTAAATATTCTGGTTATATATATTTCACCTGCTAGCACAGAGTCAGTGCCCTTAACTGATGAGACTCTAAATCTGCTGGTTTAGGGCACTGACTGTGCGCTGGCAGGTTAAATAAATATATATAACCAGGAGAGTCAGAGTCTCCTCAGTTTGGGGCACTGATTCTGTGCTGACTGATTAAATAAATATATGTAACCAGGAGATTTAGAATCTCCTCAGTTTAGGGCACTGACTCTGTGTTGGCTGCTTAAATATATATATGTAACCAGGAGATTTCGTATCTCCTCAGTTTAGAGCTCAGACTATGTGCTGGATGGATAAAAACATATATATGACCAGGAGATTTAGAGTCTCCTCATTTCAAGGAACTGACTCTGTGCTGTCTGTTTAAATATATATAAAACCAGGAGTTTTAGAGTCTCCTCACTTTAGGGCACTGACTTTGTGCTGTCTGTTTAAATATATATAACCGGGAGTTTTAGAGTCTCCTCAGTTAAGGCAGTGACTCTGTGCTGACTGATTAATTATATATAACCAGGAGATTTAGAGTCTCCTCAGTTTAGGGCACTGACTGTGTGCTGGATGGTTTAATAAATATATCTAACCAGGAGATTGAGAGTCTGTTCAGTTCAGAGCACTGACTCTGTGCTGGCTGGTTAAATGAATGTATATAACTATGACATTTACAGTCTGCTTATTATACGGCACTGACTGTGGGCTAGCGGGTTAACTAAATATATATAACTAGGAGATTTGCATTCGCCCCAGTTTAGGACTCAGAGTATGTGCTGGATGGATAAATACACATATATAACCAGGATATTTAGAGTATCCTCAGTTTGGGGCACTTACTCTGGACTGACTGGGTAAATAAATATATAACCAGGAGATGTAGAGTCAGATCATTTTAGGGTTCAGACAATGTGCTGGCTGGTTAAATAAACAAACATAATCAGGGAATTTAGTGTCTCCTCAGTTTAGGGCACTGACTCTGTGCTGGCTGGTTAAATAAACATATATAAACAGGAAATATAGAGTCTCCTCAGTTTAGGGCACTGTCTCTGTGCTGGCTCGTTAAATAAATATAACCAGGAGATTTAGAGTCTCCTCATTTTAAGGCATTGACCGTGTGGTGGGTAGGTAAAAGTTTTGTTACCAGTATATTTAGAGTCTCTTCAGTTTGGGGCACTGACTCAGTGCTGAGTGCTTGAACAAATATATATATATAACCACGAGATTCAGAGTCCCCTCCGTTTAGGGCACTGACTGTGCTGGCAGGTTAAATACATATATGTAACCAGGACATTTAGAGCCTGATCATTATAGGTAACTCACTCTGTGCAGTCTGTTTAAATATGTATAACCAGGAGATTTAGGGTCTCCTCAGTTTAGGACACTGATTCTGAGGTGGCTGGTTAAATAAATATATATAACCAGGACAGTTAGTGTCTGATCATTATAGGGCACTGAATCTGAGCTGTTATGGTTAAATAAATATAAATATAACCAGAATATTTAGAGTCTCCTCACTTTAGGGCACTACTCTGTGCGAGCTGATTAAATAAATATATTTAACCAGGACTTCTTGAGTCTGCTCATGATAGGGCACTGACTCTATCCTGGCTGGTTAAATACAAAGATATAACCAGAATATTTAGAGTCTCCTCAGTTTAGGGCACTGACTCTGTGCTGTCTGTTTAAATATATATAACCAGGATTCTTAGACTCTCCTCAGTTTCGGGCACTGACTGTGTGGTGGCTTGTTAACATTATTATAACCAGGATAATTAGATTCTCCTCAGTTAAGGGGACTATCTCTGTGCTGTCAACCAGGAGATTTAGTGTCTCCTCAGTGAAGGGCACTGACTCTGTGCTGTCTTTATAAATATATATGAGCAGAAAGTTTAGAGTCTCCTCATATTAGGGCACTGACTCTGTGCTATCTTTTTAAATATATATGAGCAGAAAATTTAGAGTCTCTTCAGTATAGGGCACAGACTCTGTGTTGGCTGGTTAAATAAACAGGAGATTGAGAGTCTCCTCAGTTTTTGGCACTGACTCTGTGCTGGCTGATTAAATAAATATATATAACCAGGACTTTTTGAGTCTGCTCAACATTGGGCACTGACTCCGTGCTGGCTAGGTAAATACAAAGATATAACCAGGATATTTAGGGTCTCCTCAGTTTAGGGCTCAGACTATGTGCTGGGTGGAGAAGTACACATATATACAACCTGGATATTTAGAGTCTCTTCAGTTTAGGGCACTGACTGTGTGGTGGCTGTTTAAAATTATTATTAGTAGGATAATTAGATTCTACTCAATTAAGGGGACCATCTCACCGCTGTCTGTTTAAATATACATAAACCTGGAGTTTTAGAGCCAGCTCAGTGAAGGGCAGTGACTCTGTGCTGTCTGGTTAAATATATGTAAGCAGAAAATTTAGAAAGTCCGCAGTTTAGGGCACAGACTGTGGGCTGGTGGGTTAAAACAATATATATAACTGGGAGATTTACGGACTCCTCAGTTTAGGGCTCAGAGTTTATTCTATAAGACAGGAGAAAGCCGAGACGCTGCTGCAGCTCCTTTATTTTATGTAATACAGGAGGAAGCAGTGTCACTGCTCCAGTTCCTGTATTTTCTATAATACAGGAGGAAGCAGTGACGCTGCTCCAGCTACTTTATTTTCAATAATATAGGAGGAAGCAGTGACGCTGCTCCAGCTACTTTATTTTCTATAATACAGGAGGAAGCAAAGATGCTACTCCAGCTCCTTGATTTTATATAATACAGGAGGAATATGACACGGTGCACCAGATCCTTTATTTTCTATAATACAGGAGGAAGCAGAGACGCTGCTCCAGCTCCTTTATTTTCTATAATACAGGAGGAAGCAGTGACACTGCTCCAGCTCCTTTATTTTCTATAATACTGGAGGAAGCAGTGACGCTGCTCCTGCTCCTTTATTTTCTATAATACAGGAGGAAGCAAAGATGCTACTCCAGCTCCTTGATTTTATATAATACAGGAGGAATATGACACGGTGCACCAGATCCTTTATTTTCTATAATACAGGTGGAAGCAGTGACGCTGCTTCAAATCCTTTATTTTCTATAATACAGGAGGAAGCAGTGACCCTGCTCCAAATCCTTTATTTTCTATAATACAGGTGGAAGCAGTGACGCTGCTTCAAATCCTTTATTTTCTATAATACAGGTGGAAACAGTGACACTGCTCCGGCTCCTTTATTGTCAAAAATTTAGGAGGAAGCAGAGACGCTGCTCCAAATCCTTTATTTTCTATAATACAGGTGGAAGCAGTGACACTGCTCCGGCTCCTTTATTGTCAAACGTTTAGGAGGAAGCAGAGACGCTGCTCCGGCTCCTTTATTGTCAAAAATATAGGAGGAAGCAGAGACGCTGCTCCAACTCCTTTATTTTCTATAATACAGGAGGACGCAGTGACGCTGCACCGTTTTTTTTCTATAATACAGGATGAAGCTGAGACGCAGGTCCGGCTCCTTTATTGTAAAATATAGGAGGGAGCAGTGACGCTGCTCCAACTCCATTATTTTCTGTAATACAGGAGGAAGCAGAGACGCTGCTCCGGATCCTTTCTTGTCAAAAATATATGAGGAAGCAGAGACGCTGCTCCAACTCCTTTATTTTCTATAATACAGGAGGACGTCGAGACGCTGCTCCTTTTTTTTTCTACAATACAGGATGAAGCAGAGACACAGCTCCAGAACCTTTATTTTCTATATTACAGGAGTAATATGAGACGCCGGTCCGGATCCTTTTTTTCTATAATACATGAGGAAGCAGAGACGCTGCTCCAGCTACTTTATTTTCTATAATACAGGAGGAAGCAAAGATGCTACTCCAGCTCCTTTATTTTCTATAATACAGGAGGAAGCAGTGAAGTTGCTCCAGCTCCTTTATTTTCTATGATACAGTAGGAAGCAGAGACGCTGCTCCAGTTCATTTATTTTCTATAATACAGGAGGAACATGAGACGCTGCTCCTGCTCCTTTATTTTCAGCAATGCAGGAGGAAAAGTGACTCTGTTCCAGCTCCTTTATTTTCTATAATACAGGAGGAAGCAGAGACGCTGCTCCAGCTCCTTTATTTTCTATAATACATGAGGAGGCAGTGACACTGCTCCAGCTCCTTTATTTTCTATGATTTAGGAGCAAGCAGTGACGCTGCGCCAGTTCATTTATTTTCTATAATACAGGAGGAAGCAGTGACACTGCTCCTGCTCCTTTATTTTCTATAATACAGGAGGAAACAGTGACGCTGGTCCAGCTCGTTTATTTTCTATAATACAGGAGGAAGCAGTGACGCTGGTCCAGCTCCTTTATTTTCTATGATTTAGGAGGAAGCAGTGACGCTGCTCCAGCTCCTTTATTTTCTATAATACAGGAGGAAGCAGTGACACTGCTCCTGCTCCTTTATTTTCTATAATACAGGAGGAAACAGTGACGCTGGTCCAGCTCGTTTATTTTCTATAATACAGGAGGAAGCAGTGACGCTGCTCCAGCTCCTTTATTTTCTATAATACAGGAGGAAGCAGTGACGCTGCTCCAGCTCCTTTATTTTCTATAATACAGGAGGAAGCAGTGAGGCAGCGCCAGCTCCATTATTTTCTATATTACAGGAGGAACATGAGACGCTGCTCCACCTCCTTTATTTTCTGTAATACGGGAGGAAGCAGAGTCGCTGATTCAGCTCCTTTATTTTCTATAATACTGGAGGAAGCAAATATACTACTCCAGCTCCTTTATTTTCTAAAATACAGGAGGAAGCAGTGAATCTGATCCAGCTCCTTTATTTTCTTCAATATAGGAGGAAGCAGTGACGCTGTACCAGCCTCTTTATTTTCTATAATACAGGAGGAAGCAGTGACGCTGCTCCCGCTCCTTTATTTTCTATAATACAGGAGGAAGCAGTGACACTGCTCCAGCTCTTTCATTTTCTATAATACAGGAGGAAGCAGTGACGTTGCTCCAGCTCCTTTATTTTCTATAATACAGGAGGAAACAGTGACGCTGCTCCAGCTCCTTTATTTTCTATAATACAGGAGGAAGCAGTGACGCTGCGTCAACTCGTTTATTTTCTATAATACAGGAGGAAGCAGCGACCGTGCTCCAACTCCTTTATTTTCTAAAATATTGGGGGAAGCAGTGACACTGCTCCTGATCCTTTATTTTCTATAATACAGGAGGAAGCAGTGACGCTGCTCCAGCTCCTTTATTTTCTATAATACAGGAGGAAGCAGTGACACTGCTCCTGCTCTTTTATTTTCTATAATACAGGAGGAAGCAGTGACGCTGCTCCTGCTCCTTTATTTTCTATAATACAGGAGGAAGCAGTGACGCTGCTCCAGCACCTTTATTTTCTATAATACAGGAGGAAGCAGTGACGCTGCTCCTGCTCCTTTATTTTCTATAATACAGGAGGAAGCAGAGACGCTGCTCCAGTTCCTTTATTTTCTATAATACAGGAGGAAGCAGTGACGCTGCTCCAGCTCCTTTATTTTCTATAGTACAGGAGGAAGCAGTGACGCTGCTCCAGTTCCTTTATTTTCTATAATACAGGAGGAAGCAGTGACGCTGCTCCAGCTCCTTTATTTTCGAGAATACAGGAGGAAGCAGTGACGCTGCTCCTGCTCCTTTATTTTCTATAGTACAGGAGGAAGTAGTGAAGTTGCTCCTGCTCCTTTATTTTCTATAATACAAGAGGAAGCAGAGACGCTACTCCAGTTCATTTAATTTCTATAATACAGGAGGAAGCAGAGACGCTGCTCCAGTTCATTTATTTTCTATAATACAGGAGGAAGCAGAGACGCTGCTGCAGCTCCTTTATTTTCTATAATACAGGAGGAAGCAGTGACGCTGCTCCAGTTCCTTTATTTTCTATAACACAGGAGGAAGCCGTGACGCTGCTCCAGCTCCTTTATTTTCTATAATACAGGAGGAAGCAGTGACGCTGCTCCTGCTCCTTTATTTTCTATAGTACAGGAGGAAGTAGTGAAGTTGCTCCTGCTCCTTTATTTTCTATAATACAAGAGGAAGCAGAGACGCTACTCCAGTTCATTTAATTTCTATAATACAGGAGGAAGCAGAGACGCTGCTCCAGTTCATTTATTTTCTATAATACAGGAGGAAGCAGAGACGCTGCTGCAGCTCGTTTATTTTCTATAATACAGGAGGAAGCAGAGACGCTGCTCCAGCTCCTTTATTTTCTATAATACAAGAGGAAGCAGAGACGCTACTCCAGTTCATTTAATTTCTATAATACAGGAGGAAGCAGAGACGCTGCTCCAGTTCATTTATTTTCTATAATACAGGAGGAAGCAGAGACGCTGCTCCAGCTCCTTTATTTTCTATAATACAGGAGGAATATGAGACGCTGCTCCAGCTCCTTTATTTTATAAAATACAGGAGGAAGCAGTGAATCTGCTCCTGCTCCTTTATTTTCTTCAATACAGGAGGAAGCAGTGACGTTGCTCCAGCTTCTTTATTTTCTATGATACAGGAGGAGGCCGTGACACTGCTCCAGCTCCTTTAATTTCTAAAATACAGGAGGAAGCAGAGACACTGCTCCAGCTCTTTTATTTTCTCTTATATAGGACGAAGCAGAGACACTGCTCCAGCTCCTTTATTTTCTATAATACGGGGGAAGCAGTGACGCTGCTCCAGTTCATTTATTTTCTATAATACAGGAGGAAGCAGTGACGCTGCTCCTGCTCCTTTATTTTTTATAATACAGGAGGAAGCAACGACTCTGCTCCAGTTCATTTATTTTCTATAATACAGGAGGAAGCAGTGACGCAGCGCCAGCTCCTTTATTTTCTATAATACAGGAGGAACATGAGACGCTGCTCCACCTCGTTTATTTACTGTAATACAGGAGGAGGCAGATTCGCTGCTTCAGCTTCTTTATTTTCTATAATACAGGAGGAAGCAAAGATGCTACTCCAGCTCCTTTATTTTCTATAATACAGGAGGAATATGAGACGCTGCTCCAGCTCATTTATTTTCTAAAATACAGGAGGAATCAGTGAATCTGCTCCAGCTCCTTTATTTTCTTCAATACAGGAGGATGCAGTGACGCTGTTCCAGCTTCTTTATTTTCTAAAATACAGGAGAAAGCAGTGAATCTGCTCCAGCTCCTTTATTTTCTTCAATACAGGAGGATGCAGTGACGCTGTTCCAGCTTCTTTATTTTCTATAATACAGAAGGAAGCAGAGCCGCTGCTCCAGCTCCTTTATTTTCAAAAATATAGGAGGAAGCAGAGGCGATGCTCCAACTCCTTTATTTTCTATAATACATGAGGAAGCAGTGACGCTGCTCCAGCTCCTTTATTTTCTATAATACAGGAGGAAGCAGTGAAGTTGCTCCAACTCCTTTATTTTCTATAATACTGAAGGAAGCAGTGACGTTGCTCCAGCTCCTTTATTTTCTATAATACAGGAGGAAGCAGTGACGCTGCTCCAACTCCTTTATTTTCTATAATACAGGAGGAAGCAGTGACGCTGCTCCTGTTCATTTATTTTCTATAATACAGGAGGAAGCAGTGACGCTGCGCCAGCTCCTTTATTTTCTATAATACAGGAGGAAGCAGTGACGCTGCTCCAGCTCCTTTATTTTCTATAATACAGGAGGAAATAGTGACGCTGTTCCAGCTCCTTTATTTTCTATAATACAGGAGGAAGCAGTGACACTGCTCCAGCTCCTTTATTTTCTATAATATTGGAGGAAGCAGTGACACTGCTCCAGCTCCTTTATTTTCTATAATATTGGAGGAAGCAGTGACGCTGCTCCAGCTCCTTTATTTTCTATAATACAGGAGGAAGCAGTGACGCTGCTCCAGCTCCTTTATTTTCTATAATACAGGAGGAAGCAGTAACGCTGCGCCAGCTCCTGTATTTTCTATTATGCAGGACGAAGCAGAGACACTGCTCCAGCTCCTTTATTTTCTATAATACAGGAGCAAGCAGTGACGCTGAGCCAGCTCCTGTATTTTCTATTATGCAGGACGAAGCAGAGACACTGCTCCAGCTCCTTTATTTTCTATAATACAGGAGGAAGCAGTGAGACTGCTCCTGCTCCTTTATTTTCTATTATACAGGAGGAACTAGTGAAGTTGCTCCTGCTCCTTTATTTTCTATAATACAAGAGGAAGCAGAGTCGCTACTCCAGTTCATTTAATTTCTATAGTACAGGAGGAAGCAGTTACGCTGCTCCTGCTCCTTTATTTTCTATAATACAGGAGGAAGCAGTGACGCTGCTCCAGTTCATTTATTTTCTATAATACAGGAGGAAGCAGAGACGCTGCTCCAGCTCCTTTATTTTCTATAATACAGGGGGAAGCAGTGACGCTGCTCCAGTTCATTTATTTTCTATAATACAGGAGGAAGCAGAGACGCTGCTCCAGCTCCTTTATTTTCTATAATACAGGAGGAAGCAGTGACGCTGCTCCAGCTCCTTTATTTTATAAAATACAGGAGGAAGCAGTGAATCTGCTCCTGCTCCTTTATTTTCTTCAATACAGGAGGAAGCAGAGACGCTGCTCCAGCTCCTTTATTTTCTATAATACAGGAGGAATATGAGACGCTGCTCCAGCTCCTTTAATTTCTAAAATACAGGAGGAAGCAGAGACACGGCTCCAGCTCTTTTATTTTCTCTTATATAGGACGAAGCAGAGACACTGCTCCAGCTCCTTTATTTTCTATAATACAGGGGGAAGCAGTGACGCTGCTCCAGTTCATTTATTTTCTATAATACAGGAGGAAGCAGTGACGCTACTCCTGCTCCTTTATTTTTTATAATACAGGAGGAAGCAACGACTCTGCTCCAGTTCATTTATTTTCTATAATACAGGAGGAAGCAGTGACGCTGGTCCAGCTCCTTTATTTTCTATAATACAGGAGGAAGCAGTGACGCAGCGCCAGCTCCTTTATTTTCTATTTTACAGGAGGAACATGAGACGCTACTCCACCTCGTTTAATTACTGTAATACAGGAGGAGGCAGAGTCGCTGCTTCAGCTTCTTTATTTTCTAAAATACAGGAGGAAGCAAAGATGCTACCCAAGCTCCTTTATTTTCTATAATACAGGAGGAATATGAGACGCTGCTCCCCCTCCTTTATTTTCTAAAATACAGGAGGAAGCAGTGAATCTGCTCCAGCTCCTTTATTTTCTTCAATACAGGAGGATGCAGTGACGCTGTTCCAGCTTCTTTATTTTCTATAATACAGAAGGAAGCAGAGCCGCTGCTCCAGCTCCTTTATTTTCAAAAATATAGGAGGAAGCAGGGGCGATGCTCCAACTCCTTTATTTTCTATAATACATGAGGAAGCAGTGACGCTGCTCCAGCTCCTTTATTTTCTATAATACAGGAGGAAGCAGTGAAGTTGCTCCAACTCCTTTATTTTCTATAATACAGGAGGAAGCAGTGACACTGCTCCAGCTCCTTTATTTTCTATAATACAGGAGGAAGCAGTGACGCTGCTCCAGCTCCTTTATTTTCTATAATACAGGAGGAAATAGTGACGCTGTTCTAGCTCCTTTATTTTCTATAATACAGGAGGAAGCAGTGACACTGCTCCAGCTCCTTTATTTTCTATAATATTGGAGGAAGCAGAGACGCTGGTCCAGCTCCTTTATTTTCTATAATACAGGAGGAAGCAGTGAAGTTGCTCCAACTCCTTTATTTTCTATAATACAGGAGGAAGCAGAGACGCTGCTCCAGCTCCTTTATTTTCTATAATACAGGAGGAATATGAGACGCTGCTCCAGCTCCTTTAATTTCTAAAATACAGGAGGAAGCAGAGACACGGCTCCAGCTCTTTTATTTTCTCTTATATAGGACGAAGCAGAGACACTGCTCCAGCTCCTTTATTTTCTATAATACAGGGGGAAGCAGTGACGCTGCTCCAGTTCATTTATTTTCTATAATACAGGAGGAAGCAGTGACGCTGCTCCTGCTCCTTTATTTTTTATAATACAGGAGGAAGCAACGACTCTGCTCCAGTTCATTTATTTTCTATAATACAGGAGGAAGCAGTGACGCTGGTCCAGCTCCTTTATTTTCTATAATACAGGAGGAAGCAGTGACGCAGCGCCAGCTCCTTTATTTTCTATTTTACAGGAGGAAGCAGTGACGCTGCTCCAACTCCTTTATTTTCTATAATACAGGAGGAAGCAGTGAAGTTGCTCCAACTCCTTTATTTTCTATAATACAGGAGGAAGCAGTGACACTGCTCCAGCTCCTTTATTTTCTATAATACAGGAGGAAGCAGTGACGCTGCTCCAGCTCCTTTATTTTCTATAATACAGGAGGAAATAGTGACGCTGTTCTAGCTCCTTTATTTTCTATAATACAGGAGGAAGCAGTGACACTGCTCCAGCTCCTTTATTTTCTATAATATTGGAGGAAGCAGAGACGCTGGTCCAGCTCCTTTATTTTCTATAATACAGGAGGAAGCAGTGTAGTTGCTCCAACTCCTTTATTTTCTATAATACAGGAGGAAGCAGAGACGCTGCTCCAGCTCCTTTATTTTCTATAATACAGGAGGAATATGAGACGCTGCTCCAGCTCCTTTAATTTCTAAAATACAGGAGGAAGCAGAGACACGGCTCCAGCTCTTTTATTTTCTCTTATATAGGACGAAGCAGAGACACTGCTCCAGCTCCTTTATTTTCTATAATACAGGGGGAAGCAGTGACGCTGCTCCAGTTCATTTATTTTCTATAATACAGGAGGAAGCAGTGACGCTGCTCCTGCTCCTTTATTTTTTATAATACAGGAGGAAGCAACGACTCTGCTCCAGGTCATTTATTTTCTTTTATACAGGAGGAAGCAGTGACGCTGGTCCAGCTCCTTTATTTTCTATAATACAGGAGGAAGCAGTGACGCAGCGCCAGCTCCTTTATTTTCTATTTTACAGGAGGAACATGAGACGCTACTCCACCTCGTTTAATTACTGTAATACAGGAGGAGGCAGAGTCGCTGCTTCAGCTTCTTTATTTTCTATAATACAGGAGGAAGCAAAGATGCTACCCAAGCTCCTTTATTTTCTATAATACAGGAGGAATATGAGACGCTGCTCCCCCTCCTTTATTTTCTAAAATACAGGAGGAAGCAGTGAATCTGCTCCAGCTCCTTTATTTTCTTCAATACAGGAGGATGCAGTGACGCTGTTCCAGCTTCTTTATTTTCTATAATACAGAAGGAAGCAGAGCCGCTGCTCCAGCTCCTTTATTTTCAAAAATATAGGAGGAAGCAGGGGCGATGCTCCAACTCCTTTATTTTCTATAATACATGAGGAAGCAGTGACGCTGCTCCAGCTCCTTTATTTTCTATAATACAGGAGGAAGCAGTGAAGTTGCTCCAACTCCTTTATTTTCTATAATACAGGAGGAAGCAGTGACACTGCTCCAGCTCCTTTATTTTCTATAATACAGGAGGAAGCAGTGACGCTGCTCCAGCTCCTTTATTTTCTATAATACAGGAGGAAATAGTGACGCTGTTCTAGCTCCTTTATTTTCTATAATACAGGAGGAAGCAGTGACACTGCTCCAGCTCCTTTATTTTCTATAATATTGGAGGAAGCAGAGACGCTGGTCCAGCTCCTTTATTTTCTATAATACAGGAGGAAGCAGTGAAGTTGCTCCAACTCCTTTATTTTCTATAATACAGGAGGAAGCAGTGACGCTGCTCCAGCTCCTTTATTTTCTATAATACAGGAGGAAGCAGTGACGCTGCTCCAGCTCCTTTATTTTCTATATTACAGGAGGAAGCAGAGACGCTGCTCCTGTTCATTTATTTTCTATAATACAGGAGCAAGCAGTGACGCTGCGACAGCTCCTGTATTTTCTATAATACAGTGGGAAACAGTGACGCTGCTCCAGCTCCTTTATTTTCTAGAATACAGGATGAAGCAGAGACGCTGCACCAGCTTCTTTACTTTATATAATACATGAAGAATCAGTGACGTTGCTCCAGCTCCTTTATTTTGTATAATACTCGAGGAAGCAGAGACGCTGCTCCAGCTCCTTTAGTTTCTATAATACAGGAGGAAGCAGAGACGCTGCTCCAACTGCTTTATTTTCTATCATACAGGAGGAAGCAGTGACGCTACTCCAGCTCCTTTATTTTCTATAATACAGGAGGAAGCAGAGACGCTGCTGCAGCTCCTTTATTTTCTATAATACAGGAGAAAGCAGAGACGCTGCTGCAGCTCCTTTATTTTCTATAATACAGGAGGAAGCAGAGACGCTGCTGCAGCTCCTTTATTTTCTATAATACAGGAGGAAGCAGAGACGCCGCTCCAGCTCCTTTATTTTCTATAATACAGGAGGAAGCAGTGAAGTTGCTCCTGCTCCTTTATTTTTTATAATACAGGAGGAAGCAGTGACGCTGCTCCAGCTCCTTTATTTTCTATAATACAGGAGGAAGCAGTGACGCTGCTCCTGCTCCTTTATTTTCTATAGTACAGGAGGAAGTAGTGAAGTTGCTCCTGCTCCTTTATTTTCTATAATACAAGAGGAAGCAGAGACGCTACTCCAGTTCATTTAATTTCTATAATACAGGAGGAAGCAGAGACGCTGCTCCAGTTCATTTATTTTCTATAATACAGGAGGAAGCAGAGACGCTGCTGCAGCTCCTTTATTTTCTATAATACAGGAGGAAGCAGTGACGCTGCTCCAGTTCCTTTATTTTCTATAACACAGGAGGAAGCAGTGACGCTGCTCCAGCTCCTTTATTTTCTATAATACAGGAGGAAGCAGTGACGCTGCTCCTGCTCCTTTATTTTCTATAGTACAGGAGGAAGCAGTGAAGTTGCTCCTGCTCCTTTATTTTCTATAATACAGGAGGAAGCAGTGACGCTGCTCCAGCTCCTTTATTTTCTATAATATTGGAGGAAGCAGAGACGCTGCTCCAGCTCCTTTATTTTCTATCATACAGGAGGAAGCAGAGACGCTGCTGCAGCTCGTTTATTTTCTATAATACAGGAGGAAGCAGAGACGCTGCTCCAGCTCCTTTATTTTCTATAATACAAGAGGAAGCAGAGACGCTACTCCAGTTCATTTAATTTCTATAATACAGGAGGAAGCAGAGACGCTGCTCCAGTTCCTTTATTTTCTATAATACAGGAGGAAGCAGAGACGCTGCTCCAGCTCCTTTATTTTCTATAATACAGGAGGAAGCAGTGACGCTGCTCCAACTCCTTTATTTTCTATAATACAGGAGGAAGCAGAGACGCTGCTCCTGTTCATTTATTTTCTATAATACAGGAGGAAGCAGTGACGCTGCTCCAACTCCTTTATTTTCTATAATACAGGAGGAAGCAGAGACGCTGCTCCTGTTCATTTATTTTCTATAATACAGGAGGAAGCAGTGACGCTACCCCAGCTCCTGTATTTTCTATTATACAGGACGAAGCAGAGACATTGCTCCAGCTCCTTTATTTTCTATAATACAGTGGGAAAGAGTGACGCTGCTCCAGCTCCTTTATTTTCTATAATACAGGATGAAGCAGAGACGCTGCTCCAGCTTCTTTACTTTATATAATACATGAAGAATCAGTGACGTTGCTCCAGCTCCTTTATTTTGGAGAATACACGAGGAAGCAGAGACGCTGCTCCAGCTCTTTTAGTTTCTATAATACAGGAGGAAGCAGAGATGCTGCTCCAGCTCTTTTATTTTCAAAAATATAGGAGGAAGCAGAGACGCTGCTCCAACTCCTTTATTTTCTATAATACAGGAGGAAGCAGTGACGCTACTCCAGCTGCTTTATTTTCTATCATACAGGAGGAAGCAGAGACGCTGCTCCAGCTCCTTTATTTTCTATTATACAGGAGGAAGCAGTGACGCTGCTCCAGCTCCTTTATTTTCTATAATACAGGAGGAAGCAGTGATGCTACTCCAGCTCCTTTATTTTCTATAATACAGGAGGAAGCAGAGACGCTGCTGCAGCTCCTTTATTTTCTATAATACAGGAGGAAGCAGAGACGCTGCTGCAGCTCCTTTATTTTCTATAATACAGGAGGAAGCAGAGACGCTGCTCCCCCTCCTTTATTTTCTATAATGCAGAAGGAAGCAGAGCCGCCGCTCCAGATCCTTTATTTTCATAATACAGGACGAAGCAGTGACGCTGTTCCATCTCCTTTATTTTCTATAATACAGGAGGAAGCAGAGACGCTGCTGCAGCTCCTTTATTTTCTATAATACAGGAGGAAGCAGAGACGCTGCTGCAGCTCCCTTATTTTCTATAATACAGGAGGAAGCAGTGACGCTGCTCCCCCTCCTTTATTTTCTATAATGCATAAGGAAGCAGAGCCGCTGCTCCAGATCCTTTATTTTTTATAATACAGGACGAAGCAGTGACGCTGGTCCAGCTCCTTTATTTTCTATAATACAGGAGGAAGCAGAGACGCCGCTCCAGCTCCTTTATTTTCTATAATATAGGAGGAAGCAGTGACGTTGCTCCAGCTCCTTTATTTTCTATTATACAGGAGGAAGCAGTGACGCTACACCAGCTCCTTTATTTTCTATAATACAGGAGGAGGCAGTGACGCTGCTCCAGCTCCTTTATTTTCTATAATACAGGGGGAAGCAGTGACGCTGCTCCAGCTCCTTTATTTTCTATAATACAGGTGAAAGCAGAGACGCAGCTCCAGCTCCTTTATTTTCTATAATACAAAAGGAAGCAGTGACACTGATCCTGCTCCTTTATTTTCTATATTACAAGCGGTAGGTGAGACGCTGCTCCAGCTCCTTTATTTTCTGATAACACAGGAGGTAGCCGAGACGCTGCTTGAGCTCCTTTATTTTCTATCATACAGGACGAAGCAGTGACGCTGCTCCGGCTCCTTTATTTTCTTATAATACAGGAGGAAGCAGAGACGCTGCTTGAGCTCCTTTATTTTCTATCATACAGGACAAAGCAGTGACGCTGATCCAGCTCCTTTATTTTCCATAATACATGAGGAAGGAGAGACGCTGCTCCAGCTCCTTTATTTTCTATAATACAGGAGGAAGCCGTAATTTTGCTCCGGCTCCGATATTTTCTATAATACAGGAGGAAATGGAGACGCTGCACCAGCTCCTTTATTTTCTATCATAGAGGAGAAAATGGATACACTGCTCTAGCTCCTTTATTTTCTTTAATCCAGGAGAAAATGGAGACACTGCTCCAGCTCCGTTATTTTTATTAATACAGGAGGAAGCAGAGACGCTGATCCGTTCCTTTATTTTCTATAATTCAGGAGGAAGCAGTGACGCTACTCCAGCTCCTTTATTTTCTAAAATACAAGCGAAAATAGAGACACTGCTCCAGCTCCTTTATTTTCTATAATGCAGGAGGAAGCAGAGACGATGATCCAGCTCCTTAATTTTCTATAATTCAGGAGGATGCATTGACGCTGCTCCAGCTCCTTTATTTTCTATAATACAGGAGGATGCATTGACGCTGCTCCAGCTCCTTTATTTCCGATCGTATCGGAGGAAGCAGACACGCTTCTCCAGCTTCTTTATTTTCTATAATACAGGGGGAAGCAGAGACACTGCTCCAGCTCCTTTATTTTCTCTTATACAGGAGGAAGCAGTGACGCTGCTCCAGCTCCTTTATTTTCTAAAATACTGGCGAAAATAGAGACACTGCTCCAGCTCCCTTATTTTTATTAATACAGGATGAAGCAGAGACGCTGATCCGGCTCCTTTATTGTGTATAATTCAGGAGGAAGCAGTGACGCTGCTCCTGCTCCTTTATTTTCTAAAATACTGGCGGAAATCGACACACTGCTCCAGCTCCTTTATTTTTATTAATACAGGATGAAGCAGAGACGCTGATCCGGCTCCTTTATTGTGTATAATACAGGAGGAAGCAGAGACGCTGATCCGGCTCCTTTATTTTCTATAATTCAGGAGGAAGCAGGGACGCTGCTCCAGCTCCTTTATTTTCTCTAATACAGGAAGAAGCAGAGACACTGCTCCAGCTCCTTTATTTTCTATAATACAGGAGTAAGCAGTGTCACTGCTCCAGCTCCTTTATTTTCTATAATACCGAAGGAAGCAGTGACGCTGCTCCAGCACCTTTATTTTTGATAATACAGGAGTAAGCAGTGTCACTGCTCCAGCTCCTTTATTTTCTGTAATACCGAAGGAAGCAGTGATGCTGCTCCAGCTTCTTTATTTTCTATAATACATGAGGAAGCAGAGACACTGCTCCAGCTCCTTTATTTTCGATAATACAGGACGAAGCAGTGTCGCTGCTCCAGCTCCTTTATTTTCTATAATACAGGAGGAAGCAGAGACGCTGCTCCAGCTCCTTTATTTTCTATAATACAGGAGGAAGCAGTGACGCTGCTCCAGCTCCTTTATTTTCTATAATACAGGAGGAAGCAGTGACGCTGCTCCAGCTCCTTTATTTTCTATAATACAGGAGGAAGCAGTGACGCTGCTCCAGCTCCCTTATTTTTTATAATACGTGAGGAAGCATTGACGCTGCTCCAGCTCCTTTATTTTCTATAATACAGGAGGAAGTCGAGACGCTGCTCCAGCTCCTTTATTTTCTATAATACAGGAGGAAGCAGAGACGCTGCTCCAGCTCCTTTATTTTCTATACTACAGTGGGAAGCAGAGACCTGCTCCAGCCTTTTTATTTTCTGTTATACAGGAGTTAGCGGAGACGCTGCTCCAGCTCCTTTATTTTCTATAATGCAGGCGGAAGCAGTGACGCTGCTCCAGCTCCTTTATTTTCCACAATACCGGAGGAAGCAGAGACGCTGCTCCAGCTCCTTTATTTTCTATACTACAGTGGGAAGCAGAGAGCTGCTCCAGACTTTTTATTTTCTGTTATACAGGAGTTAGCGGAGACGCTGCTCCAGCTCCTGTATTTTCTATAATGCAGGCAGAAGCAGAGACGCTGCTCCAGCTCCTTTATTTTCTATAATACAGGAGGTAGCAGAGACGCTGAGCCAGCTCCTTTATTTTCTATAATACAGGAGGAAGCAGTGACGCTGCTCCAGCTCCTTTATTTTCTATAATACAAGAGGAAACAGTGAGGCTCCTCCAGCTCGTTTATTTTCTATAACCCTTGAGTAAATTGAGGCGTTTCTCCAGCTCCTTTATTTCCTACAATGCAGGAGGAAGCAGTGATGCTGCTGCAGCTCCTTTATTTTCTATAATACAGCAGGAAGCAGGGACGCTGCTCCAGCTCCTTTATTTTCTATACTACAGTGGGAAGCAGTGACGCTGTTCCAGCTCCTGATTTCCCATACAATTTCTACAGTTAGTGTTGCCTGACATCAATCCTCACAACTGACTGAATACCTTGCCCAATTTAGGGGTTCACTACTCTCAATCTCTGAAAATCTAATGTACAGCCCCAATTCTCCCTTTTCGTGCAATACAGCATAACTCGCCCATTTAGCACTGAACTGCACTAATTTACCCATTATCTGTTGCAATGACTCACATTTCGAGAAGCCCTTTCCCAATTTTTCCATTTAGTCGTTCCTTGCAATAATTCTCCCATTTAATGGAGAGCTAAGTTCAGAATTCTTAAATTTAGGCGTGGACATGTTGGACTGAAGGGTCCGTTTCCGCCCTGTACATCTCTGAGGTTGTAATTAGTGCTCCGCTTCCCTGCACCAATTCTCTCATTTCCCAATCCTGCACTAAGTCGGGAATACCTCCAACTCATCCATTGAGGTTATCCTGCCCCAGTCCTCTCACTTAGAATTTAATGGCACCTGCATGAACTCTCCAATTATTGTTGCCCTGCATCAATTCCTTCCATTTAGTTGTTCCCTGATACACATCTTCCACGTCCGGATGCCCTGCTGAATTTGTTTTTCATTTAGTGATGCACTGAACTGAATCGCCAATTTACCAATGCTTGCAACATTTCTTCTTTTTATTGATTCCCTTCCCCTATTTCCCTATTTCGACATGCTGTGCTCCAATTTTCCAATAGATTGGCACTCCCACAAATTTTCTAATGTCATGGCACTGTGCACCAGATCTCCCATTTATTGATCCCACCAAATCCCCCATTTATTCATATGCCTGTACTAATTTCCCATTCACTGTTGCCATGCACCAATTCTCGAATTTAACTCCTCTGTGCACCAGGTCTCTCGTTTACTGATACGCCACACCAATTCACCAATTCAGTGTTGCTTCGCACCTTTTCACCAATTCCTGACGTCCTGAACACGTTCTCCATTCAGTTTTGTCTTACACCAATCCTCATAGTGACTGATGCCCTCACCCAATTTAGGGGTGCCCTACTCTCATTCCCACATCAAGTATTCTCCTGCCCCAATTTTCCCATTTGGTGCTCACTGCATCAGTTCTCCAGCTATCAGATTTCCTTTTCCAAATTCTCTTATTTTGATAAGCCCTTTCCCAACTATTCCATTTAGTAGTTCCTTGGAATGATTCACCACTTTCGTGGAGTGCTGCCAGAATTCTAACATTGAGACATAAATAAGTTGGACTGAAGTGTCTGTTTCCATGTTGTACACCTCAATGACTGTATGACTCTACTTATGGCTCCACTGTTTGCAAATAATTCTCCCATTTACCAATCCTGCACAAATTCTGAAACTGCACCAACTCTCCCATTATTATTATTGTTGTTGTTCTGCTCATTTAAAAGGCCCCTGCATGAATTCTCCAATTATTGATGCCCTGAATAAATTCCTTCCATTTAATTGTTCCCTGAAACACTTCTTCAACGTACAGGTGTCCTGCTGAACTGTTTTCATTTAGTGATGCACTGAACTGAATCTCCAATTTACTGATGCTTGCAACATTTCTTTTTATTGATTCCCTGGCCCCTATTCCCCAATTTAGAAATGCTTTGCTTGAATTTTCTAATACATTGACACTCACACCAGTCTTCCAGTGTAATGGCACTGTGCACTGAATCTCCCATTTATTGATTCCCACCAAATCTCCCATTTACTCAGATCTTGTACTAATTCTTCCATTTACTGATGCCCTATCTGACTCTACCATTGAAGGGTGCCCTACTCTAATTGTCCCATTTTCTGGTGCCATGCACCCATTCTCTAATTTAGCCCCACTGTGCACCAGTTCTTCCATTCAGTATTTCCCTGCAACAATTTTCCCACTTCGTAGTCTGCTACCAGAATTCTCTAATCTTGCGATCCCTGCATGAAATCTCCAAATTACAGAACCTCCACATATCTTGAACTGCACCAATGCTCCCTCTTTTTGCCGAACGGAGAATTCACCACAAAGGTATACAGGAAAGCCACACACAGAGACCAAGTCCTGAACTACGAAAGCAACCACCCCAACACACACAAAAGAAGTTGCATCAAGACACTATTCAAAAGGGCCACAACACACTGCAGCACACCAGAACTGCAAAAAGAGGAAGAGGAACACCTCTACAATGTATTCGCCAAAAACGGATACTCCTGCAATTTCACCAACAGATGCCTAAGGGAAAGACAACGGAATGAGGACATGCCACAACCCAAAGGACTAGCCACATTACCATAATCAAGACCATTTCTGAACTGACAGCCAGACTACTGCGAGCATTAGGACTCGTAACAGCACACAGACCAACAGCCACTCTCAGACAACAACTCACCAGGACAAAGGACCCGATACCCAGAATGAGCAAAACCAACGTATTGTACAAAATCCCATGCAAGGACTGCACAAAACACTACATAGGACAAACAGGAAGACAGCTAACGATCCGCATCCATGAACACCAACTAGCCACGAAACGACACGACCAGCTATCCTTAGTAGCCACACACGCAGATGACAAACAACATGAGTTTGACTGGGACAACACTGCTATTATAGGACAAGCCAAACAGAGAACAGCCAGGGAATTCCTAGAGGCATGGCACTCATCCACAGATTCAATCAACAAACACATCGACCTGGACCCAATATACCGGCCACTACAGCGGACAGCTGGAACTGACAACCGGAAGCGGCAGGGACAGGCCACTATAAATGCTGGAGGAAACACCACAGAAGCGCTTCACAGGAGGCTCCCAAGCACTGAGGATGTCACCTAGACAGGGGACGAAACGTCTGCAACACAAATTCCCAGCTCGGCGAACAGAACCACATCAACGAGCACCCGAGCTACAAATCTTCTCACAAACTTTGAATTATTTGTTTCTGAGCTTGTTTTGCTCTGAGTGGGTGGAGCTCCAGATTGTAGATTTATGAACCAGAAAATAAATTATGGTACAGAGTTAGACCGAGAAATCCTGCTGATCTCATCAGCTTTATCCTGTTTTCCTGATCCTCCTCCTTCAATCAATGCATTTTTCCGATCCTCATTCAGAATTCCTGGACCTCTGTAACTGGCCTGGAACAATGTGTGGAAAGTCCTATTGCAGTCCACACGTGGTACCTTTCCCACTGCCCTGCTCCCACGGCCTGCAATGCTGCAGACTGAGCAGACAACCCGAAGCGCAATGGTTCTGGATCAGTGGTGCTGGAAGAGCACAGCAGTTCAGGCAGCATCCAAGGAGCAGCAAAATCGACGTTTTGGGCAATAGCCCTTCATCAGGAATAAAGGCAGAGAGCCTGAAGCGTGGAGAGATAAGCTAGAGGAGGGTGGGGGTGGGGAGAAAGTAGCATAGAGTACAATGGGTGAGTGGGGGAGGGACTGAAGGTGATAGGTCAGGGAGGAAAGGGTGGAGTGTATAGGTGGAAAAGGAGATAGGCAGGTAGGACAAGTCCGGACAAGTCATAGGGACAGTGCTGAGCTGAAAGTTTGGAACTAGGTGAGGTGGGGGAAGGGGAAATGAGGAAACTGTTGAAGTCCACGTTGATGCCCTGGGGTTGAAGTGTTCTGAGTCGGAAGATGAGGCGTTCTTCCTCCAGGCGTCTGGTGGTGAGGGAGCGGCGGTGAAGGAGGCCCAGGACCTCCATGTCCTCGGCAGAGTGGGAGGGGGAGTTGAAATGTTGGGCCACGGGGCGGTGTGGTTGATTGGTGCGGGTGTCCCAGAGATGTTCCCTAAAGCTCAAAGTTTGTGAGAAGATTTGTAGCTCGGGTGCTCGTTGCTGTGGTTCTGTTCGCCAAGCTGGAAGGTTTCGTTGCAAACGTTTCGTCTAGGTGACATCCTCAGTGCTTGGGAGCCTCCTGTGAAGCGCTTCTGTGGTGTTTCCTCCAGCATTTATAGTGGCCTGTCCTTGCCGCTTCTGGTTGTCAGTTTCAGCTGTCCGCTGTAGTGGCCAGTACATTGGGTCCAGGTCTATGTGTTTGTTGTTGGAGTTTGTGGATGAGTGCCATGCTTCTAGGAATTCCCTGGCTGTTCTTTGTTTCGCTTGCCCTATAAAGGTCGTGTTGTCCCAGTCAAATTCATGTTGCTTGTCGTCTGCGTGTGTGGCTACTAGGAAATGCTGGTCGTGTCGTTTCGTGGCTAGTTGATGTTCATGGATGCGGATCGTTAGCTGTCTTCCTGTTTGTCCTATATAGTGTTCTGTGCAGTCCTTGCATGGGATTTTGTACCCTACATTAGTTTTGCTCAACTGGGTATCGGGTCCTTCGTTTTGGTGAGTTGTTGTCTGAGAGTGGCTGTTGGTTTGTGTGCTGTTATAAGTCCTTGTGGTTGCAGTAGTCTGGTTGTCATTTCAGAGATGTTCTTGATGTATGGTAGTGTGGCCAGTCCTTTGGGTTGCGGCATGTCCTCGTTCTGTTGTCTTTCCCTTAGGCAGCTGTTGGTGAAATTGCGAGGATATCCGTTTTTTGCGAATACCTTGTATAGGTGTTCCTCTTCCTCTTTTTGCAGTTCTGGTGTGCTGCAGTGTATCGTGGCCCTTTTGAATAGTGTCTTGATGCAACTTCGTTTGTGTGTATTGGGGTGGTTGCTTTCATAGTTCAGCACTTGGTTCCCTAAAGCGCTCTGCTAGGAGGCGCCCAGTCTCCCCAAGGAAGAGGAGACCGCATCGGGAGCAATGGATACAATAAATGATATTAGTGGATGTGCAAGTAAAACGTTGATGGATGTGGAAGGCTCCTTTTGGGCCTTGGATAGAGGTGAGGGAGGAGGTGTGGGCGCAGGTTTTACAGTTTCTGCGGTGGCTGCGGAAAGTGCCAGGATGGGAGGGTGGGTCGTAGGGGGGCATGGAGCTGGCCAGGTAGTCACGGAGGGAATGGTCTTTGCGGAAGGTGGAAAGGGGTGGGGAGGGAAATATATTCCTGGTGGTGGGGTCTTTTTGGAGGTGGCGGAAATGTCGGCGGATGATTTGGTTTATGCGAAGGTTGGTAGGGTGGAAGGTGAGCACCAAGGGCGTTCTGTCCTTGTTACGGTTGGAGGGGTGGGGTCTGAGTGCAGAGGCGCGGGATGTGGACGAGATGCATTGGAGGGCATCTTTAACCACGTGGGAAGGTAAATTGCGGTCTCTAAAGAAGGAGGCCATCTGGTGTGTTCTGTGGTGGAACTGGCTCTCCTGGGAGCAGATATGGCAGAGGCGGAGGAATTGGGAATATGGGATGGTATTTTTGCAAGAGGTAGGGTGGGAAGAGGTGTAATCCAGATAGCTGTGGGAGTTGGTGGGTTTGTAAAAAATGTCAGTGTCAAGTCAGTCGTCATTAATGGAGATGGAGAAGTTCATAAAGGGGAGGGAGGTGTCAGAGATGGTCCAGGTAAGAACTAACCCACTTATTGTGTGGCGCTCCCTGAGTATTGATTCTCCGACTGTGTGGCAAACTGTCAGTGCTGAACTTCTGACAGTGTGGCGTTCCCTCACTACTGTCCCTCCCAGAGTGCAACACTCCCACAGTACTGACCAGCTGACAGTGCAGCACTCACTCAGTAAAGACCCTCTAACAGTGCAGAACTGCCTCGGTACTGAAATTCTGACAGTGCGGCGTTCCCCCAGCACTGACCCTCTCACAGTGTAGCACTCCCTCAGTACTGACCTTCTTGCAATGCAACACTCTCTCGGTACTGACCCTCTGACAATGCAGCACACCCTCTGCACAGACCCGATGACAGTATGGCAGTCCCTCAGTACTGATTCTCTGACGATGTAGCACTCCCTCAGTACAGACCCTCTGACAGTGTAGCACTTGCTCAGTACTAGCTTTCTGATAGTGCAGTACTCCATTCCTACTGACTCTCTGACAGTGGAGTGCTCCCTCAGCACTGACCCAATGACAGCACAGCACTCCCTCAGTATTGACCTTCCAACAGTGCAGCAATGCCTCAGTACTGATCATTTGATTGTGTGGTGCTCCCTGAGTATTGACCCTTGGACAGTGTGGCACTCTCTCAGTACTGACACTCCGACAGTGTGACACACCCTAAGTACTGCCCCTCTGACACTGCAGCACTCCCTCAGTAAAGTCCTCCTGACAATGCGGCACTCCCTCTGTACTGACCTTCCGACAGTGCAGCATTCCCTCCGTCCTGACCCTCTGACAGTGCGGCACTCCCTCTCTATGACAGTCTGACAGTGCAGCACTCCCTCTGTACTGACCCTCTGAGAGTGTGCACTCCCTCAGTTCTGAACGTCTGACAGTGCAGCGTTCTCTCCGGTAGTGCGGCAAACCCTCAGTACTGACCCTCTGGCAATGCGCAATTCCCTTAGTACCTACCCTCTGAACTGCAGCACTCCCCCAGTACTGTCCTTTCAAAAGTGTGGCACTCCCTCGGTACTGAGGGTATGACAAACTGTCGGCGGGTCAGTGCTAAGGGTGTGCAGCACTGCCCCACACCGACGGTCTGACAGTGCGGCACTCCCTCATTCGTGCCCCTCTGACAGTGTGACGTTCCCTCAGTACTAACCATCTGACAGTGCAGCTCTCTCACAGTACTGATTGTGTGGTGCCCCCTGAGTATTGACCCTCCAACAGTGTGGCACTCTATCAGTACTGACCCTTTTGACACTGCAGCGCATCATCAGTACCGAACCTATGACAGTGTAACACTCCCTCGGTACTGACCCTCTCACAGTGTGGCACTCCCTCAGTACTGACCCTCTGACAGTGTAACACTCCCTCAGTACTGACTCTCTGACAGTACAGCACTCCGTTAGTACTGAACCGTTGGCAATTTAGAGCTCCCTCAGTACTGACCCTCTGACAGTGTAGCACTCCCTCAACACTAATACTCTGACAGTGTAGCACTCCCTCAGTACTGACCTTCTGACAGTGCGACACTCCCTCGATACTGCCCCTCTGACAGAGCAGCGCTCCCTCAGTACTGCCCCTCTGACAGAGCAGCGCTCCCTCAGTACTGCCCCTCTGACAGAGCAGCGCTCCCTCAGTAGTGCCCCTCTGACAGAGCAGCACGCCCTCGATACTGCACCTCTGACAGAGCAGCGTTCCCTCAGTACTGGCCCTCTGACCGCGCAGCACTCCCTCAGTACTGACCCGCTGACGGTGCGGCTCTCACTCAGTAAAGATCCTCTGACAGTGCGGAACTCCCTCGGTACTGATCTTCTGAAAGTTGGCGTTCCCTCAGGACTGACCCGCTGACAGTGCAGCACTTCCTCAGTACTGACCATCTCACAGTGTGGCGCTCCTTCAGTACTGACCCTCTCACTGCATGTCACTCCCTCAGTACTGACCCTCTGACAATGAAACACTCCCTCAGTACTGACTTTCTGGCAGTGCAACACTCCCTCAGTACTGACTTGCTGACAGTGTAGCACTCCCTCATTACTGATCCTCTGGCAGTGCAACACTCCCTCAGTACTGACCCTCCGACATGCAGAACTCAGTACTGACCCTCTGACATTGTGGCGCTCCCTCAGTACTGACCGCCTGGCAATGCAGCATTCCCTCAGTACTCACCATCTGACAATGCGGCACTCCATCATGATTGACCCCTCTGACAGTGCTGCATTAGCTCAGTATTAACTCCATGAGTGTGCAGCACTCCCTCAGTACTGACATTCTGACAGTGCGGCACTCCGTCTGTCCTGCACCCATGACAGTGCAGTGCTCCCTCAGTTCTGACCCTTTGGCAGTGCAGCGCTTCCTTAGTACAGACCTTTTGGCAGTGCAACACTCCCTCAGTACTGCCCCTCAGGGAGTGCAGCACTTCCTCAGTACTGAACCTCTGACAGTGTAACACTCCCTTAGTACTTACCCTCCAAAAATCCAGAGCTCCCTCAATACAGACCCTCTGACAGTGTGGCATTCCCTCAGTACTGATTCTTTGTCAGTGCAGCACTTGCTCAGTACTAACTCTCTGACAGTGTGGCCTTTCCCCCGGGACTGACACTCAAAAAATGCAGCAATCCCTCATACTGACCCTCTGACAGTGGAGTGCTCCCTCAGCACTGACCCTCTGACAGTGCAGCACTCTCTCAGTACTGACCCTCTGACAGCGCAGCACTCTCTCAGAAAAGATCCTCTGACAGTTGGCGTTCCCTCAGTATTGACCCTCTGACAGTGCAGCACTTCCTCAGTACTGACCGTCTGACAGTGCGGCACTCCTTCAGGATTGACCTTCTGACAGTGTGGCACTAACTCAGTATTAACTCCATGACTGTGCAGCACTCCCTCAGTACTGACATTCTGACAGTGTGGCACTTTCTCAGTACTGACATTCTGACAGTGCAGCACTCCCTCATTCCTGACTCTCTGACAGTGTAGCACTCCCTCATTCCTGACTCTCTGACAGTGCAGCACTCCCTCTCCCTTGACACTCTGACAATGCGGCATTCCCTCAGTCCTGCATCCATGACAGTGCAGTGCTTCCTCAGGACTGACCCTCTGAAAGGGTGGCATTCCCTCAATCCTGATCCCCTGACAATGCAATGCTCCCACAGTATGACCCCCTGACACTGCAGCACTCCCTCAGTACTGACGCTACGACAGTGCAGCACTCCCTCAGTACTGATGCTCCGGCAGTGTTGCGCTCCCCCAATACTGATCCTCTGATAGTGCAGCTTTCCCTCAATACTGATCCTCCGACAGTGCAACATTAACGCATTACGCACTCTCCACAGAGTGGCACTCCCTCAGTAATGACCTTCCGACAGCAAAGTGCTCACTGCATATTAACCCTCTGACCGTACGACCCTCCCTCGGTACTGCCTCTCTGACAGAGCAGCGCTCCCTCAGTAGTGACTCTCTGACAGTGCGACACTCCCTCGGTACTGCCCCTCTGACAGAGCAGCGCTCCCTCAGTAGTGACCATCTGACAGTGCGACACTCCCTCGGTACTGCCCCTCTGAAAGAGCAGCGCTCCCTCTGTACTGAATCTCTGACAGTGCAATACTCCCTCGGTACTGCCCTTCTGACAGAGCAGCGCTCCCTCAGTAGTGACTATCTGACAATGCAGTACTCCCTTATTACTGACCCTCTGACAGTGTGGCCTTCCCCCGGGACTGACACTCTGACAATGCAGCAATCCCTCGTACTGACCCTCTGAGAGTGGAGTGCTTCCTCAGCACTGACCCTCTGACCGCGCAGCGCTCTCTCAGTACTGAACCTCTGACAGTGCAAAAGTAACTCAGCAATCACTCTCCACAGTGTGGCACACCCTCAGTAATGACCCTCTGACAGTGCAGCGCTCGCTTAGCACTGACTCTGTGACAATATAGCACACCCTCAGTACTGACCTTCTGGCAGTGCAGCGCTCCATCAGTACAGACCCTCAACAATGCAGCACTCCCTCAGTACTGACATACCCTCAGTACTTAACCATTGACACTGCGTCATTCCCTTTGCACTGACTGACAAACAGCGCAGCACCCCTTCAGTACTGACCCTCTGACAATGCAGTCCTTGCTCAGTACTAACTCTCAGACTGTGCAGTACTCTCTCGGTACTGAATCTCTGACAGTATAGCTCTCCCTCAGTACTGACCATCTGACAGTTCAGCATTCCTTCTGGACTGGCCCTTTAACAGTGTATCGCTCCCTCAGTACTGATCCTCTGACAATGCAGCACTCTCTCAGTGCAGACCCGATGACAGTGTGGCGCTCCGTCAGTACTGACTCTCTGATGGTGCAGCACTCCCTCAGTACAGACCATCTGACAGTGTGGCACTCCTTTAGGATTGACCTTCTGATAGTGTGGCACTAACTCAGTATTAACTCCATGACTGTGCAGCACTCCCTCAGTACTGACATTCTGACAGTGTGGCACTCCCTCAGTACTGACATTCTGACAGTGCAGCACTCCCTCATTCCTGACTCTCTGACAGTGCAGCACTCCCTCATTCCTGACTCTCTGACAGTGCAGCACTCCCTCTCCGCTGACACTCTGACAATGCGGCATTCCCTCAGTCCTGCATCCATGACAGTGCAGTGCTTCCTCAGGACTGACCCTCTGAAAGGGTGGCATTCCCTCAACACTGATCCTCTGACAATGCAGTGCTCCCACAGTATGACCCCCTGACACTGCAGCACTCCCTCAGTACTGACGCTACGACAGTGCAGCACTCCCTCAGTACTGATAATCCGGCAGTGTTGCGCTCCCCCAATACTGATCCTCTGATAGTGCAGCTTTCCCTCAATACTGATCCTCCGACAGTGCAACATTAACGTAGTACGCACTCTCCACAGAGTGGCACTCCCTCAGTAATGACCTTCCGACAGCGAAGTGCTCACTGTATATTGACCCTCTGACCGTACGACACTCCCTCGGTACTGCCCCTCTGACAGAGCAGCGCTCCCTCAGTAGTGACTCTCTGACAGTGCGACACTCCCTCGGTACTGCCCCTCTGACAGAGCAGCGCTCCCTCAGTAGTGACTCTCTTACAGTGCGACACTCCCTCGGTACAGCCCCTCTGGCAGAGCAGCGCTCCCTTAGTAGTGACTCTCTGACAGTGCAACACTCCTTTGGTACAGCCGCTCTGACAGAGCAGCCCTCCCTTAGTACTGACCTTCTCACAGAGCAGGGCTCCCTCACACGTGATCCTCTGACAATGCGGCACTGCACCTGTAATGAAACTCTGACAGTGCAGTATTCCCTCCCTACTGACTCTCCGACATTCTGACACACCCACAGTACTGACCTTCCATCAGTGCGGCACTCCGTCATTACTGGCCCTGCAACAGTGCAGCACTCCCTAATTACTGACCCTTTCACAGTGCAGCACTCCCTAAGTACTGATGTTCTGACAGTGTTGTTCGCCCTCAGTAATGACCCTCCAACAGTGCAGCGCTCATTTTGCACTGACCCTCTGACACTGAAGCGTGCCCTCTGTACTGCTTCTCTGACAGTGTAGCGTGCTCTCAGTACTGACCCTCTGACAATGCAGTACTCCCTCATTACTGACCTTATGACAGTTTGGCCTTCCCAGGGACTGACACTCAGGCAATGCGGCACTCCCTCAGTACTGACCCTCTGACAGCGCAGCACTCCCTCAGTACTGACCCGCTGACAGTGCAGCACTCACTCAGTAAAGATCCTCTGACAGTGCGGAACTTCCTCGGTACTGATCTTCCGAAAATTGGCGTTCCCTCAGGACTGACCCGCTGACAGTGCAGCACTTCCTCAGTACTGACCATCTCACAGTGTGGCGCTCCTTCAGTACTGACCCTCTCACTGCATGTCACTTCCTCAGTACTGACCCTCTGACAATGAAACACTCCCTCAGTACTGACCCTCTGACAATGAAACACTCCCTCAGTACTGACCCTCTGATAATGAAACACTCCCTCAGTACTGACCATTGGGCAGTGCAACACTCCCTCAGTACTGACTCGCTGACAGTGTAGCATTCCCTCATTACTGATCCTCTGGCAGTGAAACACTCCCTCAGTACTGACCCTCTGACATGCAGCACTCAGTACTGACACTCTCACGGTGTGGCTCTCCTTCAGTACTGACCCTCTGACATTGTGGCGCTGCCTCAGTAATGACCGCCTGGCAATGCAGCATTCCCTCAGTACTGACCATCTGACAGTGCGGCACTCCATCATGATTGACCCCTCTGACAGTGCTGCACTAGCTCAGTATTAACCCCATGAGTGTGCAGCACTCACTCAGTACTGACATTCCAATAGTGCGGCACTCCGTCAGTCCTGCACCCATGACAGTGCAGTGCTCACTCAGTTCTGACCCTTTGACAGTGCAGCGCTTCCTTAGTGCAGACCCTCTGACAGTGCAGCACTCCCTCAGTACTGACCCTCTGACAGTGCAGCACTCCATCTATGCTGACACTCTGACAGTATGGCACTCCCGCAATCCTGCACCCGACAATGAAGCCCTCCCTCAGTACTGAACCTCTTTTCAGCGCCCCATCAGCACTGACCCTTTGACAGAGTTGCACTTCCGTGGTACTGACCCTCTGACAATGCAGCACTTCCTCACTACAGAACCTCAATACTGCTCCTCTGTCAATGCAGTTTTCCCTCGGTACTGACCGTCTGACAATGAGGCGCTCCCTCAGTGCTGACCCCCTGACAGTGTAAAACTTCTCAGTATTAACCCTCTGACAGTGCAGCACTTCCTCAGTACTGATACTCCGATAGTGAAACACTCCCTCAGTAATGACCCTCCAAGAGTGCAGCGCTCGTTTTGTACTGACCCTCTGACAGTGTAGCGTGCCCTCAGGACTGATCCTCTGACAGTGCCGCGCTTCATCAGTACAATGTTGCTCTCCCTCAGAACTGACCCACTGACAGTGTAGCTTTCCCCCGGGACTGACACTCAGACAGTGCAGCACTGACCCTCCAACAATGCAGCACTCACTCAGTACTGACACTCTCACACTATAGCACTCCCTCAGTACTGATGCTATGACAGTGGAGTGCTCCCTCAGCACTGACCATCTGACAGCGCAGCACTCCCTCAATACTGACCCTCTGACATTGCAGTGTTCCTCAGTACTGACCCGTTGATATTGCAGTACTCACTCAGTAAAGACCCCCTGATATTGCGGAACTCCCTCGGTGCTGACCTTCTGACAGTGCGGCTTTCCCTGAGTATTGACCCTCTGACAGTGCAGCACTCCCTCAGTACTGACATACTGATAGTGTAGCGCTCCCTCAGTACTTAACAAACGACACTGCTTCATTCCCTTTGCACTGACCGATAAACAGTGCAGCACTCCTTCAGTACTGACCCTCTGACAATGCAGCCCTCGCTCAGTACTAACTCCCAGACTGTGCAGTACTCTCTCGGTACTGATCCTCTGACAGTATAGCACTCCCTCAGTACTGACCATCTGACAGTTCAGCTTTCCTTCTGGACTGGCCCTTTAACAGTGTATCGCTCCCTCAGTACTGATCCTCTGACAATGCAACACTCTCTCAGTGCAGACCCGATGACAGTGTGGCGCTCCGTCAGTACTGACTCTCTGATGGTGCAGCACTCCCTCAGTACAGACCCGCTGACAGTGTGGCGCTCCATCAGTACTAACTCTCTGATGGTGCAGCACTCCCTCAGTACAGACCCGCTGACAGTGTAGCACTTGCTCAGTACTAATCTCTGACAGTGCAGTACTCCGTTTGCACTGACTCTCTGGCAGTGCTAGCACTTCCTCAGTACAGACTCTCTGACAGTGGAGTGCTCCCTCAGCACTGACCTTCTGACAGCGCAGCACTTCCTCAATATTGACCTTCCAATAGCGCAGCGATCCCTCAGTACTGATCATCTGATTGTGTGGTGCTCTCTGAGTATTGACCCTCTGACAGTGTGGCACTATTTCACTACTGACCCTCCGACAGTGTGGCACTCCCTCAGCACTGCCCCTCTGACACTGCGGCACTCACTCCGTACTGACCTTCCGACAGTGCAGCATTCCCTCTGTACTGACCCTCTGAGAGTGTGCACTCCCTCAGCTCTGAACCTCTGACAGTGGAGTGCTCCATCAGAACTGACCCTCTGACTGTGCGGACCACCCTCAGTGCTGACCCTCTGACATTGCAGCACTGTCTCAATACTGACTCGATGACAGTGCAGCACTCACTCAGTAAAGACCCTCTGACTGTGCAGAACTCCCTCACTACTGACCTTCCAATAATGCAGTATTCCCTCAGTTCTGAATCTCCCAAACAGTGACATTTTCTGAGTACTCTCCCTCCGGCAGTGCAGTAAACCCTCAGTACTGACAGTTCAGCACTCTCTCAGTACTGACCCTCTGACAGTGCAGCACTCCCTCAGTACTGACCCTCTGACAATGAAACACTCCCTCAGTACTGCCTCGCTGACAGTGTAGCACTCTCTTAGTACTGATCCTCTGACAGTGCAAGACTCCCTCAGTACTGACCGTCTGACAATGTAACACTCCCTCAGTACTGACCCTCTGCCAGTGCAGAACACCCTCAGTACTGACCCTCTGACAGTGTAGCTCTCCCTCAGTACTGTCCCTCCAACAGTCCAGCGCTCCCTCATACAGACCCTCTGACAGTGTGGCATTCCCTCATGACTGAACCTTTGACAGTGCGACACTCCCTCGGAACTGACCTCTGACAATGCTGTCGCTCCGATAGTGCGCTATTCCCACAGCACTGACCGACAAACAGTGTAGCATTCCCTCAGTACTGACCCTTTGTCAGTGCAGCACTTGATCAGTACTGACTCTCTGACAGTGCAGCACTCCCTCAGTACTGAACCTCCGACAGTGCAACACTCCCTCAGTATTGACCCCCTAACAGGGCAGCGCTCCCTCAGTACTGACGTACTGACAGTGTAGCTCTCCCTCAGTACTGAACCTCCGACACTGCGTCATTCCCTTTGCACTGACCGACAAACAGTGCAGCACTCCTTCAGTATTGATCCTCTGACAATCCGGCCCTCGCTCAGTACTAACTCTCAGACTGTGCAGAACTGCCTCAGTACTGAACCTCTGACAGTACTGAACCTCCGGTTTCCTCCCACAGTCCAAAAGATGTGCAGGGTCAGGTGAATTGGCCATGCTAAATTGCCCGTAGTGTTAGGTAAGGGGTAAATATAGGGGTATGGGTGGGTTTCGCTTCGGCGGGTCGGTGTGGACTTGTTGGGCCGAAGGGCCTGTTTCCACACTGTAATGTAATCTAATCTAAAAAAAAAAGTATAGCACTCCCTCTGTACTGGCCCTTTGACAGTGTATCGTTCCCTCAGTACTCATCCTCTGACAATGCAGCACTCCCTCAGTACAAACCCGATGACAGTATGGCACTCCTTCAGTACTGCCCCTCTGACACTGCAGCACTCCCTCAGTAAAGTCCTTCTGACAATGCGGCACTCCCTCCATACTGGTTCTCTGACAGTGCTGCACTCTCTCCGTCCTGATCCTCTGACAGTTCGGCACTCCCACTGTATGACAGTTTGACGGTGCAGCATTCCCTCTCTACTGGCCCTCTGAGAGTGTGCACTCGATCAGTTCTGACCGTCTGACAATGCGGCATCCCTTCAGTACTGACCCTTTGACAATACAGCACTCACTCATTACTGACCCTCTGACAATTCAGCACTCCCTCAGTACTGATGTACTGACAGTGTAGCGCTTCCTCAGTGCTGAATCTCCGACACTGCGTCATTCCCTTAGCACTGACAGATGAATAGCGCAGCACTCCTTCAGTACTGTCCCTCTGACAGTGTATCGCTCCCCCATTACTGACCCTCTGACAGTGCAGCACTCCCTCAGTATTGACTCACTGACATCGCAGCACTTCCTCAGTACTAACGCACTGACAGTGTAGCACTCCCTCAGTACTGACCCTCTGAGAATGCGGCACTCCTTCAGTACTGACCCTCTGCCAGTGCAGCACTCCCTCAGTACTGACCCTCTGTCAGTGCAGCACTCCCTCAGTACTGACCCTCTGGCAGTATTGACCCTCTGCCAGTGCAGCACTCCCTCAGTACTGACTCGCTGACAGTGCAGCACTCCCTCAGTACTGACCCTCTGACAGTGCAGCACTCCCTCAATACTGACTTTCCAACAGTGCAGCACTCCCTCAGTACTGACTCGCTGACAGTGCAGCACTCCCTCAATACAGACCCTCTGACAGTGTGGCATTCCCTCATGACTGAACCTTTGACAGTGCGACACTCTGTCAGTACTGACCTCTGACAGTGCTGTCGCTCCGACGGTGCGCTATACCCAAAGCACTGACCGACAAACAGTGCAGGACTCGCTTAGTACTGACCCTTTGTCAGTGCAGCACTCCCCCTAAGTACTGATCCTCTGACAGTGCAGCACTCTGTCAGTACTGACTCTCTGACAGTGCAGCACTCCCTCAGTACTGACCCACTGACAGTGCAGCACTCTCTCAGTAGTGACCCTCTGACAGTGCAGCACTCCCTCAGTTCTGAACCTTCGACAGTGCAGCATTCCCTCAGTGCACTCCCTACGGCACTGTGGCAAACCCTCAGCAGTGACCCTCCAGCAATGAAGCACTCCCTCAATACTGACTTTCCAACAGTGCAGCACTCCCTCAGTACTGACCCACTGACATTGCAGCACTCTCTCAGTACTGACCCACTGACATTGCAGCACTCTCTCAGTAGTGACCCTCTGACAGTGCAGAACTCCCTCAGTACTGACCCACTGACAGTGCAGCACTCTCTCAGTAGTGACCCTCTGACAGTGCAGCACTCTCTCAGTAGTGACCCTCTGACAGTGCAGCACACCCTCATTACTTGACCCTCTGACATTGCAGCACTACCTTAGTACTGACCTCTGACAGTTCATCACTCACTCAGTCCTGGCCCTTTGATAGTGCAGCACTACCTTAGTGCTGTCCTTCTGACAGTGCGGACCTCCTTCAGAACAAAACTCCTGACAACGCAGCACTCCCTTTGCACTGACTCACTGCAAATACAGCACGCACTCAGTGCTGACACTCCAACAGTGCGGCATTCCATCAGTACTGACCCTCTGACAGTGCAGCACTCCATCTGTACTGGCCCTTTGACAGTATACCGCTCCCTCAGTACCGACCCTCTGACAGTGCAGCACTCCCTCAGGACTGACCCTCTGACAGTGTAGCGCTCCCTCAGGATTGACTCTCTGACAGTGTAGCGCTCGCTCAGGACTGACCCTCTGACGGTGCCACAGTCCCTCAGTACAGACCCTCTGACAGGGCGGCATTCATTAAGGACTGAACCTCTGACAGTGTGACACTACCTCCTGTTCCCTGGATGCTGCCTGACCTCCTGCGCTGTTCCAGCAACACATTCTCAGCTCACTACCTCAGTACAGACCTCTGACAGTGCTGTCGCTCTGTCAGTGCGGCACTCCCTCAGTACTGAACCTCTGACAGTGCAGCACACCCTCAGTACTGATGCTCCGACAGTGTGCCGCTCCCTAAGGACTGACCCTCTGACAATGCTGCACTCCCTCAGTACTGACCCTTTGACAATATAGCACTCACTCATTACTGACACTCTCACACTATAGCACTCCCTCAGTACTGACCCTCTGACAGTGTAGCTCTCCCTCAGTAGTGAACCTCCGACACTGCATCATTCCCTTTGCACTGACTGACAAACAGTGCAGCACTCCTTCAGTACTGACCCTCTGACAGTGTAGCACACCCTCTGTCCTGCACATCTTACAGAGCAGCACTCCCTCATTATTGACCCTCGGACAGTGTAGCTCTCCCTCAGTACTGAACCTCTGACACTGCGTCATTCCCTTTGAACTGACTGACAAACAGTGCAGCACTCCTTCAGTACTGACCCTCTGACAGTGCAACACTCATTTATTATTGACCATCTGAAAGTGCAGCACTCTCTCTGTACTGGCCCTTTGACAGTGTATCGCTCCTCAGTTCTGACCCTCTGACAGTGCAGCATCGCCTAAGTATTGGCCCTCTGACAGTGTATCGCTCCCTTAGTACGGACCCTCTGACAGTGCAACACTCCCTCTGTACTGGCCCTTTGACAGTATACCACTCCCTCTGTACCAACCCTCTGACAGTGCAGCACTCCCTCAGTACTGACCCTCTGACAGTGCAGCACTCATCAGTACTGATCCTCTGGCAGTGCAGCACTCCCTCAGTACTGACTCTCTGGCAGTGCAACACTCCCTCAGTACTGACTCTCTGGCAGTGCAACACTCCCTCAGTACTGACCCTCTGGCAGTGCAACATCCCCTCAGTACTGAACCTCTGGCAGTGCAACAATCCCTCAGTACTGACCCTCTGGCAGTACTGACCCTCTGCCAGTGCAGAACACCCTCAGTATTGACCCTCTGACAGTGTAGCGCTCCCTCAGTAATGACCCTCCAAAACCCAGCGCTCCCTCAATACAGACCCTCTGACAGTGTGGCATTCCCTCATGACTGAACCTTTGACAGTGCGACACTCCCTCGGTACTGACCTCTGACAGTGCTGTCGCTCCGACGGCGCGCCATTCACACAGCACTGACCGACAAACAGTGCAGCACTCCTCAGTACTGACTCTTTGTCAGTGCAGCACTCGTTCAGTACGGATTCTCTGACAGTGCAGCACTCCGTCAGTCCTAACCCTCTGACAGTGCAACACTCCCTCAGTACTGACTCTCTGACAGTGCAGCGCACACTCAGTACTGACCCTCTGACAGTGTAGCACACACTCAGTACTGACCCTCTGACAGTGCAGCACTCCGTCAGTACTGACCCTCTGACAGTGCAATACCCCCTCATTACTAATCATGTGACAGTGCAGCACTCCCTCAGAACTGACCCTCTGACATTACAGCACTCCCTCAGTACTGACCCTCTGGCAGCACTGACTTCCTGTCAGTGCAACACTCCCTCAGTACTGACCCACTGCCAGTGCAGAACACCTTCAGTACTGACTCTCTGTCAGTGTGGTGCTCCCTCAGAACTGACCCTGTGAGAGTGTGCACTCACTCAGTTCTGCACCTCTGACAGTGCGGTGTTCTGTCAGTACTGACCCTCTGTCAGCGTGGCAAACCCTCAGTACTTAACCTTCGGCAATGCAGCACTGCCTCTGTACTGACCCTCTGACAGTGCAGCACTCCCTCAGTACTGTCTTTCTAAACATGTGGCACTCCCTTGGCACTGAGTGTATGGCGATCTGTCGGAGGATCAGTACTGAGGGAGTGCCGGATTTTGGAAAGTCAGTGACAGTGCAGCACTGACCCTCTGACAGTGCGGCACTCTTTCAGAACTGACACTCAGACAGATCACTCAGTGCTGAGGGAGTGCCACACTTTTGGAAAGACAGTACTGAGGGAGAGCTGCACTGTCAGATAGTCAGTACTGAGGGAGTGCTGCATTGACAGAGTTTACATTCTGACCCAAAGTGCAGCACTTCCTTAGTACTGACCCTCTGACATTGTGGCGCTCCCTCAGTACTGACACCCACACAGAGTGGCACTTCTTCAATACTGACCCTCTCACAGCGTGACACTCTCTCAGTACTGACCGTCTCACAGGGTGACATTCCCTCAGTACTGACCCTCTGACATTGCAGCACTCCCTCAGCACTGACACTACGACAGTGCAGCACTACCTCAGTAATGATGCTCCGGCAGTGTTGCGCTCCCCCAATACTGATCCTCTGATAGTGCAGCTTTCCCTCAATACTGATCCTCCGACAGTGCAACATTAACTTAGTACTCACTCTCCACAGAGTGGCACTCCCTCAGTAATGACAGTGCGGTATTCCCTCCCTACTGACCCTCCGACATTCCGACGCACCCACAGTACTGACCCTCCAATGGTGCGGCACTCCCTAATTATTGACCCTTTCACAGTGCAGCACTGCCTTAGTACTGAGCCTCTCACAGTGCAGCACTCCCTCTGTGCTGACTCTCTGACAGTGCAGCACTCTCTCAGTACTGAACCGTTGGTAATTTAGAGCTCCCTCAGTACTGACCCTCTGACAGTGCAGCACTCCCTCAGCACTTATGCTCTGACAGTGTTGTTCTCTCTCAGTGCAGCGCTCGTTTTGCACAGACCCTCTGACAGTCTAGCGTGCTCTCAAGACTGACCCTCTGACAGTGCAGCGCCCCATCAGTACAGACCCTCTGACAGTGTAGCACTCCCCCAGGACTGACCCTCTGACACTACAGCACTCACTCAGTACTGACCGTCTGACAATGCAGTACTCCCTCATTACTGACCCTCTTACAGTGTGGCATTCCCCGGGACTGACACTCAGACAATGCAGCAATCCCTCGTACTGACCCTCTGACAGTGAAGTGCTCCCTCAGCACTGACCCTCTGACAGTGCAACAGTATCTCAGTAATCACTCTCCACAGTGTGGCGCACCCTCAGTAATGACCCTCTGACAGTGTAGCGCTCGCTTAGCACTGACCCTGTGACAATATATCACACCCTCGGTACTGACCTTCTGACAGTGCAGCACTACATCAGTACAGACCCTCCAACAGTGTGGCACTCTCCCAGGACTGACCCTCTGACGGTGCGACACTCCTTTGGTATAGACCCTCTGACAGTGCAGCACTCCCAAAAGTACTGACCCTTTGACAGCACAGCACTCACTCCATACTGACCCTCTGACAGTGCAGCACTCTCTCAGTACTGACCCTCTGACAGTGCGACACTCTCTCCAGACTGAACTTCCGACAGTGCGGCGTTCCCTCAGTACTGACTCTCTGGCAATGCAGCACTCCATCAATCCTGACCCTCTAATAATGCAGAACTCCCTCAGTACTGAGCAGATGACAGTGTTGCGCTCACTCACTATTGCCCTCGCAGTGTGAGCACTCCCTCAGTTCTGAACCTCCGATAGTGCATTGTGTCCTCAGTACAGACCCTCTGGCAATGCAGAATTCCCTCGGTACTGACTCTGACCGTGCAGCCCTCCATCTACGCTGACTCTCTGATAGTGTAGCACTCCCGCAGTCCTTCACCCAACAATGAAGTCCTCCATCAGTACTGAACCTCTGACAATGCAGCGCCCCATCAGCACTGACCCTTTGACAGAGTTGCACTCCCATGGTACTGACCCGCTGACAATGCAGCACTTCCTCACTACAGACCCTCTGACCGGGTGGCATTTCCTCAATACTTATCCTCTGTCAATGCAGTGCTCCCTCGGTACTGACCCTCTGGCAATGAGTTGCTTCCTCAGTACTGAACCCCTGATAGTGTAAAACTCTCTCAATACTGACCCTCTGACAGTGCAGCACTTCCTCGATACTGACATTCCGACAATGCTGTTCTCCCATAGTAATGACCCTCCAACAGTGCAGCGCTCTTTTTGTGCTGACCCTCTGATAGTGTAGCGTGCCCTCAGGACTGATCCTCTGACAGTACGGTGCTCCATCAGGCCCTCTGACAGTACAGCACTCACTCATTACTACCCCTCTGACAATGTGGTTCTCCCTCAGAACTGACCCACTGACAGTGCGGTACTCCCTCATTACTGACCCTCTGACAGTGTGGCCTTTCCCCGGGACTGCCACTTCTCAATACTGGCCCTTTGACAGTGTATCACTCCCTCAGTACTGACCCTCTGACAGTGCAGCACTTCCTCATTACTGACCCTCCAACAGTACAGCACTCCCTCTGTACTGACCCTTTGACAGTGTATCGCTCCCTCAGTACTGACCCTCTGACAGTGCAGCATTCCCTCAGTACTGGCCCTTTAACAGTCTACCCCTCCCTGAGTACTGACCATCTGACAATGCAGCACTCCCTCATTACTGACCCTCTGACAGTGTGGCCTTTCCCCGGGACTGACACTTAGACAGTGCAGCACCCTCTCAATACTGGCCCTTTGACAGTATACCGCTCCCTCAGTACTGACCCTCTGACAGTGCAGCACTCCCTCAGTACTGATCCACTGGCAGTGCAACACTCCCTCAGTACTGACCCCCTGGCAGTACTGACCCTCTGCCAGTGCAGGACACACTCAGTATTGACCCTCTGACAGTGTAGCACTCCCTCAGTAATGACCGTCCAACAGTCCAGCGCTCCCTCAATACACACCCTCTGACAGTGTGGCATTCCCTCATGACTGAACCATTGACAGTGCGACACTCCCTCGGAACTGACTCTGACAGTGCTGTCGCTCCGACGGTGCGCCATTCCCTCAGCACTGACCAACCAACAGTACGGCACTCCCTCCTTACTGACCCTCCAAGAGTGAGCACTTCATCAGTACTGACCCTCTGATAGCGTAGTGCTCCCTGAATATTCACCCGACGACAGGGTGGCAAACTCTCAGTTTTGACCCTCTGACAGTGTGGAGCTCCCTCAGTACTGACCATCTGACAATGCAGCACTCCCTCATTACTGACTCTCTGGCAGTGCAACACTCCCTCAGTACTGACCCTCTGGCAGTGCAACACCCCCTCAGTACTGACCCTCTGGCAGTGCAACACTCCCTCAGTCTGACCCTCTGGCAGTACTGACCCTCTGCCAGTGCAGAACACCCTCAGTATTGACCCTCTGACAGTGTAGCACTCCCTCAGTAATGACCGTCCAGCGCTCCTTCAATACAGACCCTCTGAGAGTGTGGCATTCCCTCATGACTGAACCTTTGACAGTGCGACACTCCCTCGGAACTGACCTCTGACGGTGCTGTCGCTCCGACGGTGCGCCGTTCCCTCAGCACTGACCAACCAACTGTACGACACTCCCTCCTTACTGACCCTCCGAGAGTAACCACTTCCTCAGAACTGACCCTCTGATAGCGTAGTGCTCCCTGAATATTCACCCGACGACAGGGTGGCAAACTCTCAGCTTTGACCCTCTGACAGTTTGGAGCTCCCTCAGTACTGATTTTCTGACAGTGCAGCGCACCATCAGTACAGACCGTCAAAGAGTGTGGCGTTCCGTCAGTACGACCCTCTGACAGCGCAGCACTCCATCTGTGCTGACACTCTGACAGTGTGGCACCTCCTCAGAGAGTGCAGCACTCCTACTGTACTGACCTTCCGACAGTACGGCTTTCCCTAAGCGTTGACCAAACAACAGTGCAGCATTGCCTCGGTACTGACCCTCTGACAGTGCGGCACTCCCTCATTACTGACTCTCTGACCATGCGACTCTCGCCCAGAGCTGCCCCTCTGACAGATCAGCACCTCATCTGTCGTGACTCTGAGAGTGCAGCACTGCACCTGTAATGAAACTCTGACAGTGCAGCACTCCCTCAGTACTGACTCTCTTACAGTGCAGCACTCCCTCTACGCTGCCACTCTGACAGTGTGGCACTCCCTCATTACTGACTATCTGACAGTGCAGCACTCCCTCATTGCTGACCCTCTGACAGTGCAGCACTCCCTCATTGCTGACCCTCTGACAGTGCAGCACTCCCTCAGTACTGACTCTCTTACAGTGCAGCACGCCCTCTACGCTGCCACTGTGACAGTGTGGCACTCCCTCATTACTGACTATCTGACAGTGCAGCACTCCCTCATTGCTGACACTCTGACAGTGCAGCACTCCCTCAGTACTGACACTCTTACAGTGCAGCACTCCCTCTGCGCTGCCACTCTGACAGTGCGGCAATCCCTCGGGTTTCGCACCCTGATAGTGCAGCACTCCCTCAGTACTGACCCTCTGACAATGCAGCTTTCCCTCAGTACTGTTAATATATTAATTCAGTACTGATCCTCCACAGCGTGGCACTCCCTCAGCAATGGTCCTCCGACAGTGCATCACTCCCTCAGGGCTGACCATCTGACAGTGTGACACTCCCTCAGTACTGACTTTCTGACCGTACCACACTCCCTCGGTACTGCCCCTCTGGCAGAACAGCGCTCCCTCAGTTGTGACTCTCTGATAGTATGGTATTCCCACCATACTGACCCTCTGACATTGCGGAGGACCCACAGTACTGACCCTCCAACAGTGCGGCAGTCCCACATTACTGACCCACTGACAGTGCAGCACTCCCTCAGTACTGACTCTCTGACAGTGCAGCACTCTCTCTACGCTGCCACTCTGACAGTGTGGCAATGCCTCGGTTTCGCACCCTGACAGTGCAGTACTCCCTCAGTACTGACCCTTTGACATTGTTGCGCTCCCGCAGCACTGACCCCCTAACTATGCAGCACAAACTCGGTACTGATCCACTGACAGTGAAGCTCTCCATATATACTGACAGTGTGGCACTCCCTCACGCCTGCACCTGACAGTGCAGCACTCCCTCAGTACTGACCATTTGACAGTGTTGCACTCCCGCAGTACTGACCCTCTGACAATGCAGCACTTCCTCACTACAGAACCTCTGACAAGGTGGCATTCACTCAATACTGTCCCTCTGACAATGCAGTGCTCCCTCAGTACTGACCCCCTGACAGTACAGCACTCCCTCAGTACTGACACTCCGACAGTGTTGTGCTCCCTCAGTAATGACCCTCCAACAGTGCAGTGCTCGATTTGTACTGACCCTCTGACAGTGTAGCGTGCCCTCAGGACTGATCCTCTGACAGTGCGGCGCTCCATCAGTACAGACTCTCTGACAGTGTGGCACTCCCCTAGGACTGACCCTGTGACAGTACAGAACTCACTCAATACTGACCTTGTGACAATGCAGCACTCCCTCAGTAGTGAACCTCCGACAGTGCAGCAATCCCTCAGTAGTTACCCGCTGACAGTGTGGTGCTCCCTCAGGACTGACCCTCTAACAGATCAACACACGCTAAGTAGTGATCCTCTGATAGTGCGATACTCCCTCAGTTCTGAATCTCCATCAATGCGGCATTCCCTCAGTACTCTTCCTCCAACTGTGCGGCAAACCCTCAGTATTGACCCTCTGGCTATACGGTACACCCTCAGTACTGACCCTCTGGCAATGCAGCACACCCTCAGTACTGACCCTTTGACAGTGTGGCACTCGCTCAGTACTAACTCTCAGTTAGTGCAGCACTCCCTTGATACTAATGCTCCGACAGTGCATCACTCCCTCCGTACTGACCCTCTGACATTGTAGCATTCCTTCAGTACTGATTCTTTGACAGTGTAGCGCACCCTCAGCACTGACCCTCTGACAGTGTAGCACTCCCCCCATTACTGACCCTCTGATAGTGCAGAGCTCCCTCAGTACAGACCCTCTGACAGTGTGACATTCCCTGAGGACTGAACCTTTGAAGTGTGACACTCCCTCGGAACTGACCTCTCACAGTGCTGTTGCTCCGACACTATGCCATTCCCTCAGCACTGACCGAGCAACAGTGCGGCACTCCCTCCTTATTGACGCTCCGAGAGTGAGCACTTCCTCAGTACTGACCCTCTGACAGTGTGACAATCCCTCAGTTCTGGCCGTCTGATTGTGCAGTGCTCCCTGAGTATTGACCCTCCGACGGGGTGGCACTCTCTCAATATTGATCCTCTGACAGTGCAGCGCTCCATCAGTACAGACCCTCCGACAGTGTGGCGCTCCCTCAGTACTGACCTTCTGACAGTGCTGCGCTCCATCAGTACAGACCCTCCGACAGTGTTGAGCTCCCACAGTAATGACCTTCCAACAGTAATGCGCAAGTTTTGTTCTGACCCTCTGACAGGGAAGCACGCCCTCAGGACTGATCCTCTGACAGTGCAGCGCTCCATCAGTACAGACACTCTGACAGTGTGGCACTCCCCTAGGACTGACCCTCTGACAGTACAGCATTCACTCAGTACTGACGCTATGACAGTACAGCATTCACTCAGTACTGACAGTACAGCATTCACTCAGTACTGACGCTACGACAGTACAGCATTCACTCAGTACTGACCCTCTGACAATGTGGCTCTCCCTAAGAACTGACCCACCGAAAGTGCAGCACTCCCTCAGCACTGACCCTCTAACAGTGCAGCATCCCTCAGTACTGACCCTCTGACAGTGCAGCACTCCCTCTGTGCTGACCCTCTGACAGTGCAGCACTCCCTCAGTACTGACCCTCTGACAGTGCAGCACTCCCTCAGTACTGACCCTCTGACAGTGCAGCACTCCCTCTGTGCTGACCCTCTGACAGTGCAGCACTCCCTCAGTACTGATGCTTCGGCGGTGTTGCGCTCCCCCAGTTCTGATCCTCTGATAGTACAACATTAACTTAGTACTCACTCTCCACAGAGTGGCACTCCTTCAGTAATGACCCTCTGACAGTGGAGTGCTCATTACATAATGACCCTCTGAGAGTGCGACACCTCCTCGGTACTGCCCCTCTGACAGAGCAGCACTCTGTCAGTAGTGACTCTCTGACAGTTTGGCACTCCCTCCATATCGACCCTCCGACATTACGGCGCACCCACAATACTGACAGTGCAGCACTTCCTCGGTACTGACCCTCTAACAGTGCAGCGTTCCCTCAGTATTGACCCTCTAACAGTGCAGGACACACTCATTACTGACCCTCTGACAGTGCAGTGCTCTCTCAGTATTGACCCCCTGATAGTGCCGCAATCCATCAGTACTTACCCTCTGACATTGCAGCTCTCCCTCAGTTCTGACCCTCTGACAGTGCAGCACTCCCTCAGTACTGACCCTCTGATACTGCAGCAATCCTTCAGTATTGACAATCCGACAGTGCAGTTTCCCTCAGTACTGATCCTCAACAGTGCAACACTAATGTAAGCACTGACCCTCCAACATTGCGGCGCTCCCTCAGTACCCTCCCTATTTTTTTCTATTTCTTAGTGTTTTGTGGAAATGTGGAGACATTGCGTTTGCAGGTTCTGAGAAAGCATGAGAGAGACACACAATCCAAGCCCTGTCTGAAACTCTCTGCAATAGTCTATTCAGAGAGTTGCACAGCATGGAAACAGACCATTCGGTCCAACTTATTCATGCCGACCAGATATCCTAACCTAATTTAGTTCCATTTGCTAGCACTTGGCCCATATCCCTCTAAACCCTTCCTATTCATATACCCATCCAGATGCCTTTTAAATGTCGCAATTGTCCCAGCCCCCACCACTTCCTCGAGCAGCTACCTGCATGGCACTTGCTCAAACATTCATAGACTCATGCAACCTCAAATAAACACCAATGTACGAAATGCTATCACTGTCATTTTCAATCCATCCTTTGATTCTCCGTTACGCTGATTTAAACAGAGGTAAAGAAACAGTCTTTGTGACCATCTAGTGTGACCTTGTAATAAAAGTAACTTTCAAATTTCACTTGCAGATAATTACCTCGCAATGTAATAGTTGCCTGGATGGTGGGGGTGACCTGTATTCTCCTGCTGCAGTCCTTGGATGTCCCACATTGATGTTAAGGAGGGAACTTCAGGATTTTTACCTGAATCACGCAGACAGCTCTCTTACTGGAGTGGCCCTTTAAAGTGGAAAGTTACTGTAGACCAGGAGGACCTGAGAGCTGCTGTCTCGTCAGAGAGAGAGGCCTGGTGGGTCACACACCTCAGGTGAGGAGTGAGGTTGAGAAGCTGGGGCCGTCATGGTAATTTCAGATATGATAGAGATTGAGCCAACAATGTTGGCATCATGAGCTAGTTAGCTGTGGTAACAGGTCCCCCTTTATGGCGGAGGAATTCTATCCCTTTAATAGAGCAAGCTTGAGAATTCAACACTAAAATCAACCTGTACGGACACGCTGGAGACCTGACACATCAATACAGAGATTGCTGAAGAAGCTAAGCATGTCCAGCTGTATCTGTGAAGAGAGAGATAGAGACAGAGAGAGTTCACCTTTCAATCCAGTGATTTCTGCGGGAATATTCCTTCAGAAAGACTGTACAGAACCGAAATTTAGTGACTAAGTTTCTACATAAAGATGTTTTTATTAATAAAGTCTTCTTAAAAAAATGATATTTTAGAGGGGGATCAAGCATCTTGAGCTTGTGGGGGCATTGCCCCTGTCCCTAATCTTTCTTAAATAAACGCTAGACAAGTTAGATACTCGCCGAGAATAAAAATAAACGGTCATCAATGAGGAGGAGATGGAGGGATTGTGACCGGGCTCAGTGGTTAGCAATGTTGCCTCACCCCATCTGGGTTCGATCCCAACCTCGGGCAATTGTCTGTGTGGAGTCTGCACATTCTCCCCGTGTCTGCCTCCGGGTAGAGTCGGGGGTTGGGGGGGGGGGGGGGTGGTTGTTGGGATGCTCTGCCAAGGGTCAGTGTGTACCTGATAGAATGTGGAAGCAGGCCATTCAGCCTATGATCAATCCAGAGACCCAAATAATGTCCTGGGCCCTGGGCTCCAATCTTAGGGGTGGCTGTGGGAAGGTAGAAAGGTACAGATACACTTCCCTGATCATTTCCGCAGGCCTCCAAGGGACACTGGTGTCGTAAGATGGAGGCCATACCCCATTTTAGAAGATTCTGATCTTTTTAAACAGTGAGAAATTACATAAACATGTGTCTTAAACATGGATTGGAGGAAAACTGTTGTCAATCTATGGTCACTTGTTGCTTGGAGATGCTTCAGAAAAGCAGGCATCCAACCAGATCAGTGCTGTCGATGCAAGAGGTGTTGCACAGGAAGATCCAACAAGTTATTTGCAGTTGCTGTCTGGCTCCCTGGAGCAGTCATCGTTGGAGATCAGGGTTCAGTTCTGGGAGAAACCATCTCTCCAACAAAACCTCAACCATGCCTGTACATCAGCGTGTGCAAGGTCATATTGCGTACCCTAGAAGATAAATTCCTGCTACTGTTTCAGGTTGGTTGGGCCTTGATTTCAAAAACTGGTAAAGACACAAAAGTGCAAGTTTTTAAAAGCTGCAAAACTCCCTTTTCTGGGGTAAAGTGACTGCTTAAAGCTCTCTCTCGAGAGAGAGGTTGCAATGGAAGAACAAGTAACATTAGATTGAGAGCATATAGTGCCATTCAGGTGCAGAGGTATTGTCAGAATTTCTATTCAGGATTAACTAAGTCATTGAAGGAGAGGAGTAAACAATTCCAGGTGGATCAAACACACCTTGGAGATAGTATCTCAACTAACTTGTTCAGTGATGGTACGATAGTCCTCTGGACCAGGTGGGACCTGAACCTGGATCTCCTAGCTCAGAGGTAAAGATGCTACCACTGTCCTTTTCTACCTTCCCCAAGCTGTGCAAGAGGCCTAAAACTTGGCTGCAGACATAATTTTAAAATTCATTCCTGATGAAGGACTTTTGCTGTAACGTTGATTTTCCTGCTCCTCGGTTGCTGCCTGACCTGCTGTGCTTTTCCAGCACCACTCTAATCTAGACTCTGACCTCCAGCATCTGCAGTCTTCACTTTTGCATAATTTAAAAACAGCCAACGTGACAAGTTCTTCAAGAAGGGAGGAGGGAGAAACCAGGAAACTACAGGACAATCAGTCTAACAGTGGGGAAACTAATGAAACCAATACTTAAAGACAGAATTAATCTGCACTTGGAGCAGGCAGGGATTAATCAAGAACAGTAGGTGTGGTTTTATTAAGGGAAGGTCATGTCTGACCAATTTGATTGAAATTTTCAAGGAGATGACCAGATGGTGTAGTCTACTTGACTTCAATGGAGCTTTTGATAAGGTCCATGGGAGACTGATGGCAAAGACAAGAGCCCACGGGTTTCAAGGCAATTTGGCAAACTGGATCCACAATGGGCTAAGTGCTAGGAAGCAAAGGGTGAGGGGGTTGAGATGTGCTTCTGTAACTGGAAGCATGTGCCCAGTGGGAATCTTGCAGGGATCAGTATTGGGTCCTTGCTATTTCTGGGCTTATAGAAATAATTTTCACTTGAAAGTAGGAGGATTGATCAGTGCGTTCATGGATGATATGAAAACGAGTGTGGTGGCAAATAGTGAGGAAGATAGGCTTAGATCACAGGAGGATAACATGGCAATGGAATACATGATGAACGATAGGGCCCTGGGAAGCACTGAAGATCAGAGGGACCTTGATGTGCCTGTCCACCAGTCACTTAAGCACCGGGACAGGTGATAATCTTGCCTTTCCTTGTTGAACACTGTGTTTGAGCTGGGAGGTTATGTTGGAACTGTCTAAAATATTGGCTAGGGGACAGCTAGCTTGTTGTCTGCATTTCTGGAATCCACATTATAGAAGGGATAAGTTAGCACTCAAGAAGGTGAAGAGACTTGCAAGGATGTTGCCTGAACTGGAGAGTTGTAGTTATGAAGAGAGCTTGGAAAGATTGGCCATTTTCCTTAGACCAAAGAGATCGAGAGGGGAGTCGCAGGTAGATTGGTGTTAGGTATGCTTTCCCTTATTGGTCAGAGCATTGAGTTAAGGAGTGTGGAGGTCATGTTATGGCTGTACAGGACATTGGTTAGGCCACCTTTGGAGTATTGTGTACAGTTCTGCTCTGATTCCTATGGAAACTTGAAACGGTTCAGAGAACATTTTCAAGGATCTTGCCAGGGTTGGAGGGTTTGAACTATAGGAACTGGCTGAATAGGCTGTTTTCCCTGGAGCGTCAGAGGCTGAGGAGTGACCTTATAGAGGTTGACAAAATCAGGGGGGCATGGATAGGGTAAATAGACAAGGTCTTCTCCCTGGGGTGGGGGAATCCAGAACATAAAGGGCATAGGCTTAGGGTGAGAGAAGAAAGACTTAAAAGGGACCTAAGGTGAAGCATTTCTACGCAAAGGGTGATGCATGTATTCAAGAGGAAGTGGAGGCTAGTACGAGGCTAGGAACACATATAAGGCATCTGGCAGGGTAGATGAATACTCCACAATCACCTAATAAAAGAGCAGCACTCCGAAAACTAGCAGTTTCAAATAAACCTGTTGGACTATAACCTGGTATTTCTTAACATGGTGTGTGAATAGGAAGAGATTAGAGGGAAATGGGTCGAGTACTGGTAAATGAGACTAGATTAATTTAGGATATCTGATCGGCATGGACAAGTTGGGTTGAAGGATCTATTTCTGCGCTGTACACGTCAATGACTCTATGACATCATTGAGGTGTATAAAATAATGAGAGGTGTTGATTGGGTAGACAGTAAGGAATCCCTTGGTGGAGGGATCAATAAAGACATATGTTGTAAAGACTGGAAGGCAGTACAGATATTTAAGGTAAGGGGCAGGAGGCTTACGGGGAATGTGAGTCATTAAGTCACACAACATGGAAACAAACCCTTTGGTCCCACAAGTCCATGCTAACCATAATCCCAAACAAAACTAGTCACACCACTTACTCCTGGCCCATATCCCTCCAATCGTTTTCTGTTTATCCAAATATCTTTTAAACGTTGGAATTGTACCCTCATTCATTAATTCCTCTGGAAGGTCATTCCACACACAGAGCACTTTCTGTGTAAAAAAAAAAATGGCCCTCATGTCACCTTTCAAGCTTTCTCCCCTCACTTTAAAAATATGCCGCCTCATCTTGAAGTCCATCACTCCAGGGAAAAGACATCTGAATTCACCTTATATATGCCCCTTATGATTTTATAAACCTCTGTAAGGTCACCCCTCAACCTCCAAGCTCCTTTCCATATAACTCAAACACTGCAGTCGTGGCAACATCCTTGTAAATATTTTTTGAACACTCTCCAGTTTAACAATATCCTTCCTATAACAGGGAGACCCAGAACTGGACACAGTATTCCAGAACTTCCACCCTGACTTTAAATTTACCTGAATTGACTAACACATTCCATCCTGACCTTACATTTACCCTGGACCATCTCTGACACCTCCCTCTCCTTCCTGGACCTCTCCATCTCCATTAATGACGACTGACTTGACACCGACATTTTTTATAAACCCACTGACTCCCACAACTACCTGGATTACATCTCTTCCCACCCTACCTCCTGCAAAAATGCCATCCCGTATTCGTAATTCCTCCGCCGTATTTTCTCCCAAGAGGACCAGTTCCACCACAGAACACACCAGATGGCCTCCTTCTTAAGAGACCAGAAGTTCCCTTCCCATGTGGTTGAAGATGCCCTCCAACACATCTCTTCCACATCCCGGGCCTCCACCCTCAGACCCCACCCCTCCAACCGTAACAAGGTCAGAACGCCCCTGGTGCTCACCTTCCACCCTACCAACCTTTGCATAAACCAAATCATCCGTTGACACTTCTGCCACCTCCAAACGGACCCCACCACCAGGAATATATTTCCCTCCCCACCCTTTTCCGCCTTCCACAAAGACCGTTCCCTCCGTGACTACCTGGTCAGGTCCACGCCCCCCTACAACCCACCCTCCCATCCTGGCACCTTCCCCTGCCACCACAGGAATTGCAAAACCTGCGCCCACATCTCCTCCCTCACCTCCATCCAAGGCCCTAAATGAGCCTTCCATATCCATCAAAGTTTTACCTGCACATCGACCAATATCATTTATTGTATCCGTTGCTCCCGATGTGGTCTCCTCTACATTGGGGAGACTGGACGCCTCCTAGCAGAGCGCTTTAGGGAACATCTCCGGGACACCTGCACCAATCAACCACACCGCCCTGTGGCCCAACATTCCAACACCCCCTCCCACTCTACCGAGGACATGGAGGTCCTGGGCCTCCTTCACCGCTGCTCCCTCACCACCTGACACCTGGAGGAAGAATGCCTCATCTTCCGCGTCGGAACACTTCAACCCCAGGGCATCAATGTGGACTTCAACAGTTTCCTCATTTCCCCTTCCCCCACCTCACCCCAGTTCCAAACTTCCAGCTCAGTACTGTCCCATGACTTGTCCTACCTGCCTATTTTCTTTACCACCTATCCACTCCATCTTCCTCCCTGACCTATCACCTTCATCCCACCCCCATCCACCCATTGTACTCTATGCTACCTTCCCCCACCCTCCTCCCTTACCTATCACCTTCCTCCCCCCTCCACTCACCTATTGTACTATATGCTACTTTCTCCCCACCCCCACCCCCCTCTCATTTATCTCTCCACCCTTCAGGCACTCTGCCAGTATTCCTGATGAAAGGTTTTTGCCCAAAACATCAATTTTACTGCTCCTCGGATGCTGCCTGAACTGCTGTGCTTTTCCAGCACCACTAATCCAGAATCTGGTTTCCAGCATCTGCAGCCATTGTTTTTACCTACAGTATTGCAGAAGAGGCCTGCACAATCTCAACATGATGTCTCAAGTATTTACTCATAGGTCTGAGTAATGAAGGAAAAAGACTTTCACCCAGTCTGATCTAAACCAACTCCACAATCACTGACACCAACCACCTCCTGTCTGATATAAACGAATTCCACAGTCACTCACACCAATCTCCCCGTTTGATATAAACCAGCCCCACAGTAACTGACACCAATCTCATCTTGTCTGACTTGTACCAGCCTCACACTCAGCGCCACCAATGTCCTCGGGTCTGATATAAACTTTGATTTCTCTTCGCATTCTTCCCAATCGGAAAGGAGGAGCCACTGTGCGGAATGTTCAAGTCAGTAAGAATTGTCAGCAAGAATTCATCAACACTTTATTACTAGAGATTTTAATCCCAAAGGAACCTTTCAGATTACAAATTTCAGTTCTTTTACCAGGGAGCAAGTTCCATATGAAGCAGAAATTCAATATTAGTTGTAAGATAATTTGCTGAGTTTATTTTAATTTAGCAAAATGATCTTAGATAGCTGTTTTTAAATGGACACTCTACCCTAAAGAACACAGTTAGCTACAATGACAAGAATCTTCAACTCTACTCTAGTGATAAGGAAGTGACATCAGCAGAAACAAACCCTAACTGTCAGAACATACCTGATTCAGTGCTGGATGTCACGAGGAACAGGAATAATGGAATATTCCATCCTCTGCAGTCCCATGTGGACTTGCTGGTGTGTGAGCTGACTAAATCCACTTGCACAGGTTGAAGTGGTCACTCTCAGATGTGAATCTGCTGATGTGTCAGAAGGTTGGATGAAGTTGTGAATCCTTTCTCTGACATAGGGCAGGCGAATGGCCTCGACACAGTGTGAACACTCCGTGGCTGAACACTTTAACTCCCCCTCCCACTCCTCCATCGCCCGACCATGGCAACACGACGCCTGGAGGAAGAGAGCCTCATCTTCCGCCTCGGAACCCTCCAGCCACAAGGGATGAATGCAGATTTCTCCAGCTTTCTCATTTCCCCTCCCCCAACCTTATCTCAGTCCCAACCCTCGGAATCAGCACCGCCTTATTGACCTGCAATCTTCTTCCCGACCTCTCCGCCCCCACCCCCTCTCCGACCTATCACCCACACCTTAACCTCTTTCCACTTATCGCATTACCAACGCCCCTCCCCCAAGTCCCTCCTCCCTACCTTTTATCTTAGCCTGCTTGGCACACCCTCCTCATTCCTGAAGAAGGGCTTATGCCCGAAATGTCGATTCTCCTGCTCCTTTGATGCTGCCTGATCTGCTGCGCTTTTCCAGCAACACATTTTTCAGCTCGACACAGTTTGAACTCACTGATGGGTCAGAAGGTATTAATGAATCCTTTCTCTCACACATGGCAGATTTTTAAAAAATTCTTAAAAATGTTCTTTGCCCAGTTTGAACATGCTGATGGATCAGTAGCTGTGACAGTTTAGTTGGTGTGTCAGCAGAGCTGTTGACTGAGTGAATCCTTTCCCACACTGGGTGCAGGAGAATGGCTTCGCTCCAGAGTGATTCTGTGGATAATTTTCAGCAGCAATGAGTATTTGAATGCCTCTCCACAATCTCCATGTTTACATGGTTTCCCTGTGGTACTGTTATTGTTTGTCTCCAGGTTAAGTGATCAGTTCAAGCCTTGCCCACACACAAACATAGCCGCAGGGTGGTGGGAAGCGGTGACTCACTGTCTGAAAATGTGACAGAAGCAGAAAACCTCCAAATATTTAAGATGTTGTTATGAAGTTGAAGGCATCTACTGAACCTTTAAGGGAGAGTGAAAGCTGCTTTGGGAGTGAGAGCAACTGTCGTGTGACTGACGAGGAGTCTCCGATTGGAAAATTGAAAATATGTAACATTTGACTGCAAACTAGATATCTCAGTTTGACCACTATTTCAATTTAACCAATCAGTTTAATTATGCCCCAGCATACTAAACCAAGCGAATTTGAATTTTACTGTTTTGATAACTTAGAACCTGTGAGATGATCCAATATTTGGGGTATAAAAAGCCAGCATTTTGAGAGTTAGCCAGAGAGAGAGACTGCCATCCAAAACACTCTCGATCACAGGTACCGTTTTCATCTTTGCAGAAGTCCGAAGACGACCAGAGAGATCTATAAACAGAGGATGAACGACACCTGAGACGACAGCCACTGTCTGGTTTTGAAAATTAAGATGCTGCAAATATTAATAGGGGTTTATTGGATCAGTATATTGTTATAGAGTTGGACACAGAAAACAGATCTTAGAGAGAGGAGGTTTAGAGTTGTAAATGCAGTAGTTGCTGTTTAATGTTCACTTTTAAGAGTTAAAGAATAAAATTGATAGTTTTCTTTAAATAGTGGAAATTGGGAGTCCTCTGTCACTCGTACTTTAACAGATTACAAGGCGAGGTGAGTTTTTCTGTAAGGTTTTTTTAAATTGCAGAAGGGCCCATTGCCGTGTCATAGCAATGTGTTTAGATGTATCCTTCCAGTACCAGGGCATACTAGGCTATGGGCCAAGTGCTGTAAAAAGGGATTAGAATAGTTAGGTGGTTGTTTTTGACTGGCACAGACTCAGTGGGCTGAAGGACCATTTTCTGTGCTGTCGATCTCTAACTCAAAATTTGTAACTCTATGAAGGCTAGGTCCTGTCTGCTGTGAATGGTGCAAAGCTTTTACTGGGCTGTGCATCTGGTTGTAACACTTCTCCTTCCTCGTTCAAAGACCGGTAGCAATCAGTTCCTGATTAATTGTGTTGCATCAGATTTTGACTGTTTTTGGTTTGGTTTGAGTTTCCTTTCTCTAGCCCTCTCCTGATCCCCTGTAAAAGAAGTTTATAAAAGTGATCACTGTCAGTACAAGGGAGAGGTTCAGACCATTTCCAGTATTGGTGAATTATTTGTCCCAGTCCTGTTTCCCCCACACCACCCCCAGAGCTGTGAATACCAGTCCCCCAAGGGTCTCCCTCCTCCCTGGGTCAGTCCCCCATCCCCACTCCCACTCCCACTGTCTCCTCCATGGGACAGGAGGCCCCGCCCACTCACTGCACGTCACCTGGATAACGGCGCATGCGCCTCGCCCCCCAAAAAAGATGGCCGCCACAGCCTTGTCCCTGGTCCCGTGAATTAGACTCAGGGCTGAAAACGCGGGAGTTGCTAATTCTTATTCGGTTCGCGGGGCCTTTACTGGATATTACCGAGACGGATCAGACCACCCCCCCCCCCCCCCCCACCGCTGGCTCCATTATTCGTCCGGGATCACTCCCTGCCAGCCATTCCCCGGCGGAGGCAAAAGGGCCTTCAGTCAATATGCGCATGCTCCACCTTGTTCAGCTCAGCGCCTGCGTCCTGGTGTCTTTTGGTGTTGACTTCGATCGCCCTCTTCAGGAATGTCCTAGAACTTCATCCTGCTGCTTGGTGTCAGTGATGGCCATTCAGTCAGATTGTGGTCTTCTCTCACTCACTTTCATTCTCTTTAATTAGTTTCACAGAGTATGTGAAGGGAACAGTCAGTGGTCAGGAAACAGAATCTGAAAGATTGATTTTTTTTAATGATCGGAATATTGTTGGACTCTGAACTTAGAAGGAGAAAATCAACTAGGAGAAAGTGAGGACAGCAGATGCTGGAGATCAGAGCTGAAAATGTGTTGCTGGAAAAGTGCAGCAGGTCAGGCAGCATCCAAGGAACAGGAGAATCAATGTTTCGGGCATGAGCCCTTCTTCAGGGTGTGCCAAGCAGGCTAAGATAAAAGGTAGGGAGGATGGACTTGGGGGAGCGGGGGGGCATTGGGAATGCGATAGGTGGGGGCCCACCCCCTCTCCGGCCTATCACCCTCACCTTATCACCCTCACCTTAACCTCCTTCCATCTAACGCATTCCCAATGCCTCCCCCCAGTCCATCCTCACTGCCTTTTATCTTAGCCTGCTTGGCACACCTTCTTCATTCCTGAAGAAGGGCTCATGGCTGAAACATCGATTCTCTTGCTCCTTGGATGCTGCCTGACCTGCTCTGCTTTTCCAGCAACACATGTTTCAGCTTGGAAGGAGAAAACACCAATCACAGTGAGGAGAAACTGTGCACCTGTCCTGTGTGGACTAAGTTTCAGGCAATCATCTGAACTGTCAGGACATAATCGCTGTCACACTGGGGAGAAAGTAAGAAAATTGCCATTTCAACTGGAAATTCATCAACACACTCACATTGAGGAATGGCCATTCATCTGCTCCAAGTGTGGGAAGGGGTTCACTCAGTCTTCTCAGCAGCAGGCACACCATTGAGTTCACACAGATAAAAGAACTTTTTAAATGTCCAGACTGTGGAAAGTGCGATAGAAATTCTGGGCAACTAATGCGCCATTGACGTGCTCACACAGAGGAGAGACCATTCAGGTGCTCTCACTGCGGCATTAAGTTCAGACAGTCATTTCAATCCACTTCACACCAGTGAGTTCACACTGGGTAGAGGCTGAGAGCCTGCTCTAACTGTGGCAAGGCATTCATTCCGTCATCCAGCTGCAGATATATCAGCAACTTCAGACTGTTCCCCTGAGCTGAGTGAGAAGGCATTCTGTACCTTATCTTATGTGCAGAAACACAGGTGAGTTCACACAGGGGTGAGACGATTTCGTTGCACTGTGTTTAGGGAGGGACTTGCTCACTCTTCTGCCCTACTGGGGGGCCAGTGAGTCCACACTGATACCAGGCCTTTTAAATGTCCAGACTGTGGGAAGTGCTTTAAAAGTTCCAGGGAACTGATGTCCCATCAACATGTTCACAATGATGAGAAACCTTTCTGGTGCTGTCACTGCAGGACCAGGTTCATTCGATCATCTGACATCAAACATCAGTGAGTTCACACCAGGGAGTGGCTATTCACCTGCTCCGTGTGAAAGAAGGGTTTGCTCACTCATTCAACCTGCTGAGACACCGACGTGTTCATAAGAAACTACAGCAATGAGATTGTGCTGTTAACCACATCCAGGCCCAAGCCATGTTCACTGAGTCTGTTTCTGCTCAGGTTAATTAACCTGTGTGAGACAGGTTTGATATTTTGGTTAAAAGTCAAATAAATTAGCATTGTATTAGATACCTTGAGCCATTTTAACATCTCTGATGCAAGTTAGATCCTTTTTGAAGGGTTCACCCCCACTGTGGCATTTCACCGCCGGCCCTACTAAAGGTTAAAGGTTCAGAGAGTAAGAACTCCAGAAATGGACTGGAAGACAGTCAAGTTTCAGTATCTTAAGGAATAGCTGGTGAGAAACAAGAAAAAAACCTGACTGAAGTCTGAGCTTTCCTTGTCAGTGTACGTCTGGGGTGAATGATACCTGACTCCCTGATCTGTCTGACATTCAACTAGTTTGGTACAAGGTGAACTCAGTTTCTTCAAGAATAGGCACAAATATTCCACACAACTGAAGGTGACAAATGTAGCCATGAGAGAAGTAGAAAGGACTTTAAAAAGAAGATAGTGAATTATTGTTATAGAACGAACAAAATCGAAATATTGCTAAAAGAAACACAAAATTGAAACTTTCTGCCTTGCATTCGTTAGGATTAGAAGACAAGTAACCAAACTGAAACAGGGTAAACCAATTTATTGTGATTGAGAAGGATTGACATGGATATGGAGCAACAACTATCAGGATTTGGGTAAGCCAAGATGGAGGATGAGAAAAAGTTTTGGCTGAAAGAGGTGCTGGCTTTTGGGGTATTTTTGGTGTTGGAAGGGAGCTCCTCAAATTCCACAAGCAGTAATTACTGCTCTTAAGCTGTTGCATTGTTTTGGAATTTTGGGAGAAAAGGACGAAGAGAACAAAGGTAGCGACCACATGTTCAGGGAGAGAGAGAGAGAGAGTGAGAGAGAGAGAGAGAGAGAGAAAGAAACCTACACTGCTGACTGATACCGCAGTGAATCTGCACAGTTACTGCCTTTGCTGTTTGAGTTTAAGTATTTCTGGACATCGGAGTGACTGAAAAAATAATTACCAAACAGTGAAATTCACAGCTGACATTGGAGGAACCTGTTGGGAGAGCTCACAGAACAGGAACATATAAGTGCATGGTTTTTAAGTGTAATATTAATAGTGAGCAGAGTGGGTTCTTTTTTTCTTTTGTTTTGAGATCTGTCCATTATTTAAATTTAAAAATATGAAATATAGATACTTAGTTAGACTGGATCAGTGTTTTTTTAAGAGCCTAAGACTATGCTATTTTCTGTAGATTGTTAAGGTACAAAGATGTCCTTGGGTAGAGTGATGTGCTCTTCCTGTCGGCTGTTCGACATTAGGGAGAGTTTCCTTATTACTGATGATTATGTCAGCAGTAAGTGTGTTTGGTTTCGAATCCTATCACATCGCATTGATCAGTTGGTGCGGCAGTTTGAGGCAATGAGGAATTTGCAGGAGCTAGGGGCATCTGACGGATGGTAGTTTATAGGAAGGGAGAAAAACCGCAGATACAGTCAGGTGGATGGATTCCTGCCAGGAAAAGTAGGAGAGGGAGGCAGGTAATGCAGGAGTCTCCTGTGGCTAACCCCACCTCAAACAAGTATGTTGTTTTGGAAAGTTTAGGGGGTGATTGCCTTTCAGGAGAATGCAGCATGAACAGCCTAGTTTCTGGGACCGAGACAGGCTCTAATGTAATGAGGTAATGTCAGGTACCAAGCGATCGATTGTGATAGTGGACTTTCTAGTCAGAGGCACAGACGATGTTTCTGCGGCCAACAGTGAGAAATCAGAATGGTGTGTTGTCTCCCTGTTTCCAGGATCAAGGCAGAATATTCTCAAAGGGCAGTGGTACCAGCAGCAGGTCACTGTGCACATTGGAATGAATGACACAGGAAGGAAAAAGGATGAGATTCTGCAGAGAGGATATAGAAAGTTAGGCAGGAATTTTAAAAGGTGGTCCTCGATGGTAGTAATATCTGGATTACTCCCGATGCTTTGAGCTAGTGAGGCTAGGAATAGGAGGATCGAGCAGATGAACGTCTGGGTAAAAGTGAAGACTGCAGATGTTGGAGGTCAGAGTCGAGAATGTGGTGCTGGAAAAATACAACAGATCAGGCAGCATTCGAGTAGCAGGAGAATCGACATTTTAGGAAAAAGCCCTTCATCAGGACAGAGGCAGTGAGCCAAGGGGTTGGCGAGATAAATGGGAGGGGGGTGGGGCTGGGGTAAGGTAGCTGAGAGTGCACTAGGTTGATGGAGTTGGGGGTAAAGGTGAAAAGTTGGAGTGGATAGGTGGGAAGGAAGATTGACAGGTAGGACAGGTCATGAGGCCAGTGCCAATTTGGAAGGTTGGGACTGGGATTGGGAGGGGAGGAGAAGTGAGGAAACTGGTGAAATCCACATTGATAGCGTGTATTTGCAGTGTCCCAAGGCAGAATGTGAGGCGTTCTTTCTCCGGGCGTTGGTTGGTTAGGGTTAAGTGATAGAGGAGGCCTAGGACCTGCATGTCTTCGGCAGAGTGAGAGGGGGAGTTGAGGTTTTCAGCCATTTGAGAGGGGGTTGGTTGGTCTGGGTGTCCTGGCGATGTTTTCTGAAGCGCTCAGCAAGTAGGCATCCTACATCCCTGATGTAGAGGTGACTGCATCGGGAGCAACCGATACAGTAAATGACATGTGTGGAAGTGCAGCTAAAGCTCTGATGGATGTGCAAGGTTGTTTCAGGGTATTTGACGGAAGTGAGAGGGAGTTGTGGGCACAGGTATTGCTATTCCTGCGTTGGCAGAGTAAGGTGCTGGGAGGGAAGGGTGGGTTTGTGGGGTGTGGACCTGACAAGGGAGTTGTGGAGAAAATGATCTTTACAGAAAGCAGACAAGCATGTGGAGGGAAATATATCTCTGGTGCTGGGGTCCATTTGTAGGGCAGAAATGGCAGACGATGATGAAATGTATCTGGAGGTTGGTGGGATGGAAGGTGAAGACCAGGGAGGTTCTGCCCTTGTTTAGCTGTGGGAGCCGGTGGGTTTGCAGAAGATGTCAGTGTTGAGTTGGACACTGTTGATGGAGATGGAGAGGTCCAGGAAGGGGAGGGAGGGCAGTGTCCAAGATGAATGTGTAGCTGTGGAGCTGGTGTATGGGAGAAGGATTCACATTTTAGATAATTGGAAGCTCTTCTCTGGTCGAAGTGACCGATACAAGAAGGATGTATTGCACCTGAATTGGAAGGGGACTAATATATACTGGAAGGGAGATTGCTGCAGCTGCTTGGGAGGATTGAAAGTACTAAGCTAGGGAGGTGGTGTCGGGGAGGGGGGTGGGGGGGTGGATGGGTAGGACCCAGGGCCTAGTGATGAAAGAGATTAATCTGAGACTGGTACAGTTGGGAAGAGGAGCAAGTCAAACAGTCAGGGCAGGCCGGGACAAAGCAGCAAACAAGGTAGGACTGATAAATCAACCTGCATTTACTTCAAAGCAAGAGGCCTAACAGGGAAGGCAGATGACCTCAGGGCATGGTTAGGAACATGGGACTGGGATATCAGAGCAATTACAGAATCATGGCTCAGGGATGGACAGGACTGGCAGCTTAATGTTCCCGGATACAAATGCGACAGGAAGGATAGAAAGGGAGGCAAGACAGGAGGAGTTGTGCCATTTTTGAAAAGGGATAGCATTACAGCTGTACTGAGGGAGGATATTCCTGGGAATACATCTGGGAAGTCATTTTGGTGGAAGTGAGAAATAAGAAAGGATTATTACCTTTTTGGGATTGTACTATAGAGCTTCACATAGTCAGCAGGAAATTGAGAAACAAATTTGTAAGGAGATCTCAGTTATCTGTAAGAACAATAGGGTGGTTATGGTAGGGGATTTTAACTTTCTAACTGTAGACTGGGACTGGCATAGTGTTAAGGGTTTAGATAGAGAGGAATTTGTTAAGTGTGTACAAGAAGATTTTCTGATTCAGTATGTGGATGTATCTGCTACAGAAGGTGAAAAACTTGACCTACTCTTGGGAAATAAGGCAGGGCAGGTGAGTGAGCTGTCAGTGGGGGAGCACTTTGGGGCCAGCGACCATAATTCTATTCGTTTTAAAATAGTGATGGAAAAGGATAGACAGGATCTAACTGTTAAAATTCTAAATTGGATAAAGGACAATTTTGGCAGTGTTAGGCGAAAACTTTGAAAAGGTAATTGGGTGCGGATTTTTGCAGGTAAAGGGATGGCTGGAAAACGAGAAGCCATCAAAAATGAGATAATGAGACAGTGTGTTCCTGTTGGGGTGAAAGGCAAGGCTGGTAGGTGTGAGGAAAGCTGGATGACTAGAGAAGTTGAAGGTTTGGTCAAGAAAAAGAAGGAAGCATATTACAGGTATAGACAGAATAGATCGAGTGAATCCTTAGAGTATAAAGGAAGTAGGAGTATACTTAAGAGGGAAATCAAGAGAGCAAAAATGGGGTTAAGGAGAATCCAAAATGATTCTACAAATACATTAAGGATAAAGGGATAACTAAGAAGACAATAGGGCCCTTCAAGGATCAGCAAGGCAGCCAATGTGTCGAACCGCAAGTGATGGGGGAGATACTAAAGGAGTATTTGCATCAATGTTTACTGTGGAGAAGGACATGGTAAATATAGAATGTAAGGAAATAGATAGTGACATCTTCAAAAATGTCCAGATTACAGAGCAGGAGGTGCTGGATGTCTTAAACTACATAAAGGTGGATAAATCCTCAGGACCTGATATGGTGTACCCTTGAACTCTGGGGGAAGCTAGGGAAGTGATTGCTGGGCCCATTGCTGAGATATTTGTATCATCGATAGTCACAGGTGAGGTGCTAGAAGACAGCAGGTTGGCTAACATGGTGCCACTGTTTAAGAAAGGTGGTATGGAAAGCCAGGGAACTATAGCCCAGTGAGCCTGACATGATTGGTGGGCATGTTGCAATTGGAGGGAATCCTGAGGGGCAGGATGTACATGTATTTGGAAAGACGAAGACTGATTAGAGATAGTCAGCATTGCTTTGTGCATGGGAAATCATGTCTCACAAACTTGATTGAGTTTCTTGAATAAGTAACAAAGAGAATTAGTGAGGCAGAGCAATGGACGTGATTTATATGAACCTAAGTATGGCATTCGACAAAGTTATTCGTGGGAGACTGGTTAGCAAGGTTAGATCTCATGGTATACAGGGAAAATTAGCCACTTAGATGCAGAACTGGCTTGAAGGCAGAAGACAGAGGGTGGTGGTGGAGGGTTGTTTTTCAGACTGGAGGTCTGTGACCAGTGGAGTGCCACAAGGATCGTTGCTGGGTTCACTGCTTTTCATCATTTATATGTAAGATTTGGATGTGAACATAGAAGGTATATGTAGCAAATTTGCAGAAGATACCAAGATTGTAGGTGTAGTGGACAGCGAAGAAGGTTACCTCAGAGTACAACGGGATCTTGATCAGATGGACCAAAGGTTGGTAGATGGAGTTCAATTTAGATAAATGCAAGGTGCTGCATTTTGGAAACGCAAAGCAGTGGACTTACGCACTTCATGGTATGGTCCTGGGGAATGTTGTTGATCAAAGAGACCTTGGAGTGCAGGTTCACAGTTCCTTGGAAATGGAGTCTCAGGAAGACAGGATAGTGAAGAGGGATTGAGTATGCTTACATTTATTGGTCAGAGCATTGAGTATAGGAGTTGGGGGGTCATGTTGCGGCTATACAGGGTACTGGTTAGGCCACATTTGGAATATTGCATGCAATGCTGGTCTCCCTCCTAAAGGAAGGCTGTTGCGAAACTTGAAAGGGTTTGGAAAAGATTTACAAGGATGTTACCAGGGTTGGAGTGTTTGAGCGACAAGGCGAGACTGAAGAAACTGAGGCTGGTTTCCTTGGAGCGTCGGTAGCTGAGGGGTGACCTTATAGAGGTTTGTAAAATCATGAGGGGCATAGTTAGGGTAAATAAGGTTGTCTTTGTTTAAAGGCAGATGTTCTAGGTATGATACAACTGGTTAAACCTTTCAGCTTTAAGCCAAACAGAATTTATTTAAACACTACGGTTGAAACACAAACAAAAGAAAGTGGCATTTAGAATAACAATGATTGGAAAACATAACCGACTACTTGATACAGTAACTTACTAATTTCCTGTTCCAATGTTGTAACATCTCATGAACACATCCCTCAGCAAAAAGGTAAATTCAAACTCGTATTCTTATAGGCATGAGGGAACAACATCCAGAGAAATGTCCGAGTGGTCAGTTTGGAATCATTTACTGAAGCTTGCAACCTTCTGATACTCAAAACATCTTCATATTGCTGCAGCTTAACCAAAACTAGAAGAACCTGAACTGGAGAACTGGCCATGCCTTTTCTATTGTTAAACTGTTTTTAAGAAAAACCTGAAGGCACTCTAGACTCTTTTTGGCACCTCTGCCTTTACAAAAAAACACAGGACAAAATAACCTTTTTAAAGTGACAGCATCCTCACACCACCACACCCCCCACTGCCCCTACTCCCCCTGCCCCCTTGACACACACATACACACACATACGTGTGCATGCTCTCTCTCTCACTCTCACTCACTCACTCGCTCTCTATCTCTCTCTCTCTCTCTCATGCACACTCACAGGCATGGTGTTTTCTCTCTCTCTCTCTCTCTCTTTCTCTTTCTCACAAATACAATGAACTGTTTTCTTTTATTCATTTTATGGGTTGTGGGTGTCACTGGCTGGCCAGCATTTATTGCCCTTTAGAAGGTGGTGGTGAGCTGCCTTCTTGAACTGCTGTGGTCCACCTGCTGTTAACTCCCAATGCCATTAGGGAGGGAATTCCAGGACTTTGACCCAGCAAAAGTGAAGGCAATATATTTCCAAGTCAGGATAGTGTATGACATTTTTTTAGATTAGATTACTTACAGTGTGGAAACAGGCCCTTCGGCCCAACAAGTCCACACCGAAACTCTGAAGAGCAACCCACCCAGACCCATTCCTCTACATTTACCCCTTCACCTAACACTACAGGCAATTTAGCATGGCCAATTCACTTAACCTGCACATCTTTGGACTGTTGGAGGAAACCGGAGCACCCGGAGGAAACCCACACAGACACGGAGAGAATGTGCAAACTCCACACAGACAGTTGCCTGAGACAGGAATTGAACCCGGGTCTCTGACGCTGTGAAGCAGCAGTGCTGACCACTGTGCCACCGACTTGGAGGGGAACTGGAGATGGTGGAGTTCTCATATATCTGATGCCCTTGTCCTTCTATATGGAAGTGGTTGTGAGTTTGGAAAGTGCTGTCTGAGGATCTTTTGTAAATTTCTGCAGTGCATCTTGTAAATTATAGCAACAGCAGTGTGGACTGAGCATGTGTGGTGGAGGGAGTGGACGCTTGTGGATGTGGTGCCAATCAAGTGGGCTGCTTTGTCCTGGATGGTAGCAAGCTTCTTGAGTGTTGATGGGGCTGCACCCATCCAGGCAAGTTTGGAGTATTCCATCACACTTCCGACTTGTGCATTGTAGATGGTGGACTGGTGCAGTATTACTCGCTGCAGTATTTCCAACTTCTGACCTGCTCTTGTAGCTAATGTGTTTGTGGTAAGTGCAGTTGAGTTTCTGGTCAATGATTACCCCCAGGATGTTGATATTATGGGATTCAGTGATGGTAATACCATTGAATGCCAAGGGGCGGTGGTTGGATTGTCTTTTTTTTATGGTAATAGCCTGGCATTTGTGTGGCACCAATGTAACTTCCATTTGTCAGCCCATACCTGGATATTGTCTAAATCTTGTAGCATTTGAATATGGATGACACCAGTATCTGAGGAGTCGTGAATGGTGCTGAACGTAATGCAATCATCGGCGAACATCCCCACTTCTGACCTTGTGATGGAGGGGAAGGTCATTGATGAAGCAATTGAAGATGGTCGGGGTGAGGACACTCACCTGAGGGACTCCTGCATAGACGTCTTGGACCTGAGGTGACTAACCTCCAACAACCACATTCATTTTCCTATTTGTCAAGTCTGACTCCAACCGTCAGAAAGTTTGCAACCAACATGCATTGATTCCAGTTTTCCTAGGGCTCCTTGAAGCCACATTCAATCGAATGTAGCCTTGATACCAAGGCCTGTCACTCTCACCTTATCTCAAGCATTCAGCTGTTTTGTCCGTATTTGGATCAAGGCTCTAATGAGGTCAGGAGCTGAGTAGCTTTGTGTAATTAGGCAGAGCTAACACTGGGGCAATGGCTAACACAGCTTTCAGGCTATCAAATGCCTCCAGATGTTCTACTGTCCACTAAAATATCCGGCACTTCTTCAATTAGTCAGTCAGTGGAGCAACCACATTGCTACAATTTGGTGCAAACTTCTGGTAAATCTGTTCACTCCCAGGAATCATAGTCCTCCTGTCTTTGTCAATGTTATGGTCGGGGCCATCTGTCCATGCCTGGCAACTTGTCCAGGGACATGACTCCGACTTTGGCGAATCCATACTTAGTCAGGTTTATCACCAGCCTGCCTCCCAAAGTCAGTAAAATAGTTCCAATAAATGCTGCACATGTTCCTTCCATGTGTAACTTCGAGGTCACAAGGTTGTCGATGTACACCATACAATTGGATAACCCAGAATTTACTTTATTGGTTAGTCTTTCAAATGTGGCTGGTGCATTTTCCAAACCAAATTGCATGACTTCAATGATTTGGATGCGAGCATAAGAGGTACAGTTTGTAAGTTTGCAGATGACACCAAAATTGGAGGTGTACTGGACAGTGAAGAGGATTACCTCAGATTACAATAGGATCTTAACCAGATGGGCCAATGGACTGAGAAGTGGCAGATGGAGTTTAATTCAGATAAATGCGAGGTGCTGCATTTTGGGAAAGCAAATCTTAGCAAACTTATACACTTAATGGTAAGGTCCGAGGGAGTGTTACTGAACAAAGAGACCTTGGAGTGCAGGTTCACAGCTCCTTGAAAGTGGAATAACAGATAGATAGAATAGTGAAAAAGGTGTTTGGTATGCTTTCTTTTATTGGTCAGAGTATTAAGTACAGGAATTGGGAGGTTATGTTGCAACTGTACAGGACAATGGTTAGGCCACTGTTGGAATATTGTGTACAATTCTGGTCTCCTTCCTATAGGAAAGATGTTTTGAAACTTGAAAATGTTCAGAATAGATTGACAAGGATGTTGCCAGGGCTGGAGGCTTTGAGCTACAGGGAGAGGCTGAACAGGCTGGGGCTGTTTTCCCTGGACCATCGGTGGTTGAGGGGTGACCTGATAGAGGTTTACAAAATCATGAGGGGCATTGATAGGATAAGTAGACAAAGTCTTTTCCCCTGGGGTGGGGGAGTTCAGAACTAGAGGGCATAGGTTTAGGGTGAGAGGGGAAAGATATAAACGAGACCTAAGGGGCAACTTTTTCACACAGAGGGTGGTACGTGTATAGAATGAGCTGCCAGAGGAAGTGGTGGAGGCTGGTATAATTGCAACATTTAAATGGCATCTGGATGGGTATATAAATAGGAAGGGTTTGGAGGGTTATGGGCCAGGCGCTGTCAGCTGAGACTACTTTGGGTTAGGATATCTGGTTGGTATGGATGGGTTGGACCAAAGGGTCAGTTTCCATGCTGTACATCTCTATGACTCTATGACTTTAAGTTGGTAATGTCCATTCATTGTGACAAAAGCCGAAATTGTCTTCATTCCTTCCGATAAAGGTACCTACCAGTATCCTCTGAGCAAGGCCAAATTACAAATGCTTGTTCTACCTTTTCAATACAGTTTTCTCAATGTGGAATCGGATATGAATCAAACTCTGCAACTGCATTAGCTTTGCAATAATCTGCACACAATCATCTGGCTGTGGCACCATTACTATGACTGAGCTCCAGTTGCTGCAACTCACTTTGATGCTGTTGTTTTGGAACATGCGTTCAAGTTGTCTTTGAACCTATACCAACTTTCTTTGGCGTAACTCTATAAGGATATCGCTTAATTGGAACAGCATTTCCAATATCTACATCATTTGTACTTCCCAGTTTATTCCCATATATCTCACCATGCAATAGTAATAACTCTTTCAGGTCATTTTGATTTCCTGGGGAAGATAACTCAATAATTTAGACCAAATTTTGAGAACGTCCTCATTGTCCATTTTAATTTGAGGAAAGTCCAATTCAGAATCCTCTGAACTCACTTCATCACTCGTGTTTTATCTAGTGACACATTCTTCTTTTACTTTCTTTCTCGATTGTTATGGACCAGGCTAGACCCCTCAAAACATTTCAAGAAGGTAGCCCAGACCCTAACTTTGCTAGTTGTTTTGAGAAGGTGTACAGTGGATATTCAAGGAGAGAATCAGCTGGTCAAAACACCTCATTTTAAACCAAACAGGATTTATTTACAAGATTACTGAATGAAACACAAAGAACAGAAAACAGAATACTGAATAACTTATCCTATCCTAAAACCTAACAGTTTATCTGTTCCAAGATACTTGCAACATCCCCATAAACACCCCTTGGCACAAAAGGTCAAATCAAACACAAGTTATCACAGGATAGACGGCTGAGAGAGATTGTCAGCCTGGACCTGCTTCTTTGGGTCCAGCAGCCTTTCTTCACACAAATGCTAATAAAAGCCAAACCTGAGAGCAGCTGAGCTGGGAAAACTGGCCGCTCCCCTTTCATTATGCAAGTGTTTGTTTTTTAAGCGTGAAAGCATTCTGCCTGAGTATCTGTTAGCTATTGTCAAATTGGCCCTAAAACCCTTCCAAACTCAGACTTTTCCGAACCTGTGTTTTTATGACCTCCAGAAGGAAAAAAATGAATGACAACCTAACCTTGTTAAAGGAACAGCTTTGTCGCACTATCACAATACCTTTTGAGCATGTTCACATGACACTCTGAGATTTATTTCTATCTGCAGTCCTTATCAAATAATTCAACTCACTCAACTTCCTTTCACTTTGATAAGTTCCACTAAATCTTGCTTTTAAAGGTTCACCTCCCACTGGAAGTAACACTAACACTTTATCTCTGTTCACAAAATTGCAAATTTTCGATCTTTTGTCTGCTTCCTGCTTCATGACATACTGTGCTACTTTTAAATGCCATCTAGCCAACTCCCCCACTCAATTTTATCATTCTGTAAAATTTGACGCACAGTTCAAATTTATGGTAGCTGAACTCTGACTCACTAATTGTTCCTTATTTAATTCCAGTGGTCCTCTCAGCTCATGCCCCAAAACTCATTCAAATGGACTGAATGTGGTAGGTTCATTTAGTACATCCCTATTGGCAAGATGTACAAGTGGAATTCCTTTGTCCAGTTGGTTGGATTGTCTTGATAATAAGCCCTCAATATGGTCATCGCTAAACTCACTAATAGTCTTAAAGTTTCATGCCACCTTTCTAACACTCCCTGGCATCCTTGTTAGGAAGTAGTAGAATTGAATTGTTTTTCCTAAGCTACCCATAACTTCCATGCATAAATTTGATGTAAAATTTGACCCTTGATCTAAATGTATTTCTGTGGGTAGTCTTTATCGAGTTAAACATTGGGGTAACTCTTCTACAATCCTTCTAGCAGTGGTATTGCACAAATGGAATGGCCTCTGCAAATCTAATGGACTCAATTATTATTGTTAACAAATCCTGATCCCACTTTTTGTTTTATGTAGGGGTCCTACTCAATCAATTAAGCCTCTTGTAAAAGTTTCCTCAAATGCAGGGGTGGGTATTAAAGGTGCTGCTGGTTTTATTCCTGCTTGAGGCTTTCCGGTTGCATGACAGGTATGGCATTTCTGGCAAATTTCAACTCTTAATGCAGTCTAGGCCAGTAAAAATGTTCTTGTATTTTGGTGAGTTTTATCACTCCTAAAATGACCCACTGGTAGCTCATATGCTCCCTGCCACACCTCTTTTCTATGAGCCCAGTAATGAATTTCTGCCACTTTCCCATCTGCCTGAATATGCGATGGTCTCCCTTTCCTCATCAAGACATCATTTTAAAGTTAGTAAAATTTCGGAATACATTCAGATTCTTCTTCTGTGTATGCTTTTCAATATATTGCTTCAGGTTTTCATCTTTCTATTGTAGCTGAGTCAATTTCTCTGAACTAAAAATATCCATTTGTTCGTCACCTGTTCTTGTCTTGTCTGAGCCATTCAATCTAATATGATCTCTGATAATTCTGCTTTAACTTGCTTATCTGCACTCTTTGTTTTCTTCTACTGTGTCAACTGGGGGCTTTGTGACCTTGTTATCAATCTGTTAACGTTCTCCAATTCTTTCATGATTCACATAACAATGTATTTTATTGTATTTTATTTAGAACATGAGATAATCCATCCACAAGAATGTTGATTTATTGCGTTCTATTAGAATGATTACTAAGTTATTGATTTTCACTGCCCAATTCCAACAGCAAACCTTGTCACAACAATCGTCTTTACTTCTGACCGAAAAGTCGGCGTTTCGGGCAGGAAGCTCCATGAAAGGCTTATGCCCGAAACATTGACTCTCCTACTCCTTGGATATGCTGCCCGACCCGCTGTGCTTTTCCAGCACCACTTCTTTTGACTCTGAGCTTCAGTCCTCATTTTCTGCTTTTCCCTTGGTTGTCTGGTCTGAAGTAATCTGAGAGATACAGGTGCACTTGTGAGGAGTTTTGTGGTCTTGGAACATGCAGAGGGAGGAGTGAAAAGGCTGTTGTATGGAGACATGCAAGAGTTGTTGGGTTGAATTGGGTGAGGGTATCCCAGTTGGAATGCTGAGATTCGGAGGTGACATGACAAATTCTTGAATTCTGTGTCCTCTCAAATGGAGAGTCCCTAAATCATCCAACAAACATGTCTTGGACATGTCAACAGAATGGAAGCATGTGACTTGTGAATTTAGATTAGATTAGATTACAGTGTGGAAACAGGCCCTTCGGCCCAACAAGTCCACACCGACCCGCAACCCACCCATACCGCTACATTTACCCCTCAACTAACACTACGGGCAATTTAGCATGGCCAATTCACCTGACCTGCATCTTTGGACTGTGGGTGGAAACCGGAGCACCCGGAGGAAACCCACGTAGACACGGGGAGAACATGCAAACTCCACACAGTCAGTCACCTGAGGCGGGAATTGAACCCGGGTCTCTGGCACTGTGAGGCAGCAGTGCTAACCACTGTGCCACCGTGCCGCCCACACAATTTACTTCTTGCATGGTAAGATTCCTACAGCCAGGCAGCTAGTGATGGACCAAAGGATCTGCTTCAGGTATGCTGAAGAATGGTATGACAGCCCTGAACATCGACTATATATGGAGAGAGTCCCTATTGGCTGAGAGAAATGAATGGGAAGATTTCCATTGGTTTGACATGAGCTGTCAGGGTGACCAGACATCACCTTAGACGCTAAAACTAAAGGCAATAACTCATAATGACACTCTATAGTTGTTAGTAAGAAATCGGTGGTAAAAAACTGTCTGTTATGAATTAGTCTCTTCGTCAAACAGGAGCGTTACATTGCATGGAGGCACACAATCTGAAATACATGAGAGCACCTTCCAGCAACTGGAGCATGCTGGTGGCCTCTGACAAAGAAAGTAGTTTCAAGGAAATATGATGTGCTTCACATGGCCACAGACACAGAAATGTACATCCGCGCCCACACACACACACACACACACACACACACACACACACACACACACACACACACACACACACACACACACACACACTCACAGACACACAGCCACACAGAGGCACCCACACAGACACTCACACACACTTACAGCTATACAGAGACAGACACACGGCCATGGATATACACAGACACATGCACATGCACACACAAATGCACATGTGCACACACACACAGAAATACAGACACACGCACACACAAATACACATGCACACACACACACACTCATGCGCGCGCGCGCGCATACACACACGCACACAGAAACGCAGACACACACCCTTACAATCACAGAACAAAATGACATCTTGTGTTAAGAATGAGCAAAGCTGCACTTCAACCATCACATCTTGACTCTTGGGAGGAGCTGTGTCATTGATATTTGAGAAGTTATGTCTCCACATTATTTTTCGGGTGGGGTGATGAGTGATATTTTGAGGTAAATGGGAAAGCACTAATAATGTCCACGGTTTTCTCAGGGCAATATCCTCTTAAACGTTGAAGATAGGAGCAGGAGGAGGCCACTCAGCCCTTTGAGCCTGCTCTGCCATTCATCATGATCATGGCTCTTCATCTAGCTCAATAGCCTTGTCCTGTTTATTCATCATTACCTTTGAGCCCATTTTCCCTAAATGCTACATCTAGCCGTGTCTTCAATACATTCAATGCTTTGGCATCAACTAATTCCTGTGGTAATGAATTCCACAGGCTCATCACTCTTTGGGTGACGAAGTATCTCCTCATCTCCGTCCCCTGATTCTGGAAACACCCACTATCAGGACCATCCTCCCTGTATCTACCCTTTCTCGTCCTGTTAGAATGAGATCCCCTCCCATTCATTTAAACTCCAGCGAAAACAATCCTAACCTAGACAACTTGTCCTAATATGTTAGTTCCACCATCCTCGGAATCAGTCAGGTAAACCTTCACTGTATTCCCTCCAGAGCAAGAGCATCCTTCCTCAATAAAGGAGACCAAAGCTGCACACAGTGTTTGAGGTGTGGCCTCACCAAAGCCCTGTACAACTGTAACAACACATCCTGCTCCTGTACTTGAAACATCTCACAATGAAGGCCAATATAACATTTGCCTTCTTTACTACCTGCTGCACCTGCATGCTTACCTTCAGCGACTGGTGCACAAGGATATGTAGGTCCTGCAGCACACTCCCCTCTCCCACTTTACAGCCAGTCAGGTTGTAATCCACCACCTTGCTTTTATTTCCAAAGTGAATAATCTGACATTTATCCAAAATAAACTGCATCTGCCACTGATTTGCCCGCTCACCCAATCTGTCCAGATCATGCCATAGGATCTCTGCATCCTCGTCACAGTTCACCCTCCCACCCAATTTGGTATCAGCTGCAAATCTTGAGATATTACATTTTATTCCTTCATCCGAATCATTAACATATATTGTTAATAGCTGGGGTCTCTGTGGTAACCCACTAGTTACTGTCTGCCAATTTGAAACGGACCCCTTAAGCCCTACTCTGTTTCCTCTCTGCTGATCAGTTTTCTATCTATCTCAGTACACTTACCCCAATCCCATTCGCTTTAATCCTGTACAGTGATGTCTTAAGTGGGAATTGTCAAACACTTTCTGAAAGCCCAAATATATCATATTGATTAGTTCCCCTTTGTCAACTCTGACAGTTACATCTTCGCAGAATTCCAATAGATTTATCAAGCATGATCTCCCCTCCATATATCCACGCTGGCTCTGTTTGATCCTGCCATGGCTTTCTCAATGCTCTGCCATAAAGTACTTGATAAAGGATTAGAGAATTTTCCCCACTAACGATCTGAAGCTTACTGGTCTATAATTGCCTGGTTTCTCTGTACAGCTCTTTCTGAATGTTGGAGTGGCAGTAGCTGCCCTCCAATCTGCAGGGACTGTACTAAAATCTAAAGAATCCTGATAACCAAAGCATCCACTATTTCTCGAACCACTTCCTTAATACTCTGGGCTGTAGATTTATCAGGCACTGAGGATTTATTGGGTTTAATCCCCTCAATTTCCCAGCACCATTTCTCTACTATTATTGACCTCCCTCAGTTCTTCCCTCTCACTAAATCTTGCATTCTCCAGGATTTCTGGTACTTGATTTGTATCTTCGATTCAGAGAGTCCTACAGCACAGAGACAGGTCGTTTGGCCTAAACTAGTCCATACCGACCAAAATGTCCACCCATGCTCACCTTGTTTCCCTGCATTTGGTCCACATCCTATCCATGTATTTGCCAAAATGCCTTTAAATGTTGTTAACGTACCCATCTGAACCACTTCCGCTGGCAGCTCATTCCATACACGTATCAGCCTCTGTGTAAACAAATAGCCCCTCAGATTCCCTTTTATATTTTTCCCCTCTAACCTTAAACTAATGACATTTAATGCTCGATTCCTTGACCCTGGCTAAAAAGACTGAGTGCATGTCTCTCATGATTTTGTACACTTCTCTAAGATCCCCTCTCAGTCTCCTAGACAGTTAAGAAAAAATTTCTAGCTGGTTCAGCCTCTCCTTATAACTCAGATCATTGAGTCCTAGCAACATCCTGATAAATTTCTTCTGCACTCTTTCCAGTTTAATAACATCCTTCCTCGAGCAAGGTGACCAAAACTGAACACAATGCTCCAACTGCAGCCTCACTAATCTCCTGCACAACTGTCTTTTTTTTTAAGACAGTATGTGTTTAGTTGATCAGCTGTTTCTTTGTCCTTTGTTATACATTTCCCCATTTCCATCTGTAGAATATCTACATTTGTCTTCACCAATCTCTTTCTCTTCACGTACTGTAGAACATTGTAGTCTCAGTCTTCATGTTCCCTGCAAGCTTCCTTTTGTACTGTGTTTTCCCCATCCTAATCAATCCCTTGGCCCTTCTTTGCTGAATTCGAAACTGCTGTCAAACATCAGACCTATTATTTTTCTTGGCCAATCTCTATGCTTCTTCCTTCAAATGGATACTATCTAATTTCCTTTGTAAGTCATGGATTGGTCCTGTTACCCATTTTGCTTTTGTACCAGCCAGGAATAAATAGTTGTTGCAGCTCCCCCATGATTTCCTTGGCTATTCGCCATTGCCAATCTACTGTCACACCTTTAAGTAACTTTCACTAATCTATAAACGCCAACTCAAACCTTATATATCCTCTTAGTTTCCATTAATACGATTCAGCACCCTAGTCTCCAAATCAACTGCCTCACCCTCTATCTTGATAAAAAAGTTCTATCATGTCATAGTCACTCATCCCCAAGGAGTCTCACGCAGTTAGATTGGCAATGTTCCCTTCTCAATACACAGTACCCAGTCTAAGATGGCCTGCTTTCTAGATGGTTCATCCACATGTTACTTAAGAAAGCCATCTCATATGTACTCCAGGAATTCCTCCTCTTAGACATTGTGGCTAATTTGATTTGTCTAATCTAGATGCAAATTAAAATTACCCATGATTACCGATGTATCCATCTCACATGCTTGGCTAATTTCCTGTTTAATGCTATTCCAACATGACTACTGCAGTCTGGGGGTCTGTGTATGACACCCACTCATGTTTTTTGTCCCTTGGTATTTCACAACTCCCCCCATGCAGACTCCACATTGTCGAAGCTAATGTCCTAAAAAGAGATGAACAAAAATATGTGATCAGGAATTGAGATATCTTTGCTCCAATATTGATCTTGGTTTGATGCTATTTAAGCCTTGTCGACTTTTAATGAGTTGCTTTGTAAAATCTGGGACCACCAGCAGAAGGTGATGAGCTGGATCATTTGTGGAATTACTATCTCAGTTGATGAGCATCAGATACATTTTGTTGAGATTTTCACAGCAGATGCAATGGCAGTACTTCTCCAGCAGGTGGAAGTGAGGGCTGATCGTAGATCCTTCAACCAACACCTTCACTCAAAAAAAAGTCAAGGCACAAAAAAGATTGACTGAGGCTACTTCGTTTAACATCATTTATTGAAAAATGGTGGAGTCTATAAAAAAAGATTTTACAGCAGAACACTGAGAATGGCTTTACAAAATGGAAATGTTGCCTAATAAATGTATTGAAATTCTTTGAGAAAATGGAGGAAATAGGGATTGTAATATGTTTTGATTTTCTGAAGGTGTTTGATAACAACCATGCATAAGATTACTGAATAAGATAGGAGCCCATGGCTTTGGAGGTATTGTTGAGAGAGGATTTTTGAAATCCCAATCCGAAAAGTTGGATTAAGAGTTTTATTTTACTGGATGTCAATCTGTGGAGTACCACATAAATCAGTTCTGGGGATACAAAAATTTACAAAATATTTTGATGACTTAGATGAGGAAAGGGAATATGTTGTAGGCAAGTTTGCGAATGACACAAAAATTGGAGAGGAGGCAAGTGGTGAGTATGACACAAAAAGAAGTTTTTGGAGTGATACAGATAGGACAACAGAGTGAACAAGGAGCTTTGCAGATTAATGCAATGCGGATGAAATAAATGAGAACAGACACAAGTAGTGAAGTTATGCATTTTAACAGGCAAGATAGAGAGGCTGAGTATTATTGACATAGAGATTGAATTCTGAAATCTGCAGGGAGTCCACATGTCCGAACCACAAAAAGTTAGCTTTTAGATTCCTTACAGTGTGGAAACAGGCCCTTTGGCCCAACAAGTCCACACCAACCCTCCGAAGAGCAACCCACCCAGACCCATTCCCCCTTCACCTAACATTATGGGCAATTTAGCATGGCCAATTCACCTAACCTGCATATTTTGGACTGTGGGAAGAAACCAAAGCACCCGGAGGAAACCCACACAGACACAGGGAGAATGTGCAAATTCCACACAGACAGTTCCTGAGGTGGGAATTGAACCCGGGTCTCTTTCGCTGTGAGGCAGCAGTGCTCACCACGGTGGCACCATGCCACCCAATTTCAACTGTCAGTAAGGATGGCAAACATCATGTTGCGATTTGTTTAAAAACTAATGAAATATTGAGAGTAGGAATAGTCAGATAGAGCAGCAAATGAGGAGTTGCTGCAGGGGCTAGGATTCCCATTTTTCAATTATTTGGGATCTCTTCAGAGATAGAAATGACCTATTTCAGAGGGACCTGAATTGGATGGGGGCCGATATTCTTGTGGGGAAATTTGCTAGCAGTATGCTGAAGGTTTTAAACTAATAAGGGAGGTGATAATAACCAACAAGATAGTGAGAAAAGAGACATTTGAGGTGAGGTGAGGTGAGCAATTCTAAGAGTCAAGGCAGACAACAGTTTGGCAAGAGCAAGGTAAGGCTGCTAAGCTCCATTTACTTTGATGCAAGAGGCCTGACATGTGAGTCAGATGAACACAGGGCATGCATGGGAATGTGGGACAAGGATATCATAACCATTACAGAATTGTGGCTCAGGGATGGACAGGACTGGCAGCTTAATGTTCCAGAATACAGATATGATAGAATGTATGGGCAGGGGAGCAAGAGAGGAGGAGGAGTGGTGTTTTTGGTTAGTCAGAACATTATGGCCGGATGTAGAGAGGATATTCCTTGGAGACTGTCCAGTGAAGTTATATGGATGAAACTTAAAAATAAGAAAGAGGTGATCACCCTGCTGGGATTGTAAAATGGGATTCCCAATTGTCAGTGGGAAATTCACAAGCGAATATGAAAGGAGGTCTCAGCTATCTGTAAGAAAAAAAGGATAATGGTAGGGAATTTTAACTTCCCAAACAGAGTTTGGGATAGTGCTAAGATCTTGGAATGGGGAGAAATTGGTTAAGTGTGTACAAAAAAACTTTGTTTTCAATCAGTGGATGCACCTACTAGGAGAGTGTGCAACTTGTTCTGTTGGGAACCAAGGCATGGCAAGTGACTGAGGTGTCCACAGGGGCACACTTCAGGGAAAGTGATCATAATTCTATTGGTTTTATAATAATGACGAGATAGGATAAAATTGATTAAAAAATGAATGTTCCAAATTGGACTGTGGCCAGTTTCGATGGTATTAGACTTTGAGAAGTTGGTTGGGGGAGGCTATTCACAGGTAAGGGGGCGGTTGATAAGTGGGAGGCCTTTAAGAATGAGACAGTGAGAGTTCAGTGTTGGTATGTTCCCATTTGTGTGAAGGGCAAGGCATGGGAAAAGTTCGATGACAAGGAAAATTGATACTCCTATCCAGAAAATGAACGGGACATACATCAGATATAGACAGCTGGGATCGAGTGAATCCTGAGAAGGGTATAAGGGCAGTAAGAGTATACTTAAACAGGAAGTCATGAGGGCAAAAGGGGGACATGAAATTGCATTGACAAATAGAATTAAGGAGAATCCGAAAAGATTCTAAAATTATGTTAAGGTTAAAAGAATAACTAAGGAGAGAATTGAGCCCCTTAAAGATCAACATGGCTTTCTATGGAAACCCAGGAGATGGTTGAGACACTAAGGAAATATTTTGCATCAATATTTACAGTAGACAGAAACATGGAAGCTAAGGGACTTGGGAAATAAATAATGAGATCTTAAAAAGAGTTCATCTTACAGAAGAGGAGGTGTTGGAGGTCTTAAAGCAGAAGAATGGAAATAAATCTCAAAGACCTGATCAGGTATTTCTCAGAACTTTGTGGGAAGTTAAGGAAGAGATTCCTGGACCCTTTGCTGAGATATTTGTATCGTTGATAATCATAGGTGAGATGCCAGAAGACTGAAGAGTGACTAATGTGGCGGCATTATTGAAGAAAGTTGTATGGAAAAGCCAGGGAACCATAAACTGGTGAGCCTTTCTCTCCATAGATGCTGCCAGACCTTCTGAGTATTTCCAGCAGTTTCTGTTTTTGTTTCTGATACACAGCATCCACTGTTCTTTCAGTTTTTATTTAGTAGTCAGAGAGCATTACTTTTCGGATTGGAGGCCTGTTTGAACATAGCAACATCCAAACATAAGAAATACGATCAGGAGAAGGACATCTAACCCCATGAGTCTGCTCTGCCTTTCAATAACATCATGGATCATCTTTCAATGGACTGAGGCTTCACTTACCCACCCGCTTACGATAACCCTACATTCCTTTACTGTTCAAAAATCTATTTTGACCTTTAAAACATTCAACAAGTTAACCTCAGCTACTCCACTAGACAGGGAATTCCACATATTCACAACCCTTTAGGTGAAGATGTTCATCCCCAACTCAGTCTGAAATCTGCTGCCCTTATTTTGAGGCTATGCCCTGTAGTTCTAATTTCACCCACCAGTGGAAGCAGCCTCCCCGCTTCTGTCGTATCTATCCCATTTATAATTTTACAATCCCCTCCCCCATTCTTCTAAATTCCAATGAGTGTAATCCCAGTCTGCTCAATCTCTCCTCATAAAACAACTCTCTCATTTCCAGAAGCAACATGGTCAACCTCCTCAGCAAACCCCAACCCAGTACCATCTCATGTAAGGAGATGAAAAGTGTACAAAGTACTCCCGGCGTAGCCACACCGGCACCCTATACAGCTGCAGCAGAAAGTCCTAATTTTAACTCTATCCACTGCCAATGAAGAACATTATTCCATTTGTCTTCCTAATTAGCTACTGGACTTACAAACCATACTTTTGTGTTTTATGCATCATGTCCCCCTGCACAGCAGCATTCTGTAATTTTTCACCATTTTATAATAGTCCACTTTGCTATTATTCCTACCAAAATGGATCACATCATGTTTACTAACATTGTACTCCATCTGCCAGACCCTTGCCCACTCACTTAGCCTGTCTATATCCTTCTGCACACTTTGCTCTATCACTCATTTAAGTGCCTTCTGCGAACTACAACACACTACACTTGGTCTCTAACTCGAAGCAATCTACCTGAAATGTAAACAATTGCAGTCTCAACACTGATCCCTGAGACACACCACTAGCCACTGATTGCCATCCAGAAAAACACGTTTTGCATTCTGTTCGTGAACTAATCTTCTGTCCATGCTAATGCATTGCCTGTAACACTGCATCTTTATCTTATGCAGCAGCCTTTTGTGCAGCACCTTGCTGAATGCCTTTTGGAAATCCAGATCACTGTGTTCACCAGTTCCCCATTGTCTACCACGCTCATTATGACCTCAAAGAATTCCAATAAATCAGTTAAACATGACCTGCCTTTCATGAACCCATGCTTCATTAAATAAATTTGAGATGTTGTATTTTTGTAAGGCAAACCAGGGCAGGACTTATACAATTAATGGCTGGGCCTTGGGGAGTGTTGCTGAGCAAAGAAACCAAAGGGTGCAGATGTATCATTCCTTGGAAGTGGAGTTGCAGGGAGACAGGGTGGGGAAAAAGGTGTTTGGCATGCTTTCCTTCATTGGTCTTAACATTAAGTGTAAGAGTCGAGATGTCATGTCTCAGCTGTACAGAACAGTTATGAGGCTACGTTTAGAATTATTACAGACAAATCTGTCTGATCATTTCTCTCAAGGATTTTGTGAAACTTGAGAGGAAGGAAAAAAAGATTTCCAAGAATGATGCTGGAACTGGAGTGTTTAAGATATAAGGTGAGGCTGAATAGGCTGGGGCTTTTCTTTTCCCTAAAGTGAGAGGAAAGGAGGCTAAGGAGTGCCCTGAACAAGACTTATAAAATCATGCGGGGCATTGATATGGTGAATAGCCAAGATCTTTTTCCTCAAGTGGGAGAGTCCAAAACTAGAGGACAGCAGATTAAGGTGAGAGGAGAAACATTTGAAAAGAACCTGAGGGGTAACCTTTTCTCTTAGATTAGATTACTTACAGTGTGGAAACTGGCCCTTCGGCCCAACAAGTCCACACCGACGCGCAACCCACCCTACATGTACCCCTTTTTACCTAACACTACGGGCAATTTAGCATGGCCAATTCACCTGACCTGCACATCTTTGGACTGTGGGAGGAAACCGGAGCAAACCCAAGCAGACACAGGGAGAATGTGCAAACTCCACACAGTCAGTCGCCTGAGTCGGGAATTGAACCCGGGTCTCTGGCGCTGTGAGGCAGCAGTGCTAACCACTGTGCCACCGTGCCGCCCACTTGCGTGAGTGAACGGAAAAAGCTGCCAGCGGTAGTGGTGGAGGCAGGTTAAATTACTGCATTTAAAAGGCACCTGGATGGGTGTATGAACGGATAACGGAGGAAGATGGGCCAAATGTTTGGCAAATGGTACTCAGTCAGATTGGGATATCTGGTTAGTGCAGTTGGGCTGAAGGGTCTGTTTCTGTGCTGGATATCTGTATGACTATAATGTTTGTTAAAACTGAAAAAAAAGCTCTATTCTTATCACAACTGGAATACTGTGACCTGTTCTTGGGACTAATATCAAAGAAAACGTACACTGGACTGTGAGACAATCCACATGAGGTTCAGTCGACTGATCCTGAAGATGGAATGACTGCCTTGGGAGTAGAGATTGAGTTGTTTGGGCCAATACACATTAGAACATAGAAGATTCAGTGGTGACATTCTGAAACATCTATTATTTTCAGGAAACTTGATGGTGTAAATGCAGAAATGTTGTTTCCCCTTGTGGGAGAGTTTCAGACCAGGGAGTAGAATCTTTGAATTAGAGGTCACAAATTTCAGGCAGAAGAGAATTTTGTCTCTCAGAATGTTGTGAATCCGTGGAATTCTCTACCACAGAAGACTGTCGAGGTTGGGTCATTCAGTATTTTGAAGGCTGAAATGGGCAGGTTTTGATTTGGTAATTGAATCAATGCTGACAGTTAAAACACTCCAAAGTGGAGGTGAGGATTATCAGCTCAGCTATGACGTCATTGTTTGGAAGACCAAACTCCATTGGCTGAACAGGCTGCTTCTGGTTCTCTATCATGAACCTTTGCTCTAAGTTAGTCTTTTCAGAATTATCTCGGCCTCAGTCAAACTAACCTCCATTTCATGTTTGACGCTCAGCTGCTTCAATCCCTCCTCATCATGAAAATACACAGGGATCGCCTTTCTCCCTGTTTGATGGCATTGCATTCTGCCTCTAATGCAGTGACTGCATTTACAGTCCTCCAGTTCTGTTGAATATTTGTCAAACACAACCACAGCTGTCACAGAAAAGGTTAAAGACAGATCAAAACTATATTTAAACTACCATATCAAACAAACTGTCGGCATGTGTTGCATGGAATACACACATTGCAAATTAAAGCTCTCTCAGCACTCATCCATTAAACACTGCAAGGGTTGTTCATAGATGATTTGCATATGTGCATGTGTATGTCTGTGCCTGTAGATGATAATCTACTTCTATAACAAATTTTTGAAGCATAGTGTTGTTCCCTTTTTATTCTGGTATCAAGCATTTCAAAATCAGAATGACAGTGGGTAGGAGTTCAAGCCCCTTTACACGGCTACATCAAATGTTTTCTGTGATTGTACAGCTCATGTAATGTGCTGGGTAAATCTCCCTCTATATTGTGCTGCCCAATGCAAATATGTCAAATACATTTTGGTTAGGACACAGAGTAGATCTGCATCCAAGATTCCCTGAAAAAACCCTCCCAGAGCAGGTACAACACAGCGTCGATACAGAATAAATCGACCTCTACAATATTAAACATTCCATGAGATGTGCAGTAAAGGTTAATTATAGACTAAATATGCATTACACTATTAAACATTCCTCAGCCAAGAACAATACTGCTGAGATACAATGAAAACACTAACACAGTAAAGTCTTGCAGCTTCATTCCTATCAAGCATTTCCAGATCATTCAATATTGAGAAAATCTTGCTCTAATGACTCCAATCTCTCTAGAGAAATGGATGAATTTGGCTGAAAGGATATGTTGGTGAGGTGTTGGCTTCATGTTATTGAGGAAAACATTGTCCGATTGTGGAGAGGCAAACAAGGCATCAGATATAAAGAAAAATGGGGGGAAGGCAGGAGGGGAAGAGAGAAAAAGAGAGACAGAAATATTAGCTGTGCCAATGTATCTCTTAATTATAGGTTTTTTGACTAAACATGACAATTGATACTTCTGTCATTCAACAATCATACAACTTTTATATCGTAAAAAGTCCTAACATCAATTAGTATTGGAATCCATTAAGTTATTTGCATTTTTCCACAATTCGTGTGCTGTGCTTGTGGGGAAATATAAGTTGGGGTTTTGTTGTTCTGTAATCTATTCTGAGAATTCTATTTCTGTGTTTATTTACATAAATGCTTAATTAGTTTCAAGGAAGTGATGATGACAGCATAGCCAGATGAACGAAGTGATTTATTGGTTAGTTTCAAATCGAAACAAGTTTATTTTAAGAATGTTGACCATTTGCAGAAGTGAATACAAATTTATGAAGATGAATTGCAACAGATTTTATTTATTTCTGGAAGATAAACACAATTTAAAACTTTTATTTAGGTTACCAATTCCGTTTTGAAAATTCTGCAATTAAACTTCAATGTGGAACTGGATCTACTCTGAATGTCCCACTGAGTTATAATGCAGTCCGTTTAGACGATGCAACATCACTCAAAGTGCGTTTTAGAATATTCACATGAAATACTTGAATGACATCAGGAACTGCCTCAACAATTACATTTAATTGATATAGTTGTTGCGAGGTTTCGTTACACTTATTACTTTCTGGCTAGGGTCAGCATCGAGTCCCTATCCCCAATTGCCCATTGAATAGCTTGCTAAAGCCACTTCAAAACACAGTCAATTACTTCCCAGTGGGTCTGGAATCTCATGTCGGCCAGACCTTGTAAAGGTGACAGGTACTTTGTCATTCGTGAACCAGCTGTTCTTGTATTTTTCCATTGACTCGGGTTACATGGTCACCATTTGGCTTTCTTTTCGATTCCAGGCTTTCTTTAAATTCAAATTTCACCCTGGGCAAACGATGGTATTCCAAACGCCATCCAATTAACACCAAACTGGAGTTTGGGAATACTGGTCTCGTGATATCACCACTGTGATCCTAATGTTGGGAAAGCACAGAAAGCGGTCACAAACAGAAATGCAATAAATCTGACACATTACATCATGAACAAATATTGAAGTGCAATACTGGCAAGAACTCTCCTGCTGTTCACAGCAACATCACAGGAGACTTTGCATCCAATCATCAATCTAAACTGTGTACCGGACTCTGTCTGAAGAGCCTGACTCACCGTCATTTGCATTTTTTGAATTCTTTACTGACATATCCCAAGAAGGTGGTACCTTTTTGAAGGCCTGCCATCTTGCTCAGCTAATCATGGTTGATCTTTCTTAAGAAGCTTTATTACAACCAAATGGCTTCTCAGTCGAGACTGTAGTGCTGGAAAAGTACAGCAGGTCAGGCAGCATCCGAGGAGCAGGAGAATCGACGTTTCGGGCATAAGGCCTTCATTAGGATATCTGATGAAGGGGTTGTGCCTGGAACGTTGATTTTCCTACTGCTTTTCCAGCAGTACACTCTCAACTCTGATCTCCAGCACCTGCAGTCCTCACTTTCTCCTGATTGGTTTCTTAGTCAGGTTCGGCACAGGAAAGGACCATTGCCTTATTGTTGAACGGGTAGGGCAGGCCAGGTAGGAAGGTCACACATCCTCCTCTGAAGAACAATACTGAACCATGTAACATGCTTCAAACCTTTGGTAGGTCTGTGAATATCGTTCATTACTCCAGCATTTTCATTTCATTAATTGAAGCTACCATGGTAGAGATTGATTCTGGAACTTTACTCCAAACCTTTCGATTGCTTATTAAATGCTCATAATGCCTCCTCAACCTTTATCAAACTGTCATGTTAGCTTGAATGATTTTTTTAAATTGACTCATGGAACACAGTGGTTGCTTTTAGTTGTCTGTAGGTGTCCTTCAGAAAATGGCAGTAAGCTGCCTTTCTGAAATAACATGTGCCCTGAGGAAGGGAATTCCAGATTTTGACCCAGTTACAGTAAAGGATCAGTGAATATTTCCATGTCAGGATGCCGAGTGTTTTAGAGAGGGGCTTACAGTGGTGCTGTTCCCATGTATCTGCTGCTCCTGTCCTTCGAGATGCAAGTGGCAGTGGGAAGGTACTGTCTAAGGAAGTGGCTAAGTTACTGCAGTGTAGTATTTTAGATAGTGCATACGCCAGGTACTAAGCATCAGATTTGGAGGCAATGGACACTTGTGCATGTGCTGCCGGTCAAGTGGGATGCTTTGTCCTGGACAATGCCAAGCTTCTTGAGTGCAGTTGAAGCTGCTCCTATCCAGTCAAGGGGCGAGCTGTGCTATTACCCTCCTGACCACTGTCTCTTAGACAGTCAATTGGCTTTGCGAGTCAGGAGGGTGAGTTACTCGCTGCAGTATTCCTAGCATCTGGCCTGCTCTTACAACCATTGTATTTATATGGAGTGTCCAGCTCAATTTCTAATGAACAAGGAAACCCAATATGTTGATGGCGAATGATTTAGTGAAGTTAACAATATTGAATATCAAGGGGTTTTGGTTAGATTGTCTGTTATTGTCAATGGTCATTGCCTTGCAGTTTTGTGGTGTGAATGCTATGTGCCACTTGTCAGCTCAAGTCTGGATATTGTCCAGATTTTGTTGCATTTGAATGTGGACTGAGGAGTCACAAAAAAAGTGCTAGATTAATGCAGATTTCACTTCTGACATTCTGATGGAGGGAAGGTCATTGCTGAAGCAGCTGAAGATGATTGGGCCGAGGACACTTTCTTTCGGAACTCCAACGAAGATTTGCTTTGGCTGAGGCGACTGACCTCTAACAAGCAGAAACATTTTCCATTGTGTGAGGTATGACTGCAGGCAGCAGGGAGTTTGTCGCCTGATACCCATTGAATCCAGTTTTGCTTGGACTCTATAATATCACACTCTGTCAAATGTGACCTTAATGTGAAGGGCTGTCACTCTCCCCTCATTTCTGGAATTCAGTTCTTTGTCCATGTTTCAATCAAGTCTGTAATTCAGTCATGAGCTGAGTAGGCCTTGTGTAACCCACATTTTATGTCACCGAGCAGGTTATTGCTGAGCTAGTGCTGCTTGATAGCACTGTTGATAGCACCTTCTACACCTAACTCATGGTTGGGCATGGACTGATGGGGCAGTAATTTGTCAGGGTGGTTTGACCTATTTTCTGTGCACAGGACACGCCTGGCCTATTTTCCACATTGTCCATGCCAGTGTTGTAGCTGTACCGGGAGTGCTTGGCTAGCACAAGTCATCAGTATTATTGCCAGAATTTTGTCAGGCTCCATAGCATTTGCAGTAACCAGTGCCCCCCGCCCAACAGTATCTTGATATCACATGGGGAGAAGTGAATTCCCTGAAGACAGGTATCTGTCATATTGGTGATCACTGGAAGATGCCGAGATGGATCAGACAATTGGCACTTCTGGCTGAAGATTGCTGTGAATGCTTCAGCCTTAACTTTTGCGCTGATGTTTTGTGCAGAGCAAGGGAATATCTGTGGAGCTTATTCCTCCAACGAGTTGTTTAATTGTCAACCATAATTCACGACTTTATGTGGCAGCACTGCGGGCTCAGACCCCAGTTTCCTGAATTAATAGTCTAGCCACAATATCCCCCCACCCCCATGATGTAGATATGCACAACAGAAGATCGCTTATCTTTTGTATTTTGTAGATTCCTACCGTGCATTGTATTTTCGCTTAAATTGTTAGTCTCGAAAATGCTTTACTTCACAGACTTCAGGATATAATGTTCTGGTTTCAATTCTTCTCTCCAACAGGCAAGGTCATCGATGTCACACTGGCTTTCATCCTCATTAATTGCAAAGTCAAATGTTTTTCACCTCATCTTTGAACTTACTGATGAAAATTGTTACATTCTTGACTAGATCGTTCATATACGCTGCAAACAGCAAAGAATCCAGCACCAAGTCTAACAGCAAGCCACTGGACACAAGATGTCTTCACAAAGACTGCCATTACCTTCTGCCACCAAATAAACCTTCGATGCATTTGCCAAACTGCACCAGATCCCATGAACCCTTACCTTATTGAAGTTGCAAGATCTTGTCAAAAATCCGATTGAAATCAATAAGCATTACATCCATTTTTTACACTCGATGACACATCTCATTGCCTCTTCGGAAAACAGTATTAGCCATGTCAGATGTGATATCACTTCCACTGAAGCCGTGCTGAATTTTATTGCTTAAACCTTACAATTTCAACTTTTAATCAATGCTGTCTCTTAGATTTACTTATTAACTTCCCTCAAACTTTCTACTTTTAAACATAGGTTTATGAGCGAAACTACACATTGTCATTTAGCTCCTTTCGCCTGGTGATAACTCTTCTTATCTCTCTGACAGACAATTTACTATCGCAGAAATAATCTTGTGTCTCTTCTGTTTCATTCTGGAAAATGGGAATGGAATTGAATACAATGTTGAGACCAACAGCAATCAGTCCGTTTGTTCTTGACACTGTCAGTGTGTGTTCACCCTCAGAGGCAGGAAGACTGTTTGTGCTGATAATACGGAAAGTAACGCCTGATGTATCATTCTCAGCAGGCACACAACTTCCTGTTTCTATGTGCCAGCAGCAAGCCACACATCTCACTTCTGATCAGAAAATAAACCCAGGGGATGCAATCTGGTGGAAACATCTGCCAATGTGGCCTATATCAGGACACAGAATGTGAAGTGACTTTGAAGTGACATTTGCAAATCGACCTTTCGATCTCTGTTTCACAGTCTGATTCCAGGACGTCATTGGACGAGTCTCTCGACCATCTAACAAGCTCATTCGATTCACTAAGGTCTGGGACATATCGACTGCACCTTGTCATGTCTTTGATCTTGTACTACTTGTTACTCTCTCTTCAGATTTAATGTTCCCAGTTTTAGATTCTGTCTTCTGTATCCATCACCTCCCCAGCTGAATACATTCTGTTTGATCTATTTCCTAGATTTTGATCAACTTAAACAAATAATACAGTTTTGTACATTCAGGTATGTCGGTGTGTCCGATTAACAGAACCAATATATGGAGAGATCACCTTGTCTGTATCTAACTCTGGCCGACATTGAATTCAAATAAACCACAGCACCGTATGGTTTCAAACTTTGCAAATCCTCTCTCTTTGAAAGAGCTTGTTCTAACAGATAATTATTTTCTTGATTCTTTCAGAAACTATGACTAAAAATCCCTATTTTTAACAAAGTTTCAAATATTATTAAAAGTTGCAGCACTGGCATTTCCGACAGTGAGCTTTGTGGTGTTTAAATGTTTTAGTCAGAATTTGCTTCAAGCAGAAGACTTAAACATTGGTTTCTCCGAGTTCCCAGCCATTGCCCTTGCAGTTCCATAATAACTGCAAGCTATTGATAAGCCCCAGAATGAACAGAATGTCCGGGCCCTGTACACATCCAAACGCCATGATGTCGGCCTCGAAGCCCTCCATTTCTTCCTGTCATGCCAACCCAAGCAGCACATGCTCAAACTCAACTACATTTCCTTTCAATCCTCCCACTTCCTCCAAACCAAAGGGGTAGCCATGGACACCTGTATGGACCCCAGCTATGCCTGCCTCTTCGTCAGATATGTGGAACAGTCAATCTTCCACAGCTACACTGGTATCATTGCCCACCTTTACCACCGCTACATTGATGACTGTATCAACGCCACCTCATGCTGCTACTAGGAGGTTGAACAGTTCATCAACTTTACTAAGACCTTCCACCCTGACCTAAACTTCACAGGGACCATCTCGGACACCTCCCTACCTTTCCTAGACCTCTCCACCTCTATCTCCAGTGACCGACTAAACATTTACGACAAGCCCACTGACTCCAACAGCTACCTGAACTACACTCCTCCAACCCGACCTCCTGTAAAAATGCCATCACTTATTCTTAGTTCCTCTGCCTCCATCGCATCTGCTCCCAGGAGGACCAGTTCCACCATAAAACATCCCAGATAACCTCCTTTTTCAAAGACTGCAATTTCCCCTCCCACGTGGTCGACGATGCCCTTGAACCCCATCCCTCCAATCGCAACAGGGAGCCCTCCTGGTCCTCAACTTCCACCGCACCAACCTTGCATACATCATATCATCCTCCGCTGCTTCCACCACCTGTAAACAGACCCCATCACTCGGGTATATTTCCCTCCCTATCCCTATCTGCATTCTGGAAACACCATTCCCTCCGCGACTCCCTCGTCAGGCCCATGCCCCTCCATCAGCCCACTCCCCAGCCCTGTCACCTTCCCCTGCCACCACAGGAAGTGCAAAACCTGTGCCCACACCTTCCCCCTCACCTCCGACAAGGCTCCAAATTATCCTTCACATCCCAGAGAAATTTATCTATTCTTCCACAAATGTCATCCACTGTGTCTGTTCCACCTGACGTGGTCTCCTCTACATCAGGGAGTCAGGACACTAACTTGCGGATTATTTCAGAGAAATCTCTGGGACACCAACCCCATGGCCCCATGGCTGTACACTTTAACTCCCTCTCCCACTCCACCAAGAACAAGCCAGCAGGCCAGTCATATTCTGTTCATTTCCAATGAATAATTACAAAATAACCGATCCTGAATTTGGGATGATAATAACAGGATTTATTTCTATCTAAGCATGAACAGATTATTTTGACATAGCAGGTGGAGAGATTCACTTCCTGAAAAAGCAGCTCAAGTAATATAAGCTGGCACCCAACCGAGTTTGGTCAATACTGAGGCAAAAATACAGCATACAGTCTTGAGTGAAATAAATAAAGAAACTATCTTAATACTGGAACAAGATAGAGTGTATTAAATATGAACAAAGACACAAGTATTTTAGGATATAATGGAAAAGTAATTTATAGCATATTGAAATGCAAACAGAGATGTGAATTTGTGTCTCTACATTCTTCCTAGCTAAACTAATCATTTCAGAAATGCCTTTGTTAAATTTCATGAATCACTTGTTGGTCCATTCCACGAACCTTGCTAGGTCCTTGTTAAATTCTGAACCATCGCCTTCCAGGTTCACAGTGGTTACGAGTTTCATGTTACAGCAAATTGAGAAGTTGTGCACTGTATGCCAATGTCTTAGTTAAAAGTTTTAAGCAATCACAGCTCCAAACATTTACCAAATATCACTATGGAGCTTCCTTGAATCCAAAAAAAATTGTCCCTTTGATCAATGATTTCTAAAATTTACTCACATACCTTTTGTGAAGGACATTTTCAAATAACTTCTGAAGTGCAAATGGTTCACATCAGTCGGAATATAATAACATTTCATATGTTTCCCCACACAAAAAAAATCCAGCAAGTTTGTTGTCACGAGTTGCTCAAGCAAGTCTACGATGGACTGTTTTATCAAACAAAACCATTTCCAATGTTTTAAGGCTCGTCTATCCTCTGTGCAATAGTCTGAATTTTAAGTTGTGTCTGACTGCAGATGAAACTGGCTGATCTGGGTAAAAGTAAGTTTGTGCCTTTCACATTGTTAATGTATATTGATGAATAAAGTGATGTTGAATAAAGTTGAATAAAGTGATGTTGTCCCAGGCATAATCTAGCACCATTAATTAGACCATTAATTTCCACATCACTAGCCAGACTATCAGGTGGAGTTTATTGATCTCATTGAAACAAATGCTTGGAATATTTCCGGCATGAATCATGTGAATTCGAGCCTCTGAACGAAACATAGTAGGAAAGATGAATTTAGAGTAGTAGAAAGTTTTCACGACAGAGAGAGATCATTTCACCTATCGCACCCATATCACATGAAGACAGAGCCTTCCAGCCAAAACCCAATTTATAGCATGTTGTCCATGACCCTGCAGGTGATAGCACTGTAAACATTCGGGAACATTGTGTGGGGTCTAATCCATTATCAACATAGATATGATCTCCAATGCTGTAAATCCTGGCTTATGGGGAAAAAGTAGGGGCAGAACTGTATCAATATTCAAACAGTTGGTACAGCCCTGAGGAGCTAATAGGCCCATTTATAAACATTGTTTCTCAGGACATTTTGACTATTCTTGACTTAATATCATTGTTAACCGACATGAAAAAGATACAGACATATTCCCCAGAAATGCTGACAGCAACATTCAGCCAAGATCAGCAACATGAATTAAGAACGCTTAAAAAAAACACTTTCTTTTAACTGATTATTGACAACACAGATTTCACAAAGAGCAAAGTACGGGGGTGGGGGGAGGGTGGAGGAGTGGGGTTGAGCGATGTTCACTGTTCCCTGATGTCTGGTTGCGTTTGTGAGCAACAGATGAACCTACAAACCAGATTCAGGATGGTACTGCAGGTATTTCAGCAGATACTGTGTACACGGCATTCTCCCAAAAATCAGCAATGACATGATCATTTATTTTTTATGGTGTTTGAAGCCAACTAAAATTGAATAATATGGTGGGAGAAGTTCCTTTCATTTCTTTGAACTAGTAACAAGGGATGCTCTCTGTGGATCTGGGGTGGCAGGATGATCTTTAACAGCAGAATGTGAGGGAACAGAACCACCGTTGTAAATCCAGATAGACTGGAACTTGTTTCACTGGAGGGTGAGAGTTCAGGGGGTGGTGTGACCTCATATAAGTTTATAAAGCCATGAGTGGAAAGGTGAATGGCTCTAATTGACATGATTCACCCTGGAAATGTACGAAGCTTTCGTTTCAAAAATATCACATATCAATAAACTCCACCTGACTCTCTGGCGAGCGATGCGGAAATTAATGATCTAATTATTGGTGCCAGATGATGCCTGGGACAATGTCACTTTATCAACTAAAGTCAGCAATATAAGTTAACAATGTGATAGGCACAAACTGTACTTTTACACAGATCAGCCAGTTTCATCTGCAGTCAGACACAACTTAAAATTCAGATCATCGCACAGAAGGTGGACGAGCCCTCACAACATTGGAAATGATTTTGTTTGATAAAAGAATCCATCGTAGACTTCCTCAGAGCAATTCATGTCAACACGCTTTTTTGTGTGTGGGGTAACGCACGAAATGTTACTTTAATCCGACTGATGTGAACCATTTGCACTTCTGAAGTTATTTGAAAACGTCCTTCACAACAGATATGCGAGTAAATTTTAGAAATCATTGATCAAAGGGGGCAATCTTTTTTGGATTCGAGGAAGATCCACAGTGATATTTTGTAAATGTTTGGAGCTGGGATTGTTTTAATTTTTGACCCAGACATTGGCGTGTTTTCCCTATGATGGAGGATTTCAACAGTAGGGAAAATGTTTTTACAATGAGAGGAGAAAAATTTTAAAAAAGATATCAGAGAATGGTTTTTGTGTGAGATGATTTGGTGGTGGATACTTACAACCTTTAGAAGACATTTGGATAAGTAAATAAATATCAAATGTTTGGAAGGATATCAGCCAAGTACACACAGGTGGGATTAGTTTAGTTTGGGATTAGGACTGGCATGGACTGGTTGGACCGAAGGGTCTGTAACCATGCTGTATCACTCCATGACTCTATGACTATTTATCAATTTTTCTCAATATTAAACAGTGCTGTAGTGATCCTCGAATGAGCTGTTGATGTTGGTTGTGTCTGAGACTCTGCGAATATTTCCTTCCGTGAGAGGAGAGACTAGTTCTCCAAGTTACACAACTGAAAAATAAACCTTTCTGCAGCATTGTTGCTGAGTAGATTTGTTTGTGCGGAGGCAGTGGTTATGGTTTGCAGTTGGTTTTCCACCAAGTGGTCAACAGTGAGGCAAAATATCTTTGATCCACTGCAGAAACTCCATCTGCTTCCAGTAAATGAAACTGGGAACTCAAGGACCTTTTCTGCAGTCAGCTTAATTGCTGCCAACATTGCAGCTTAATTGCATCCCACATTGCAGTATCCGGCCGATTAAAGGGAAAATGAATCAACTAAAGTAAAATCCTACCAAACAAACAATATTTTCCCATTTATTCACAATGGACACATTTCACTTGGCATTTCTTCTTTAAAAAGGAAAGTCACTGAATACAGCATTCACTGTATGACTATCAGAAAACAGGACACTGACATTCTGGTTAGTTCAGCCTGTTTATTGAGTATCTTTAAAGCTCCTGAATATGAAGTTAATGGATCCAAAATCCCACATTGCAGTAACATTTGTTATCATCTCAAAGTAAATTAATAAACTTGAATTAGTTCAAACTCACATCACTTGTTGCAACATTCTCTGATTCATGCATCTCATTGAAACTGAGTGGGTTAATACTGTAGTGTAATGGCGAATTTTTGCTGATTTTTATGAGTTAACTGCCTCTGTCAAAGCTATTAGTGAGCAGAGAAATGTACTGTTTATGACCTACATTCGTGGTAATGATTATTGTAATACTCTCTAATTTAACCAGACACTCCTGATGTACCCAGACAGTTACCTGAAATGGTTTAGATGTTGAGGATTTTTCAAAAAAAAACTTATGGACTGTCCTGTTGTAGTTCATTAGATGCTCTTTCAAAAGTTTACCTAGGTGTTATGTTTCACTGCCAACTCACTTTTTGTTTCTCAGGCACACAGCTTTCCTTTACTGTGCATTTTAGGGTTGGAGCAATTTGAAAAAAAAAGATGCAAGGAGAGACATTCTGCAATGTAAGGAGGTGCTTCTAATCTCCGGGTCCAAACTGTTTAGTGACATACACTCACATTCTGAACACTTTAGACATGCTCCATATTAGGTTGCCTAAATTGAATTTAGAAACGCAGATTAGAAATGGTATGTTATTTTGTAATGTGAGAGAGACTTTGAGTGACAGCAAAAATAAAGTCACTAATATTATTGAAGTTCTTTTTAGCTTTATGTGCTTGTGGTTGAAGGTAGGACTAAAGAGAGTTAACTTCTAATTGAATATTCTAAATATAATCACTTTGGACACGCTCTGTATTCAGTTGCCTAAATTGAATTTTTAAATGTTTATTATGCATTACATGTTATTTTGTAATGCGACAGAGACTTGCGGTGTGCAGGGGAAAAAAGCTCAACTGTAGAAATAAAGGGAGCGAACTTCCAATTGAATTAGTTTTGTTTTGTTAAACAAAACATTTGCAACTATCATCTGAAACAGACCTGAAGCTACTCAAATTTACTTCCAAAGAAGCTATTCAGCAAAACAAATATCCCAAGATGTGTATATATCTATGTTTAAGCAGAACCTCATGTAAAGACATGACCCCATGTGTTCGGGCTGTGCAAGCTGATACCAGGATCCAGTCTCAGCCTCCAGCAGGACACCAACAGGCGGAAGCTGTAAGCCTGCCCCTTCCGATGGCCATATAAATCCTGGGCACGAGACCGTAATTCAACACTCCTGGGTCGGCTTTGTTTAGAAAGATCTTGACAGAACCGTTTCCCACAAGTTATCAGAATGATTGTGTCGACACTTTTTCTCAGTTTGTTACTGACTTTCTTATCATCTGAGTGTTTTTTGTTCAAGTCTCTCTTTGTGACTGTCTCAATGTTAGTCTACCGCAGGAATGTAAAAGACTCAGCTATCATTTCATCAGCATTAATGCTCATGGTTTATTTGTTTTCTTTTTTAAAGGTGTCCAGTCGGAGGTTGTTTTGACCCAGCCAGAGGCAGAGACTGGCCGTCCCGCAGGCAGCCTGAAACTGACCTGTAAAACCAGCGGGTTCGATCTTAGCAGCTACACCATGCACTGGGTCCGACAGGTTCCCGGACAGGGTCTGGAATGGCTGCTGAACTACTATAATTCAAACAGCAATAACTATGCACCAGCGATTAAGGGTCGATTTACTGCGTCCAAAGACACTTCAAACAACATTTTCGCGTTGGACATGGGGAACCTGAAGATCGAAGACACCGCCATCTATTACTGTGCAAGAGACCACAGCGAGAGGAACCAGGGCTGGACCCATTCAAAAACAGCTCGAGGGAACATTTTGTCAATACCATCATACACTGATGGTCAGTACGAGTTTTAAATGCAATTATACCAACTGCAATCTGAAGCAGACCTCAGGCTGCATCTTACAAAACTATCAAAAAGGAAGTGTACCATTTAAACTAGCAAACTAGGTGATACAATGAGACAATATTATGGGCTTATCATATGTACTGCTATCACTGCCATCAATTAAATGCTCGGACAAAATGTTAGTTTTAATATATCTGACAGCTCAGGAAATCACTGCTAATTGTTATGTCAACTATGGCATTAATTCTAATCATGATCAGTACTAAATGGCTCTTTCAAATGAAAATTGAGACCTAGAGTAAAGAACAGAGAATGAGTGTACTGGTCTACATCATTGTGATACTACAGTGGGTCACAGTATTGTGCATAGTGACATCCTCATACAAAAACCGCTGACAAGGGTTTATCTCAAGTTGATGATTTCTACCATGGCAGGAGCGAGAAATAATGTGAGATACAATTTAAATGCAATCCAGTAGTTCTAGTTTGAAAAAATGTGTATTTTGTTTTCTCCCTTCTTTGTGTTGATTGCCAAGTTAAATGCAGACCAGACCTGTAAAAATATTCCAAGCTTTCAAAATACAGTGAATAGTAAAAGCTGAAATAATGCACTGAATCATTTTTAGAGGAGTCTGAATCACTGCTTTCCAGGGAGTGATGAAATTATCTGCATCTTACAGTTTACAGTCTGTCATAGTATTTGACACAACGTGTCTCACAGTGATATAGCTGGGGTGACACTGCAATTATGACCAATACAAAAACCTATTCAGCCTCCATTGATTGACACTAGTCAGCGATTACTTCTACAAACCGTCTTAACTTGCAGTGCAGTATTAGTTCTGTGGGGTTTTATGCTAGCATCACTATTTAATTTGTGAGAGTGTTTGGGTAATTATTGATACACCAGTTGGGGATTTTGAGAATCAGCTCATGTATTACTCTGTGAAGTATAAAACAGTATTAAAATGTATCAAGAATGATCAGAATTCACTAGCGCAATTATGTGATGAAGATTAATCGTGACGTTATTTTGCCTGTGGTTCTGAAAATTTAAAATAATGGTAGATTTTTGATTTGTTTCATGCAGAGCTAGTTATTGTGTGACCCAGACCAGAGAATGTAACACTGTGTGACTATCTTGCTGACTGGGGCCAAGGGACCATGGTGACAGTGACTTCAGGTAAGAACTTTGAACTTTCTTAGTGACTTTTTAAAAAACATTCTATTCATGTGACTAATTTCTGAATTAAATGAAACTCAGATTCTGTGCTGAGTTTGGTTTAGTTCGGATTGATTTTTGTTCAGACTGATTTATAGACCAGTTAAGGCTCAGCAAATAGTTACAATGGTGATGATGGAGTCAGTTGCTCGGTGTATCTCTTTTTTTGGATCAGATGGGCATTCTGTGTGGCTGGGTTACTTGAAGCACCTAATGTCTCTTAATCAGTCAGGTATAAATAATGTTTAATGTCAGTGACACCCTGACTGTGAGTTTTATTATCAGCAACAAATGCTGAGAATTTAAAGATATTTGAAATATTACCAAACATGATTAAAATATGTTAAAATATCATTATTCATTTCTTGAATATATTCCCCGTATACATAATGTTCTTACTATGATTATATTTTCTCATTTATTTTGTTAATTTTGTTGATGGCAAGCAGGTTAGAAACTGTCAGAAAATTTTCCTGCTGTGCTATATTTCATTCTGTTTTTATTAGATTCTGAGTTTGTTTTACTTGATTCTGTTGAAGTGAGTTGATTGGATTTTGGCTTTGTTTTTACTTGGTTTTGTTGAATTGCGTTGATTGGCTTTTGAAATTGTTTTATTTGATTCTGTTGAATTGAATTGCTTGGATTCTGATTATCATTCATTTAAATCTGTTGTTTTGAGTTGATTGGATTCTGATTTTATTTTCCTTGATTCTGTTGAATTGAGTTGATTGGATTCTTATTCAGTTTGTGGACTTGATCTGCGTTTTCATGCTTTCTGTAATTGGTGTTTTCTTTCTGGTGAGGAGATTGTCTCTCTGGATTACTTTTCATTACCAATATTTGTGAAGTTCTTTGTTTTTCATGAATCATTTCTGGATTTGTTAAACTCATGACATATTTTTCTCTGCTTGATTGAAAACATTACATCCGTTTGTAACTGTCTGAAAACCAACTTAAGTCAGAAACACGGAAGTGTGAAAAATGAAAAAGAAACGAGTTTTTAATGCACTGACTTTTTTAAAAAAAATCTGAGTTCTAATGTAAACTAAATGAATTTTGTTTTGAGTAGCCTCATTCAAAATAAAATTTGGGACTAAAATCTGAAACTGCAGAATTGATCAGAATACGTAATTGAAACTAACTTAAAATTATAATGTGGTAATATTTGTCCATTCAAATAGTTTTGTTTGACCTTGAAGTGATTAATCAATATATTCCTTCAACTGCTCTACTGTAGACTGCACAAGATTGTCCTGATCAGGAAGGGTGTACAGGTTGGAAATAAATTGAACTGTTGCTGGAAACGTTACAGCTTTAAGTGTTAAGTCCCCTCACAGACAGGCTACTGTTTTGACTTGTTATTTCTTGTTATGACTGTTCAAGTTAATCATTAGTTTGCTTGATTCTGAGTAGTTTTGTTAGATTTCAATTTCTGTTTTTTTGTGAGGTTACACCATGTTCTTGGTTGTGTTGGAAATGTTTGCAGAGCGAGTTCTGCTGCAAACACACCGTGTTGTGATTTGGTGATCTTTGCTCTGTTGAGGAGGGAGTGTGCTTGGGTAATATTAAATTAGTTATATTTGGGAAACAGTTTCTGGTTTCTACATTGTTTTTGCACTGTTTATATGGTTGGTGACAGTGAACTGCTCCAGGGTTCCTCATTCAATGCAATCAGCATGCCAGTTGAAATTTCGTAAAGCCTAATATTAAGTGAAAGGCAAATCGCAAAGGTTTTGGAAATGAAGGGAAAACATATACCTTCGGTCGCCATTTTTACTTAGAAGTAGTAATTAAGGCTTAATCTAATCCATGCTTTACAGTCCAAATTCAGAACTAAACTGTCTAGTTCATTTACAAGGTCTGTCTTTAAACAGATTACAAGCCATAGAGAAATATAAATAGAATTTCAAAAGTCTAATGTTCTAATAGTTCTTGCTCTTGAGCAAAAATGCCATGACGGTGTAATAATTGATCAAGAAACACCTTTCAATTCCGCTGAACACTACATACAATTTTTCAGGCTGGAAAAGATCATTGGCAAAGACCATTTGGAAATTCTGCTCAATTCTATGAAGAACAGATCAGTTTCACTGCTTTGAATTGTTTCACAAGAGTTAATTAATTGTTATGTCCCTGATTAAACTGGATTTGCAGGATAAAAATAAAACATTAACTGAATTATTTAATCTGCACAGTGCTTTAGGTGTTCCCAATCAGTGCGTTTAAATAAATAGTTACATTTTACAACAAATTATCAACTGAAGAGTCATTCTTTTGGAAACAACTGCTATTGTGAATTATGTGGCCAAGACCAAATTTCGAATTAATTAAAATAATCCACTCATGAAATCGCAGGGCAACATGATGGCTTAGTGGTTAGCACTGCTGCCTCACAGCGCCAGGGTCCCAAATTCAATTCCACCCTCGGGTGACTGCCTGTGTGGAGTTTGTACATTCTCCCTGTGTCTGCGTTGGTTTCCTTCAGACGCTCTGGTTTCCTACCGCAGTCCAAAAGATTGGCTGTCCTAAATTGCATATAGTGTTCAGGGATGTGGAGGTTAGGGTGCATATAAGTATACACTTATACATATAAGTATAAATATAAGTTAGGGGGAATGGTCTGAGTGGGCTACTTACTGTTCGGAGGGTCAGTGTGGAATTGTTGGGTCAAATGGCCTGTTTCCATACTGTAGGAAATCTACTCTTAAAACCATGGGAGTATTTGCTGCAAACGCAGAGAATGTATTTTACATCAATGTGTTCAGACATATGCAGAGTTCACAAATTTGCAGAAGACATGAACTAAAGGATAACAGAGCACATTGTTTGTTCAAGCACTGAAAATAAGGTAATATTTATTTTAATTAATATACTTGACCGATTATTGCAATGTAGCTATCGGAAGGAATCTGCTCACATTGGTTAAGTGTGACAATCATTTAGATTAGATTTCCTGCCATTTGGCCCAGCAAGTCCACACCGATCCTCTGAAGAGTAACCTACTCAGACCCATTAGGTGACTGATGCACCTAACATTATGGACAATATAACATGACCAGTTCACCTGACGTGCATATCTTTAGATTGTGGGAGGAAACCCACACAGATACAGGGGAGAATGTGAAAACTCCACACAAACAGTCGCCCGAGGCTGGAACCGAGCCCGGGTACCTGGAGCTGTGAGACAGCAGTGCTCTCCACGAAACTGCCCACATTTACTTACACATCCGTTAAAGCGGGCAGTTCCCGACAGAAGCATGTTTTCAATTCATACCTTTTATTTAAACATTTTCATACATTAAAAGCAGCTAACAAGAAAATGAACTTGCACTAATTTCTTCAATAGAAATGCATTTCCACACTGAATGCTGTTTTAGCTTTATGCAGTGCATGCAAAATCTCCACAGTTCAAGAAATGTTTTAAGAATATGTAAAAAATAAATTAGAGAATAATCCATTTCCTCCGGGGCTGTGCTTTAATTGGCGATATATCCCACCTCAATAATTTTGTTAATTACAATGACTTATTAAGTTTAAACCCATTGATTATCAATGTTCATTGTGAACACATTCTTGTTCACATTAATCCTCTGGTTAGTTCCTCTGATGAATGTTCAATTCCAGTAAATACTTGATGTGAGGAATTGAGCAGATGTATTTGCTAGGATCAAGGCTGTTGTACAGTTTGTTTCAGTGCTATCTCCGGCTAACTTGACAACTTGTGCTGACCATTTGTAAATTGTCCAGTTCGGATACGTGTATCTCAGACAGTTCAATTTTATCTTGCACTTCAAAACCACTTTTATCAGAAATGCAATATTCGATTACGTGCTTCAGAATTGAGAGCCCTGACTAAGTTGTAGCAATCAGAACGAACGTTTCAGGAACAAAAGGCAGATTATAAGAGTTTTGAAATTGGTTGTTGGCAGCAAGGGATATTTGATTGAGCGAGGCAGAGGGAGATGTGCTACATATTTTCTTTGTGCCTCAGTTATCCGGGACATGTTTAGTGGCACAATGCAGAAGCAGAAATTATTTTGCATCCTATTATTTAAAAACCTATCATCAGCTTTTAATGTCACTGGCAACGGTCATAATACACTTCAAAACATTTAAATCTATTTCAGACTAAGATCATCTGGTGCAGTAACATTCACAGGGCTAAGAGGAAGGGAGATCTAGGTTGAAATCCAGTGACAGTGAATAGATGGCAATGCAATTCCTAGTTTTATTCTTCTGCAGTTCCCATAGAATTTGAACAAATCTGAGCTGCTGTCAAAGTATTATTGGATAAATGTTGAAATGTTACTTTTATTGTACAAACATTCTGGAACAGTCTCTGGTTGTTGGAAGGTGTTAATAACTAACATGCTTTGTGCACTGTCAAACAGGTGGGCTGTGTTCTCCGCGATAGTGTCGAGCTCATTGTGTTCAGGTCTGTTGTGGTTTGTAATAGGGTCCCTGATTCTGTGGCAGGTGGCCTGTGTTCACTTACTACGTGTAAGAGAGGTATGTAACATCATCTCTTATCAGGTTACTTCAGTGCAAGAAAGCAGATTGACATGTTTGGGTGCTTGTTGGAATTCCACTCACAGAGGCCAGTGAAATCTACTCAATTCGCTGTCCTGACTTGTGTCTCTTAGATATTAAATAGAATTTTGGCGGTTAGCAGCTTTTTCCAGATCAAAATTTGTTCACAAGCTTTTGGGTATCTCTAGATGGGGTTAATGGAGTAAGTGCTCAAAGAAATCCCAGCTTTTTACTTCCTGTTCTAACAATATCATTTATAACTAAACCAGAATGAATCATTTTCGAAGCATATTTGATGAGATTATGCTTAGGCTGTTTTACTTTATATTAAACCAGTGCTGTAGCTGAATTTGATTGTTTAGTACGGTGGGGGTTCCGCTGAATCCAACACTTGCAGCAGATGGTGATAGCTTTTCAATTGGTCTTCAATTGCTATCTCAGACCATCCAGTACCTCTGTTAAGAATCCTTTTTCCAACAGGAGTCAAGCCAACATAATCGCTGTCTAACTCAGCAGGTGTGACCTCTGGTGCCAAACACATGAAAACAATTTGCTGAAGAGGGGGGTCTCTGGAAGTGAAAGGTTAACCTTGCTTTCTCTCCACAGGAGCTGCCAGACCTGCTGAGTTTCTTCAGCAATTTCTGTCTGTATGTTGGTTTTCTAGCATTTAATGTTTGTTGTTTCATTGAAAAAAGTTCTGTTCGATGAAACACGTTCTTCAGAGAGAAGATGCATTTGAACAAATTGCGAATTTTCAGAGATATTAAATATCAGAGAATCATTGAATTTGAGCGCCCTGATCTCGAGCTGTAGTTTCACAAGAAACTATCATGAAGTAACAACACACTCCAGAGCGCAGTGGCTGTTGTAATTGGGTGAAAGTTATTTTGATCACTCAAATAGAGAATGTCAATGATCCCGTTCCAAATAATCAACAGAAGTTTTTTTTTTAAAGCATGTGTGAAACAATTAATTTGTTGAAATATTTTAATAAAAAGCGTTCACTGCCAGTGCTAGCTTAATGAATGACACAATGATAGGAAGGTAGGAGCAAGAGGAGCGCACTCAGCCCCTTGAGCTGTTCTACCACTTACTTAGATCATGGTGCATCTGTGAGCCAAATCCACTGGTCTCCCTTTGGCTAAAACTCTTTAATGCCTTTGATTAACAAGCAAAAACTATCCCAGATTTAATGATTCGACTGCCCATAACAAAGGGAGACACCATTTCTGAAAGACATTTCTGTGAGTATTTAAAGTGACACAATGAGGCTGGAATTAATTGCTCATGAAAGTAAGCTTTAAATCTCTGACAATTTCCAATTGAAGCATCCCAATCATCATATTCCATTAGTTTAGCACTACACTTCCCTGGAATAAAGAAATATAATGTGTGATTGCCTTGCTAAAAATGAGGGAAGCTTCATTCCCATTATATGATTAAGAAATAGCTCTGTTCATTCAGTGAAAACACAGTCAAATCACCCAGAAGGAAACCATGTCATCTTGTGTGGACACACAAGGACCTCAAATAATTTTCAATTCTTCCAGTGGTTGTTTGCATCTCTAGACAGGTGTGGAAGTGTCAGACGTTTTATATCGCCTTGAGAAACCAGTTGTCATCAGCGTATTTGAATTGCTGAAGTTTGTGTGGTATTAGCACATTCACAGCACTGTTAGAAGTGAGTCCCATGGCTGTGATTGAGGAAGAGGAAAGGGGCGGGGAAATAGTTGAGAGTCAAGTTGAAGTCTAATTTGGAGGAAAGCTCTCAGGTGAAACATTTACATGCATGTGCGCCCTTATCCTCAAGGATCACAGTTTTGGAACATGCTGCCGAAGGGACATGTCAGCATTCAAATTAGAAGCTGAAGAAGGCCCCTCGGCCGCTCTAGAAGGCTATTCCATTCATGGGATCATCATTAATTTTGCTGCTCACCAGTCTTCCCAACACACCAATAACATTGATCCTGATTGTTTACTGTCCAGCAAAAGAATGGTGAACCTTTGGAATTCTCCACCACAGAAATTGATTAAGGACAAAACATTAAATGATTTCAAGAAGGAGATAGATTCCTTCAATCCTTAAAAGAAAATGCTACGGATATGTGTGAGAAAGGCAGGCAGGGTATAATATTGGCTGAAAGCCATGAAAACATTGAATGGGGCATGGTTTGTAAGTTTGCACGTAACGCCAACATTGATAGTATAATTGGCAGTGAAAGTTATCTAAACGTACAATGAGATCTTGATCAGCTGGGCCAATGGGCTGAGGAGTGGCAGATTGCGTTTAATTTAAATGAATACGAAATGTTGCTTTTTGAGAAGATAAATCAGGTCATAACTTACAGAGTTAATGGTAGGGCACTGGGTAGTGATGTTGAACACAGGGCCCTGAGGTTCAGACTCATAGATTCTTGAAAGCGTTGTCTCAAGTAGCTCGTGTGTTGAAGGTGTTTGGCAAATGTACCTTCATTGGTCAGAGCAATGAGTGCAGGAGTTAGGGCTTCATGTTGTAACTGTCCAAAACATTGGAATGAACTGCCAGAGGAAGTGGTAAATGCAGAGATAGGTCCAACATTTGGAAGCCATTTGAACAGCTCCAGGAACTGGATAGGTCTGGATGGATATGGGCCAAAGGCAGGCAAGTGGCATTAGTTTAATCTGGGAACTCTGGTCAGCATGAATGAGCTGGACCAAGGGAACTGTTTCTGTGCTGTATGACTTTATGACTCACTGACTTTATGGTGGAGTAGGCTCAAAGTTGGAAGGTGGTGAGCAAGTGAGGGGCTAGATTGGGCATGTGGGAGAGTTTGGGCTGGTAGGCTGTGAGGTGTTGGCTGGCTGCTGGGTAAGCTTGCATGCACTCTGTCTGGCAAGGTGGCATCAAGGTAAATGGTAATGGTCACAGGTTTATTTGGTCAAATTGTGCTTGGTAGGTGAGGGGTAGTTTGAGCTGAAAGGCAGGAGGTCTGTCTTTGCCAGGTTGGTTTGTGGAGAGGTGGGAAGAGTGCCAGGCTGGTTAGTGTAGAGGTGGGCAGGATGCCAGGTTGTTGCGGGGTTGGAAGGTCACTGTAATGAAGTGACAGGTGGACGTGATGTCAAAATGCAAAGCTCGGAGTCTGGAAAATGGCAGGTGGTAAAGCACCGATGCGAAGGGAGCACAATGTGCACAGGTTGACTTGGGTAACATGTGAGGTCAGAGGTTGTGCAAATTACGGTGCCAGGTCCCAGTCAGGACCAGATTCATCATGGACCAGGTGCAGGGTGGCAGGAGTGGAAATGAGTGAAAAGAATTAAGATTATATGTCGATCTGGAATATAGAACATAGAACATTACAGTGCAGTACAGGCCCTTCAAACCTCGATTGTTGCACCGACCTGTGGAACCAATCTGAAGCCTGTCTATCCTGCACTATTCCATTTTCATCCATATGTTTATCCAACAATCTTTTAAATGCCCTTAAAGTTGGCGAGTGTCCTATTGTTGCAGGCAGTGTGTTCCTGAGTAAAGAAACAACTTGTGACATCTGTCCTCTATCTATCTATCAGCCCTCAATGTAAAGCTATGTCTCCTCCTGCTAGCCATCACCCTCTGTTTATCTTTTATGTCTCAATTAAGTCACCTCTGAACCGTCTTCTATCAAAAAGAACAGCCTCAAGACCCTCGTCCTTTCCTCCTAAAACCTTCCCGCCATACCAAGCAACATCCTGGTAAACCTCCTGTGAACTCTTCCAAAGCTTCCACATTCTGCCGAGAATGTGGTGACTAGAACAGTACACAATGCTCCAAGTGCGGCCACACCAGAGTTTTGTACAGCTGCAGCCGAACCTCATGGTTCTGAAACTCAGTCCCTCTATCGATGAAAGCCAACACAAAGTATGCCTTGTTAACAACCCTATCAAATTGGCTGGCAACATTTAGGGATCTATGTACATGGACACTGAGATCTCTCTGCTCAGCTGCACTACCAATATGGATTGCCTTGGATGTGTTTCTTGTGATATGGTTGTGTGTTCTGGGTATGAATGGGTATATGACAGGGTAGGGTTTGTCAATGTGAATGGAAATTTAGGTCTAGACAGAGGGTACGTGCAGTGGTTAGTCTGAGAGATGAGGTTTGATGGTGAACTGCGTATCAGTTTGATAGTTATTAAAGTTAAAGAGTACTTGTTCATTTCTCAAATCATATTTACGTAAATACTCAGGTGTAACACTCCAAAGTCTCTGAACCTTAATGGTCCTCCATTTTTCAGAGGCCTCGAAATTCAGGTAATTGTAAATTAGAAGTTTCAACTTTCAGACAATTGGCATGAGTTCAGCCGTGACAGCCATCCTCCCCGTCCCAGTGCTCAGCTCCTGCCTGTGCTGCTGCTGCAGTGACCTCCCTCCCAGAGAGAACATTCTACCTTGCATTGATAAGTGAGGAAGGCTCACTGGACCTGATTCACTCTGAGTTCTCTCCGTTGGGTATTTCCAGCAATATCTGTTTTATTTTTGATGTCTAGCAGCACTGTGCCCTAGTGGGGCAGCACGCTGATTCCGTGGTTAGCATTGCTGCCTCACAGTGCTAGGGACTCAGGTTCGATTCCAACTTCGCGTGACTGTCTGTGTGGAATTTGCACTTTCTCCCCGTGTCTGTATGGGTTTCCTCCCACAGTCCAAAGATGTGCAGACTGGTGAATTGGCCATGTTGTGTTCAGGAATTGGGAGGTTAGGTGCATTAGTTAGGGTTAAATGTAGAGTAATAAGGTAGGGGAGTGGGTCTGGATGCGTTACTTTTCAGAGGGTGGGTGTGGACTTGGGCCAAATGGCCTGTTTGCACACACTGTAGAATTTCGATGAATCTGCATATCATTGGTTTGTATTTACTGAAATCTCTCTGCTCTTCACTTGCAATCCACTGAAAGTGTCAGTTGGTGAGATCTTCAAACAGATACTGGTGTGGGATCAGGATGTTCTTCTTCCTTAATTATGGTAATGGTCAAGGTAGAGGGCCAGCAGTTGGTAGGAAACAAAAATAAACTCCAGTTATGCTGTAAACTTCAGCGGGTGCATACTGGCAAACGTTTACAGATGAGGATACATTTGATAAGGTCAAATTAACAGAAACTAACATGCTCAATTGGTCATTCTATTGTAGAGACACCGTCTCCCCCCACACTTTATGGCCTGGTCTCCTCCTGTCAGGAGCACAACACCGGTTCTCTGATCTTTGGTTGTTTGGCGATGGACTATTCCCCTGACGTCACCAAGGTAACCTGGAAGAAAGGTGAGGAGCTGATCACGACTGGATTGAAGACTTACCCATCAGTGAGAAACAAGAAGGGAACCTACACCCTGAGCAGCCAGTTAACCCTGCCTGGGTCAGCGGTAGATTTCCCCAGTGAAATCTACTGTGAGGTTCAACACAGCGGGTCACACAAGAGCAAAGAAATGCCATGCGTTGGTAAGTGTTGTGGGAACTGAGATAAACAGAGCATCTGTGGATTTACATGAATAAGGCATTATTTATAACAGTTTTCACAGAATCAGCACAGGAAAAAGGCCCTTTGGTCCATCCAGTCCACACCTATCAATAATAGCCACCTATTCCAATCTCATTGTGCCAGCACTTGATCCATTGCCTTCTGTGACTTGCCTTTGCAAGTATGCGTCTAAATACTTCATACATATTATGAGGGGCTTAGTCTCTACATGACTTATAGGCACTGAGCTCCAGACTCACATCACCTTCTATTTGATTTTGTTTCCCCCGAGATCCACTGTAAACCTCCTGGCCTTACCTTAATCCTGTGCTCCTGAGGCATTGATCTCTCCATCAAGGGGAAAGGTTTCGTCCAGTTTACCCTGAATATGCCTAAAATAATTCCAGATATCATGATAATCTTCTCCCTAATTCTCCTTTGTTCCAAGGAAAACCCCCCGTCTATCTAATCTAGTTTCATAACTAAACCAATCCAGGCAAAATCCTGGCAAATCTCATCAATGCTGCCTTCAGTGTAATCACATTCATAGAGTCATAGAGATGTACAGCATGGAAACAGACCCTTCAGCCCAAGCCGTCCATGCCAACGGAATATCCCAACACAATCTAGTCTCACCTGCCAGCACCCGGCCCATATCCCTCCAAACCCTTCCTATTCATATACCCATCCAAATGCCTCTTAAATGTTGCAATTGTACCAGCCTCCATCAATTCCTCTGGCAGCTCATTCCATACGCGTACCACCCTCTGTGTGAAAAAGCTGCCCCATAGGTCTCTGTTCTATCTTTCCCCTCTTACCTTATACCTATGCCCTCTAGTTCTGGACTCCACCACCCCAGGGAAAAGACTTTGCCTATTTACTCTATCCATGCCCCTTATAATTTTGTAAACCTCTATAAGGTCACCCCTCAGTCTCCAACGCTCCAGTGAAAACAGCCCCGCCTGTTCAGCCTCTCCCTGTAGCTCAAATCCTCCAACCCTGCCAACATCCTTGTCAATCTTTTCTGAACCCTTTCAAGTTTCACTACATCTTTCCTATAGGAAGGAGACCAGAATTGCACGCAATATTCCAACATTGGCCTAACCAATGTCCTGTACAGCCGCAACATGACCTCCCAACTCCTGTACTCAATACTCTGACCAGTAAAGGAAAGCATACCAAATGCCTTCTTCACTATCCTATCTACCTGCAACTCCACTTTCAAGGAGCTATTAACCTGCACTCCAAGGTCTCTTTGTTCAGCAACACTCCCCAGGAGTGTATAAATCCTGCTAAGGTTTGCTTTCCCAAAATGCAGCACCTCACATTTATCTGAATTAAACTCCATCAGCCATTTCGCAGCCTATTAGCACATCTAGTCAAGATCCTGTTTTAATCTGAGGTAACCCTCTTCGCTGTCCACTACACCTCCAATTTTGGTATCATCTGCAAGCTTACTAACTGAACCTCTTATGCTCACATCGAAATCATTTATGTAAATGACAAAAAGTAGAGGACCCAGCACTGTACATTATCCCTACCTTAGATTTTCTTGTAAACGTTGTCACTGAAACAGCACAAATCACCAGGACAGCAAAGAGCACCCAACGTATAACACTGTAGATCCTTCGATAACATGCACACAACGTATGGCCGAACCAGTGTTTTACTAAGTTCCAGTATCATCTCCCTACTCCTCATTGTCAATGTCTCGGCTAATAAAAGCAAATATCCTCCCTACCTTCTTAGCCTCTTTATCCAGACGACACAGTACTATAGGGGATCGGTGGATACGTACACCAAAGATCCTCAGTCCTTTCCCGGGTTCCATCATTTAAAACGTAATACCTCGCAATTTCTTCTGCCGAAGTACATCACCTTACACTTTTCCAGAATGTTTCCATTTGCAACTTCTCTTCACATATAACCAACCCTTGTATATCCTCCTGCAATCTAAAGCTATTATGCTCATGACTTACCAACATGATAATTTTCCTTTCATCAGTGAATTTACTGGTTAACCCTCCTATACTCTAGTCTCAATCATTGGTATATAAGAGAAACAGCAAGGCAATTAACACCAATCCCTGCAGAACACCACGAAACATAGATTTCCAGTCACGCAGACACCCAATGACCATTATCCCCTGCTCCCACCACTCAGCCAGTTCTGAATCCAATCCGTCAGATTAACTCGGATCCCATTGGCTCCGATTATTGCTATCATCTGGACATTGAGTTATCTCTCTGAAAACTACCATCAAAGTGTTAGACATGACTTCCTCTCAATAAAACCGTACTGAAAATTGTTGACTGATCTTCTAATTGAAGACTAATCCCGCTTCTCAATAGTTTCCCTACCACTTAGACTAGATTGACAGATCTGTGTTTTCATTGTTTATGCCTTCCTTCGTCCTGCATAACAGTGCAATGTTGATTGATCTACATTCACTTGGCACAACTGCTGGGACCAGACAGGAATTCTAAATTGTTGTCATTGACCAACTATTTTATCCTTTGCATCGCTCAACAGCTTGGTATACATTTCATCTGTCCTTTTCATCCAGCAAGACAACACAGAGCATCACATCTGTCCTAATTCTGAAAGTACATCACAACACTCCTCCATGAGTTCTGTCCCCACATTGTCCATCTGACTAGTGAACACTGACACAACACTGGTTAGCACTGCTGCCTCACAGCGCCAGAGACCCGGGTTCAATTCCCGCCTCAGGCGACTGACTGTGTGGAGTTTGCACGTTCTCCCCGTGTCTGCGTGGGTTTCCTCCGGGTACTCCGGTTTCCTCCCACAGTCCAAAGATGTGCAGGTCAGGTGAATTGTCCATGCTAAATTGCCCATAGTGTTAGGAAAGGGGTAAATGTAGGGGTATGGGTGGGTTGCGCTTCGGCGGTGCGGTGTGGACTTGTTGGGCCGAAGGGCCTGTTTCCACACTGTAAGTAATCTAATATTAAAAAAAAAAGATTCATTTCGACCGCAACCTAATCCTCTGGCTCCATTCCAATAATAATACTTAATGGGCATTACTGTTTCCCATATTATTCTTTTATGAACGAGCCTGTGTCGTCTTAAAATATTTTCCTTTATTTTGACTGCTATTATTTTCTCATGGTCCCTTTTGCTCTTCTCATGGTCTGTTTGATGTCGAGAGCCCGCTACATTCTTGGTCCCACACAGTGGCTTCCTGGGAAATGTCCTCCCTGTGCTTTTCCTATTTCTTTCTTAAATGTGTCACACTGCTATGATTTAGATTTACCACTAAGTTCCAGTCCACTCTGGTCCAATCATTACCTGATCTTATTAACATTGTCCTTCCCCCTTCAGAACTTTGGGCCAATTTCTATCTCTTTCCAGAACAATCTGGAATCCAACAGATTTATGATCACTGTCTGCACTGTCCATTAATGTTTTACCCACTGGGTCGACTTCATTCCCTAAAGTTAAGTCCAGGTTCACCCCTTTCTTGCAAGGTCTGGATTAAAATTCTCTGTATTAAACACATACTTTGTTAAAATATTCTCCTGGGGACATTTTCAGAATTCTGCTCCCTCTAAACTTTTGACAAAATGAATATCCAAGCCTATACTGAGGAAGTTAAAAACCGCTTTTCTCATTCCCCTATTTAATTTACGTTACTCTGAAATTTGCCCATGTATCTGCACTTGGTCTTTTGGACCTATAGTAAGGTCTTATTGTGCTCTCCCAGTAGTTATGTTTACTGTATTTTGGTTTTGAAGTACTGTTCATTTGCCTTCATTCGAGGAGGTATCCATGATGTCATTTCTCTTTCCAGCTAAAAATACTCCTGTCAGAATTGCGACAGAAGCAACATTCTGTACCATACACCCCACTCCCATCCTTTTCCATCTTTCCCTGTCTCACCTGAAGGTACTAAATCCTGAAATATTGAATAGCCACTCCTGCCCCACTCTCAATATGTCTCCATGATAACAACGGCATAATTTCCTCATTTATGCCGGTAATTCATCTGCCTTGTTCATCAGACTCTTTCATTAAAACGAATACCATCCAACGTTGCTATCTCCCTTCTGATTTAACCGGCCTATAGTTTCTATGCCTCCTTGACTCCCTTGCTGTGTCCTCTAATTTTAGTCCTTCACATTCCCCAATGATCTTTCTGTGTGGATCCCAGCTTCTTCAGCACTCTGCACAATTATGATTTTTATAATATCAAGGTTAGTATCCATTAACCACAAGAAACCTTGATATATGAGAACTGATTGTATTTGTTATGAAATTCGTCAGATAATGTATACGATGTGTTTCCTAAAGGGACAGGTCCTCTCCCACCAACCCTTCTCCTAACTGTGAGCTCCAGTGAAGAAATCGCAAGCAGCAAGTTTGCAACCGTCGTCTGTTCAATCATCGAGTTCCATCCGAAGTCAATCGCCGTGAGTTGGTTGAAAAATGGCCAACCCTTGGATTCTGGCTTCTTCACGTCTCCCGTGTGTGAGGCGAACGGGAACTTCTCGGTGACGAGTCGGCTGATGGTCCCTTATGGTGAATGGTACAACAGCGCGGTCTATACCTGCCAGGTCACTCATGGAGAGAACACTCAAAGTAAAAACATCACCGCACTCCAGGGTAAGAGACACAGACTGAGAGAGCTACAAATCACTCTGAACTCGGATGTGAATCAAACACACTAATTTATCAGGCGTAGTAAACAGCACGGTACAGCTTCTCATTTCCCAATATGCCATGTGTCTCTTATTTCAGTTTGAGTGTTACATTAGCATTGCTCATAATTCAACATTTTGGCAAGTCAGAAAAGTATGTTTCCTCTCTTTGATGATAGTTATATAGACAGTGAGCTGTGTTAAATAGTTTGTTGCCTGACCATGCAGAGAGAGGAATTGAGAGTGCTGAATCCTTGCCTGGTAATGGCTTCAAGGATAAGTTTGGGGGTGGAGGGGGGGTATTGGAGAGATATGTGATTGAAACATAGAAAATACTGAGAGACTGAGGTCGAGTAAACGTGGAATAGATGTTTTGACTGGTAGGCGAGACTACGACCCAAGGGGACAGTCTCAGGGTCAAAGGGGCACCGTTTTGAACTGAGATGGGGAGGAATTTCTTCAGCCAGTGGGTGATAAATCTGTGGAAATTGTTGCTGCAGAGGGCTGTGGAGGCCAGGCCATTGTGTGTATTCAAGACAGAGAAAGATCGGTTCTTGCTTAGTCCGGGGAGAAGGCAGGAGAATGGGGTTGAGAAACATATCACCCATGATTGAATGGCAGATCAGACTGGATTAGCCAAACAGGCAAAAGTGAGGACTGCAGCTGCTGGAAACCAGAGTGCAGATCAAAGTGGTGCTGGAAAAGCACAGCAGGTCAGGCAGCATCCGAGGAGCAGGTAAATCGACGTTTCAGGCAAAAAGGCTTTAGCCCGAAACGTTGATTTTCCTGCTCCTCAGATGCTGCCTGACCTGCTGTGCTTTTCCAGCGCCACTCTGATCTACACTCTGGATTGGCTGAACAACCTTATTCTGATCCTCTATCTTATGATGTTGTGGTCTCAAAATGACATGGTTAAAATTTGCAGTGACCCTTACTTGAAAATAAATCAATATGCGTTCAATGCTTCATTCCCTGCTCAGGAATGACCTGTTGGCTTTGGACATTGTACGACACTGATTTTTATCTGGTACTGAGCTCTTTTCCTTCATTTATGGGATCAGGCCACAGACCAAGTGGGTATCATATTTGATTAACTAGGATAAACGTGATAAAAACAATGACTGCAGATGCTGGAAAACCAGATTCTGGAAAGCCCTTCATCAGGAATAAAGGCAGTGAGCCTGAAGCGTGGAGAGATAAGCTAGAGGAGGGTGGGGGTGGGGAGAAAGTAGCATAGAGTACAATGGGTGAGCTTCAGGGCAGAGGAAATGACTTGGGAGTTGCAGTGGGAGAGGGACTCCCTGAGATTCTTATAGAGAGAGGAGGAAAACGTCTTTAAGGCAGGTATCCTTGCAAGAGGATTCGCAGTAGGGTTAAAATCAACGAGGTAAAAACAATGACTGGAGATGCTGGAAACCTGATTCTGGATCAGTGGTGGTGGAAGAGCACAGCAGTTCAGGTAGCATCCTCCAACCCCCCCCCCCCCCCCCCCCCCGTCCCCCTCCCACCCTCCTCTAGCTTACCTCTCCACGCTTCAGGCTCACTGCCTTTATTCCTGATGAAGGGCTTTTGCCCGAAACGTCAATTTCGAAGCTCCTTGGATGCTGCCTGAACTGCTGTGCTCTTCCAGCACCACTAATCCAGAATAGGATAAACGTGATCTCACTGAGCTCTCTGTAATTAGTGGATGAGGCAGGAAAATATATTCTGGTAGTAATGCCACAATAGGGATGAATGAACTAAGAATTTGAGACAGGCTGATTTAGCCTGGTTTGGGTGTGGTGATGTTTACACAGTTAGAAATGGATGTCTATGAAACTAGTGCACATTTCCATTGCATTTGTAGATTAATTTAAGATGCTTTTGCTTGTTTTTTTCTCTCTGATCTATGAAGAAATTAAAACATGCAGCGGGTAAATAAAGTGAAAGTACAGACCAGTCATGAACTAACTGAATGGAGGGAAAGACTTAAGGGGTGTGGGTGTCCTTCCCGATATCCAATGCTGTACTCAGTGTCTTGTTTTCAGATCTACTCCACACTCAGCCCACGAGGAACAATGACGTAAATTAGAGAATGATCTCACACCAATAACGCAAAGTCTTTTCGATCACTTTAAATATAATGAACAGAATTTCCATGGCTGTTCACCGCTCCCATAACACTTTAGAACTCTGCAAAGAAAATAATTATTATTTATTACAATTTGTCCAAAATTTGGGATTTGATTTGGCAGTTGTGACCAGCAGTAAGGGTTATGAACATGGAAATGAACTCATTATATTCAGATTACTATCAGTAGATGGCCTTAAGTGAGAGACAAACTCTGAAAGAAAGGTAATTCCATGGGTTACATGATGGTATCTTCGATGATTTTACTTTTTTCACGGTTTCACTTGTTACAAAGCCAGTGTTCTTTAAGAATAATTACACAGGGTATGTTATAGGTAATCACAAATGCTTTCACAAATCAAAATATATCAACAATAGTAAGCATCGTTTCAGCAATAGTTGGAGTTGCCATTTTGAAGGTGGTGTCTTCACCCTGTGAAGGAGTAATCTGAAGATTGGCTGTTTGTATCATAAAGGGGCATTTTTCATTGACTTTGATTTTTGTTCACAGAAGATACCGATTGCCACGCTAACACCGTTAAAATCCTCCCACCGCCAGTAGAACAAGTCTTACTGGAGGCGACGGTGACGTTAACCTGCGTTGTGTCCAATCTTCCTTCTGGAGTCAACGTGACCTGGAAACAAGAAAAGAAGCCTCTGAAATCAGAGATTGATGAGCAGCCTGGACAGAATCCCGACAGCGTGATCAGCAAATTAGACATTTCTACTGAAGCCTGGCTGAGTGGCGTTACTTTTGAATGTGTGGTGTACCATCAGAATCTACCGACTCCGATGAGAGACTCCATTCACAAGGAGAAAGGTGAGCGGTGAGATTAAAACACAAAGCATCCCATGTGTAATGCAGATCCAGTTACATCAATGGCAGGCTTTGATTGGAAATGAACAAACACCTTTGGGAGCATTAATGATGTATCTGAAGGCAGGATAGCTAAATAGCTGATTAAGAAGAAGACTGACCAAAGGATATTGTATTCTGATTAAGTCAGATAAGGTGGGAAGAAGCCTGGGTTCTGATGTCACCATCAGCAATGACAAATGGACAGAATGTCCTCGTTGTGGGCTGGAAACATGGAGGCGACTTTCAAACTAAACTCTTTACTTCTTTTACTGAACATCACGGATACCATTCTGCTCCTTTAAAAAACGAAAGTGAATAAATCCCAAATTAAAAATGGTGTATTTTAATATTTAGTGAAATTGCGATGTTGATTCTGGATTTTTATAGTTAATTAATATTTATCTCAAATATTCTGCAGTGATTAATCCGCTGGAGCCATCAGTGTCGGTCCTCCTGCCACCAACAGAAGAAATCTCCGCTCAGAGGTTTCTCTCCCTCACCTGTTTAGTGAGAGGCGTCTCCCCCCGAGAGATCTTCGTCAAGTGGACAAACAATGACAAACCGGTGAATCCCAGTAATTGCAAGAACACCGAGGTGATGGCGGAGAGCGACAACACCTCCTTCTTCATCTACAGCCTGTTATCCATTACAGCGGAGGAGTGGGCCAGCGGTGCTTCTTACCCCTGTGTGGTGGGACATGAAACGATTCCATTGAAGATCATCAACAGAACAGTCGATAAAACCAGCGGTAAACCGAGTTTTGTAAACATTTCACTTGCACTGATGGACACTGTTAATTCATGTCAATAAAAATCGCAAAGTTACATTTAATAATTCAACAAAAGTAATAAAGTTTTTTTTCCTCCAGTTGTGAGTTAAATACTGAATTAGTCGTTTCTCACTCTGACTTACACTGCATCTGTGTAGTTAAAGTGGATTATTAACAGCTCTAGGACGAGTGTCTTGTGCAGTTAATGTTCCCTGCTCAGATACACCCTGGGTCAGAGACAGAGTAAAGCTCACTCATTGCAGGATTCCGCCAAGTAACTTATCCATCCTAAATCCCTCTGTGATGAAATCTAACAATGTCCATTTTATGTCAAGAGGAGAGCAAGCGCTTTGAACTTGGTGTTCTTGATTCCCCCGATTGGACATTCTGACAAAATTCACGTCAGTTTTAAACTGCCACATTGTGCCAATTGGAAATGTAAATTTAAGAGACTTTTAAAATTAGTTTTGATTGGAACATACCAATCGTAAAGAGTGCAGAGCAGTTTGAATGTAACCTTTGTTTCTGGGGAACTGCCAGAGATCTTGCACCAATGCATGAGTTGACAGAATGTATCTTCACTTTCACACCAAAGAGAATCGACAGATAAGTTTTTCTGGAGCAAAGGGAAGAGGGGAACGATGAATGGTCTGTCCTCTTGCTCCCTGCGCAGAGTTTTCATGGTAGATGTCCTCTGTAATGTAACCCAGTTACTAACAGGAACAGTCAGCTTCTTGCTTACTGTCCGAAGATTTAACATTTCCATGCAAAACAATACCTTTGAAGCATGTTGGACACGCTTGACTCTGTTAACAAATGATTAACATTGATTCCCATAATCCAAAACTGGTATTTGCATTGTCCCGGTTTGAATTCCATAGTTTTGTCTCAGTTTCGTGGAGCACATGGGATCAATTCTGTATTCGAACGCCTGATATTATTTTGTTTCACATACAGAACATAAGTAGATATTTTATGATAAACATATTCAGAAATGTTATCTCTGGGACAGTGGGGATTTGAACTCAGGCCTTTTTGTCTCAGAAACAGAAATTCTATCACTGCAACAGAAGAGTCGCTCATAAAACGCTTATTTCTCCACGATGATGGAAAATGTTTCCTACAACACCAAGGTCAGATCTAATTGTGGGCAATCCATTAAAATTAGAACAATAAAATTAGAATAATAAAAAATGCAGTCTGGTATAAGAGCAGAAACGCACACAGATACAGAGATGCTCACAAATGACACATGTAAAGACACATATACAGGCTCTCACCTAAAGACACATATTTTTGTGCACACTCAAATGTGCATATAGATAAGACGTCACACACGTATACTTGCAGAGAGCTACACATGCAAATGGTACTTGAGCACTCACCTAAGCTCTTACAAAAACTCACATACACCAAAAGAAAAGCATTTGCACAACTGAACAGGGGTACTCACACATAACCATGAGAAACACGGTAACAAACAAATGGACACGAATACATATACATTCATACAGCACAATGCGTACAGACATAACACACACATGAACACACAGATACAAAATCTGAAAAATGTCCTCCCACATGTTGACTCACACAGGCACATAAGTGCACAGAGATAAACATTAATATCATTATTTTCCCATTTTCATAATCACAAACATACGATGACAGAGGCAGCTTAGTTATTTATTTTTAAACCACATCGATCAGCATGTATACACGGTCACACATACACACAAATTTAGAGTCTCACATGCAGACAAGTGCATAAATTAACAAACAGTGGGGCATTTATTAAACAAGGATAATGGACACAACCATCAGCAAGCATCCACGCACAATAACACAAACAAGCTTATTAGGATATAGTTTAGGAAAGATTGCCACACAAGCAGACATCATCACATAAATATAATCATCATCAAAACGTGACGTTGCATGCTAACATTTATTAAGCACAAACATGAAAATAATCTAGTTCAGGTAGGATGTGAAATAGACACATAAACACACATTTTAGATAGCACTAATGAAAAGTGAACACTCACAAAGACATTACAAGATAAGCATAGGCAGCAACGAAGTGGCATATTTGCATGATAATGCTTACACAATGTGAAAAGGCCAAAATTTATGTACACAAACATGAGCACACGAATAGGTTTATTCATGCACAGACTCCAACATGGGCAAGAGTGAAGTAAGAAACACTCATAACCACATGCACAAACATTAAAGGAAAACCATAAACACCAAGCAGTAGATCAAATAAATTAAGGGACACATGCACAAAAATTTATTCCTAAATATTCATATCCTACAACAAAAATATGAAACAATGCTCTGATTGTGATGTAACATATTCGTGATTTGCCAAGCAATTGGTCACCAATACATAAAGATGAGAATCACATTTGAACTTTTAGTCAGTGATGGCCACAATTTTCAATTAAACTGTCACAGCCTATATTTAAAATATAATGAAATAATTAAAATAATCATTTGTTATAAGCATTCGCCAAATAATAATATCCTTCAATAAATAAAGAAATAAACTAATTTAAAATGTTCTGACATGGACAATGAAGAAAGAACATGTGCAGTTAGTATTTGTAATTTCTTGCTGAGAATCAATAATGCACTAATAGATACAGATAAGAGTCACATTTGAGAAATACCTGACTGTTTTATGAAAATGTAATGGTCTCTAATTACATGACTTCGATGCAGATAAATCGATCTGGATCAATAAACAATCTAAATGCGTTCTCTCGGCTTTATATTCATAGATTCAATAGATCGCACCTGGATTGAAAACTATGAGGATGATAACAGCAACATCTGGACAACTGCTTCCACGTTCATCACCTTGTTCTTCCTGAGTATTTTCTATAGCGCTGCCGTCACTCTGGTGAAGGTGAGAATAATCACATCTTTCTCATGCCAAGCAGCCCAATATGTTTTGTGAAATCTCTAAGTGTGCCATTGAATAAAAATTAAATCTGAATGCCCCCGATCATAAACAAATGAGTCATTGCTTTATCTCTCTTTTCCAGGTTAAGTGAATGAGTTGTGGACCCCTTTGACTTTCCGGATCTGCTTATCAAGGCCTCTGACTTCCCAATCTACAGTCTGTCCTGTTGCTGACTCTAACAGTGAGATGACTTCAGTTTATCAGCGTATAACTGAGACAATTATTGATGGATTTTCCTTTTTACTATGATATCTTTGAGATGGTTGTGGTTGGAAGAATGTGGAGCTTCCCAGTTGTTTGAAGCCCATTTGTTTTGTTTTTATTTGTTCCTGACTCGGAATGGTTGCCTACCCTTTCTGATGAGCCGTTGTATTCCCTTTCTGGTGATTGTTACTAATGTACAGAAAATTCCCACCTGACAGCGCATGTGTTCTTGTCTCAATGTGGCATCCAGCCATTATATTCACTTCTGTTAGCTTTTACATCAACATTTTGGATAAAAATGCTTTCTGAAATGGTTAATAAATTTGAATGAATATAAAGTCACCCCTCAGCCTCCAACGCTCCAGGGAAATCAGCCCCAGCTCATTCGGCCTCTCCCTATATAACTCTACATGGCTGTGAATATGTATAAGCCGAGAGGGATGGTTTCATAAATCATGTTACATTTTATATAAACGCTGTTTTTTTATTATCATTTAGTTTTTAAAATGGAGGATGGGTGCTTTTTCAATTTCATACCAGTAGCACAGAAAGACCTGGGGAAATAAACTGCAACAAAAAAATGGACAAAAAGTTATTGCACTACGGATAATATCACCATATCATTCGTGTAAAAAATAATTCCCTGTTTTGACCTTGAAGTTAATAGAGTCTATTAATTAGTCCTGTGTGTGTAATAATTTTCATCTATCTGTCATTCGACATTTAGTTGTTATATTTACCGTGTGGATTACTGCACTTCTCTAAAAATTCAAAACAAAATAAAGTAAAACTGCAAATTAATATTGTATCTAATTACGAGAAAAAAATTAGCAATTCAATGACACCAAATTGGAAAGGAATGTTGAAATGTAGCCAATTCTGAAGACTACAAGAAGTTGCAAGTGATCATTAATTAATTTACGGATTGTTCAAATAATTAGCAAGTGAAGATCCACACAGATAAACGTAAGGTGTTACATCTTGGTAGGAATAATGTGCAGGTTATTTATTCAAAGATGCACGTCTAAGTGAGGGAGACAAACAAAGGGATTTCAGACAATTACATCAGTCACTAACAAATGCACCACAGGTTCCAAAGGCCATAAAAATGCAAACAAGGCTCTAAGCTTTATCTCTAAAGGGATAGATTTGAAAGTAGGGTCACTGTAGAAATTTGGTTGACTATAATTAAGAGTATTGCCTGCAGTTCGAGTTGACATATTATAGAATGTATGAGAGAGTGTGAAGAGAAGATTTATAAGAATGATACACAAGTTTCTGGCTGTGCATATCAAGGAAGAATTGTTGTGCTGTTCACTTCTCTCTTGAAAAGAAGGATGACAGTTCTAAAATTATGAAAGGTTTTGAAACGAGAAGGTACAGAGAAAACATTTCATTATGGGGTAGAGCATAACTAGAGCCTGTCAATATAAGACGGTACTTCAAGAAATCCAAAAGGGAATTCAGAAGAAACCTCTTCACTGAAAGAATGATGAGAACGGGGAATATGTGACCAGACAGAATACTTGAAATCAATAGTTTAGATGTATTTCAAGGAAACTAGGCGAGCACTTGGAAGGGATGGGAATAGAGAATTACAATGGGCGATTGAGATGAGAAAAGATGTGAAACACCTTGAGTGGAACATAAGCACTGACATGAACTGATTGTGCCAAATGGTCTGTATTTCCTCTGCAATCCTATGTAGAAAACCACCATTGTATGAAACAAAAAGTGTATTAAGAACATCTAGAAGAATTATAAAGTTTCTCACAAAAAAGTCTGAAGTATCCAGCACTGAATGTAAATGATTTTATCACATGGCCACACTTCACTATTTGCTTGATAGCACTGAAACAGCAGTAATCACAGTACTCTTACTAGGAGTAAGAGTAACCCAGTGTCCATGCTCCAATTGGGGGATCTTAATGACTTATTAATGGTCTCAGCAGGACCTGCCAACCTGGTCCTGGGAATGTTGTGAACACTCGAGCCCTCACGGCTTCTTTCACTCACTTACTCTGATTTTCAGTTCCCGTAATGATCGCCACCATGGACAGGAGACTGTTCCAGTATGCAGATACTTCATTAGGAGGGACATCCTGCAGGTGTGTCTCTAGGATGCAGGAGGAGGTCTCCCACACAATGAAGGACCCACCTACTGCTAATAAACTGCCAGCATTGGCGGAAACAATCTCTACTTTGACCACCTGAGTGGCCATACTTTCCCTAATTTGGGATCAATAAAATACTACGGAGGTGGAAATATGAGAGCCACTGAAACTCCTTCCTTCTCTTATCATCTTCCACCCTATTATCCACCTAATGACCTTGCAGCCTGTCCCTAGAGGGCTGATAGAACGCAGTCCCATTCCAATATTCAATAACATGAAGAGCTGGTAAACTGGTCAACATTGACAAAGCTTAACACAAACAGTCTTGGCCTGACTGTCAAATTCTAAAGTGTAACTTGAGATGAGTTCAATAAAAATGGCAGAAGTACAGAAACAACCACTTCCATCCATCAGAAACAAATTTCTATGAAAGGGAACGGGTGGTCCGTATTTGGAATGGAGCAGTGCATTTGAAAAGTTAATGTGGAGCAGCAATGTTAGATGATGGATGTGTGCACAGCTTGAAGCTGTTTGCTGATTCAGTTTTGCTAAAGCTTTGGCTGATACATTCCAATTAGAATCAATTAAATCTGCCAAAGTGGACATTAAATACTCACATTTATGAGATGCTTTAACATAGAACATAGAAATGTACAGCACAGAACAGGCCCTTTGGCCAAGGTTTAATCCTAATGTAAAATATAATAACATCCTACAAACCCTCAACTCACTGCTAAACATGTGCATGCCCAGCAGTCGCATAAAAGTCCCTAATGACTCTGCTTCCACCAACACCACTGGCAATGCATTCCATGCATTCACAACTCTCTACATAAAGAACCTACCTCTGACGTCTCCTCTATACCTTTCTACTAATACTTTAAAAATATGATCCCTTGTACCAGTCAATCCTGCCCTGGGGAAAAGTGTCTAGCTATTGACTTTATCTGCTCCTCTCATTATCTTGTATACCTCAATCAGGTCTCCTCTTTTCCTCCTTCTTTCCAGAGAGAAACGTCTGAGCTTATTCAACCTTTCTTCATAAGGCAAGCCCTCCAGTCCAGGCAGCATCCTGGTAAACCTTCTTTGCATGCTCTCCAAAGCCTCTACATCTTTAGTACATAGTAGGGCGACCAGAACTGGACACAATATTCCAGGTGTGGTCTCACCAGTGACTTGTAGAGCTATCGCAAAACCTCACGGCTCTCAAACTCGATCCCGCGGTAAATGAAAGCCAACACACCAAATGCTTTCTTAACAACCCTATCCATTTGGGTGGTAACTTAGAGGGATCTATGTACTGCACACCCAGATCCCTCTGTTCCTCCACACTGCCAAGAATCCTGTCTTTTATCCTATATTTATTCGAGTTCGACCTTTCAAACTAGCAAACGATGCACCAAATGCCAAACAGGAGAAGTTTATTGGCATGTATCAGAAGAGTTAGGACCAATACCAAAAACATGAAACCTGCTTTTAAGCAAGTTTTCAAAGAGAGAATGAGTACCAGAGGGCATCTGAGTAAGTTTATCAGTAAAGTACAGCTAATTAAGGGGGCTTGGCCATGTTCATGGAAAAAAGATATAAAGCAATCAGAGAACAAAAGAACAGATTGTATATATAAGGGGTACAAGAGACAGCGTGGATCAAGGCCTTGAAGAATTTAGAGATATACATAAGTTTAAACTTAATACATTAGATGATAGTGAGCCTGTTAAGATCTCAGTCCTTTCTCTATGAGCACAAGTTTAAGTTTACCAGTCTTGTTCAGGCCAGCAGTAAATGGGATTTTATTTGCACTGTGCACATCTCCTGATTTCACAAGATATCTTAGTTTTGTAAATGCAATAGAATGCATTTTGCACCATTTCAGCAATTCATTAAATAGAAATTGACCAAAGTAAACAACTTTCAGAAGCTGTCTTTCAACAGCCAGACTAATACAATATACAAAGAGGATCTTCATGAACAAAGTGGGCTTGTCAGGGGGTTAAATCATTTCAAATTCGAAAACTAGATTCCATTTTAATCATATCAGCTGGATTTTGGATACTCCATTAACAAAAGGTTCCCAAATTCAAACAATTGTTTGCAAATACAGAAATATTTTGACATAAAGGGAAACAACATTTTATACTGAACAAGAAAAGAGTTCTGATGCTTTGGAAAGTGCACAATGATTGATCGAGATATTCCCAATGGAAAAATGGACTGGTCAGATGGTGATGGACATTGACAACTGAACTTTGTTAAGTTTTCAATTGGCAGGTTGCCTAAGTGGTCAAGGTATTGTCATGCCAAATGAGGCAGAGAATGGCCATCGCCAATTTAGTCGAATCACAACAAGCATTGGCAGTTAACTGCCAACCAACATCTGGTCCACGCTCCATGCCTTTATCAATCAGCACTCATTACCCAGATAGATTAAATGCTTTCTCTCTTTCCATTGGAATTTCTGAGAGTGTCCTGCTAAGTACAATATTAAAGACTTAAATAAAAAAAACTTTAATTTCATCAATACTCAAATTTCCATGTTGTACCAGCTGGCAGAGGTGAAACTTAACTATAATGTATCAGGCCTACAATAAACTGGTAAACTTCTGCACTGGTCTCAGAGGAAAACCAGCAACAATGTCCTTGTGGAGACATTACTTTGCCTTTGATACTATACAACAACAATTTCAAAGCCACTGAGGAACAGAAATAAATAGAAACAAACCACATGCATATACACACAGCACACTGTTATTTAAAGTAATAGAGAGAAATTCTGCACTAACAGAATACCTAATTGTCATTCTGAATGCTGAATGGGGCACCAAAAGCACCTTTGTGATAATGACAGTTTGAAAATCTAGCCAATATTGGTTTGTAGCAGTTGAAGAATTAGTCATTCTATTATGAAACCCGGTTAGTTCCGACACCAGTATTTGACCATAGATTCAGATTGTTTTTAAAGGCAGATATCAATATGAAGTTGCACAGTGGCAGGAGCACGGCTATCCTATGGACAGCACGAAAGAGATTTCACACCCATTGGCCCTTTAATAAAGAAATGGGGCAAACCTCAGAGATAGGGAAATGTAAATAAAGGAATCACTGTCAAGATTTCATCCAATTCGATAGTAACTGATACCTGATCACCAAATTCAGCTGTCACTTGAAAGGATGAAAGAAGCCCCAAAAGGAGAACTCCAAATTTCACTTGATTCTGTGTCACATTATTGCAAGAGAACTTTGTAGTTGTCTTCTAGCAGATATCATTTTTTTCCACAAACCACAGAGATCAGAATCGAATAGTGCAGAACCACATCATAATTCATCTTGAGAAACTGTGTCAATGGGTGTTTGGGTTTGCAGTGCCTCTGTATTCTGAGCTTCGGCCCCAACCTCTCGCTGATCCCTAGTTTTCTCGATAAGTTGCAGTTCCAGTCAGTTTCTATTTCATCATTGTCCCAGATTATAGAGGTTTCAGTATCAGTGAGTTCACCAGTATAGTGCATTGGTTAAATCAGCAGTGGTTCCACTGAAAAGGCTTTTACATCTTGAGGTTCCTAGAACAGCACATAGTTATCCATGTTAAAAGATGTAATAACAATTAACAACATTATATTTGATCTGCTATATTTCCCATTACTGATTGCAATGAATCTACCTCATGGGATACAGAAACTCACCAATGTGAGTAAAAACCTCTTAAACTTTGGGCAAAGCCCAGGCTATTGACTTAAGAGAATAAACTCCATACAATAATGGAACAAAGAAAAGCAGATTGATGTCAAATGATGCACTCTGCTTTACCCTAGCAGAGTAGAAAAGTTGCGCATTTATATAAAATCTTAATGCCACCTCTGAGTATCCTAAACATCTCTTTCCAGATCTCTGAAACAAGTGCAGAATCCCTGGGGCCACTGTCAACTACATACTATCAAACCCAGGAAATCATAGACGGAAATATTCCAAGCCTGATCGACTAGTTTTCTTAAGTTAGTCAATGACTGTGCAATTTTAATAAATCGCATTATTTTGCCATAGTGATAAGAAAAGAACAGAGATATCCATGCAAAGTCAGAATCAGGTGTAACAGGCCTTTCGCTGATCGTTGTTCTCTTCAGAAATAGAGATTATAGACAGGAAAGGTCCTTTCAGTGTAAGTCTAATGAGTTGCTGTCGTCCATTCCGTGGAGTCAGTACAGGGTGAAAAGAAGAGAAAACCATTTATTTAGTATGTCACCATTGTTTATAGCCATTTCTGGGCTATGCAACACCTTCATACTAAAAAACAAGCAGAATTCAACCGACCATTGAAAAACTTTGGATCTTTTAGGCTGATCCAAGATTGGTCTCTCAAAGTAAGCCAAGCATTTCTGAACCAGTCAAGCAGTTGTTTTCTGTGATTGTTCTCATCTGTGTTAGTGTTCACCACACTGCCATTGGATGCCTTCGTAGCCCAACATCGTAGCTCAGTGATGGTGAAGGGAGTGGAAATTAGGTACGTTAGTTCTTTTGCCAGTCAATCAAACTGCTCTCTCTTTGATCACATTGAGCTTCTTGACTATTGTTGCAATTAAACCAATCACCAGGTGAGCAGTGAAGATTCCAATGCTCCCGATTTTAGCCTTGTAATGGTGAAGTTAATGAGGGGGTAATGACAAAGCAGTATACCTTGTATCCCAGTCTTGTAATCTTGCTAATGTTATTAGTTATTGCTGCCATCACCACCCAGCCCTCTGGAGTGTATTGGCAATGCTGTCCTATGATCTGGAAAATGTTGCTGCGACGTTATTTGTTTTCAAGATGCATCATGAACCATCGTGGTCGTGTTGGTATGTGGTTCTTTTGACTTCCACAGGATGTCTACAGTACACCACACTGATGGAATGCTGGGGTTGGGGTGTGGAAGAGTCAGTACAGGGTGAATAGAAGAGAAAACCATTTACTTTGTGTGTCACCATTGTTTATAGCCATTTCTGGGCTATGCAAGACCTTCATACTAAAAAACAAGCAAAATTCAACGGACCATTGAAAAACTTTGGATGTTTTAGGCTGATTCAAGATTGGTCTCTCAAAATAAGCCAAGCATTTCTGAACCAGTCAAGCAGTTGTTTTCTGTGATTGTTCTCATCTGTGTTAGTGTTCACCACACTGCCATTGGATGCCTTCGTGAGGCAACCCTGACATAATCTTACAACAACTGCCAGCACTTCCCTTTCACAATATTGGATCCCTAACATAGCAGATTTAAATCTGACATTATACCAGACTTACTTGCCAATCTGTTTCCTTTTGTTTCTGACAAACTTAGGTTTCCACCTAATTCACAGTGTGAGGTGTCAACATTTTCACAGCTGCAACTCATCATAAAGTACCAGTTAGATCATTTTAAATATGTGCATGATCACCAAGTTAATATTTGGCACTTCTTATCAACATCGAGAGTTTTGGCTGTGAGGGCAGGAGCTGGTGGTTGCGGAATAAAGAGGTCAAATAAAGACTTTCTGAACTGGGACAGAGAGAAAACATCCCAAATACAAGGATTTAAGTTTAACTTCTTGATCTTAGAAAAAGAAACTCAAGCTCTTCACATTATATTGCTAATTTAACCCTTACAAGCACAATTTGTAACTCAATGTTTGATTCAGAATCCGAATTTAGTAATTTCTCATTTTTGAAATTCACTGAAGGTTCATGTCATATTAGTCAGTATTGGCTGTATTGTTGAAAAGAAAATTTTATTCCTTTTCCTTTTCTGCTCCTTCATCCATTCGGAGTTTACTGCAAGATCTGACCATAATAAACCCAGAAGTAATTACAGGTCTCTGACCCAGAGCAGTGTAATGACCTCAGTATTTAGGCTTCGATTAATTGATGACATCAATGAAACGGTGTGGATGTGATGCTGCCTGTATTGAATTCACCATGAAAGCACTTTATAAGTTTGATTCAAACAAATAACTATTACTAGGGAATGTGCCTGACTCTGTGGATACACATGGCCTCTGGTCAACTTAACTTATAAAAAGTGCGAAGCATTCAATGGCGACATTGTATGGGAGATAGACAAGGCGAGGAGACCAGGAGCTCGTCCCAATCCATAGCCATATTTCATAAAATGTCACCAAAGTCTGGAGGCCATGGCAATGATTTTGGAGGGAGTGTGGAATGGTGGGTGGGGAAGTGAGGATGAGCAGGAAAGAGAAACAAAACGATGCGATGAGGTGGGGTGAAGGAGAGGAACCCAATTCTTCAGGATTTTCACTATAGCTCCAATGGCCAGAAACAGAACCTCAATATTGATCAGCAAGTAATTTCCCGTCTCAGCATTTCAGGTGGTGGTACTACTGTTTAAGACAACTCTGTCACTAATATTAAATTCCTTGGGAGACAGTCTAGCAGCCTCTATAATGTAGCTGCTGTTGTCTGAACTGGCATTTGTCGCATTGCACAAAACATTTTAAAGGAACCAGTGGTTCTCCAACATTCCCTTTTCACATTGTTGTATTCCAAATGAAGCATAATTAAACCACATCAAAATCAGATCAAATCAAACTTGGTTCCTCATGGTTGCCCTCACGTCTGGCAAAATTTGATTCCCATCTGTCAAAATGAAGCACCAATTAAGCAAAAGGCTTACACCTATAAACAACTTGCGAACATTTGGAAATAAACCCTGAAGATCAAAAGGCTCTATTGAGCTGATACAATGTTTTTTTTTAAAAGAGGAATCACTCTATTCGCCAGGAGTAATGCAAATATCGGGAGGGGCTGTAGTCTGGAATGGTGGTGTTTGCTATCAGCAAATCTTACAGAAATTCCTGCTTTCCAGAAACTCCTGTTCACATTACATTCTCTTAAAAAAGGCCACTTTCAAAAGCTATGACTGCAATATATGTTGCCTTTTTTTCAACTTGAACCATGGTCAGTTCTTTTTGAAGAGATGGGGTGAGGGGAGGTGGCCGATGTAATAGTATTGGGAAGCAGAGAGTTAGGTAGTCAATGTGTTTTTAATATGTTTAGCCTCATTGCACAGTCCAGTGCTTTGAAGTGAACAACTGAAGGCCTGAACGTTGAAGGTCTGGAATGATTATTGAACGACTTTGTGTGAATGCATGCTCAATTATTCACTGGCATTTAACTGGGAGGTGGTAGGATTTAGAAAATGGCAGGTCGGGACTCTGGCACCTTCTCATTGCTAAGCCATGCTGACATAGACCAGTTGTCTTTGACATCTTGACTCTACATGATCTCTCAAACCTGCCTCCCTCATTTCCCCGATTGTGCCCACCTTTGCAGCCTCAGCAATGATCAGTATGAACAGTAGGGCTCAGAAATGTGTTGATCTGTCCTCCGTCTTACTGGAGTAGCAATTCTTGAAACTAAGCTGCGCTGTCAACTGATGAGTAACTCTGGCAAGAATCTCTTCATTTTAGATTAGAATGGTGCTGGAAAAACACAGCAGGTCAGGCAGCATCTGAGGAGCAGGAAAATCGCCGTTTCGGGCAAAAGCCCTTCATCAATGAAGAATCTCTTTATTGGTCACTGCTGGCAATATACCATCCTTAGCATACGCCAAAACTCCAGGTTTCAGTCCCAGCATCAGGTCTGCAGCATTCACTGCAAGCTTCACCTAAAATGTTTTTTTACAAGACTATCGATAGAGCAAAGATTACATGCCAGTCAATAATTTATTTAATGTAAAATAACAAACTGTGGAAGTTGACAATCTGAAAGAAATACAGAAGTTGCTGGAGAAACTCAACATATTTTGCAGCATCTGTGGAGAGAAAGCAGAGTTCACCTTGAGTCAAGTGACCCTTCTTTAGAGAGATCTGAAGTTGTGAACATGAGTCATTCAACGAAAAACATTAACTCTGCTTTCACTCCACAAATGCAGCCAGATCTGCTAGCTGTTAGTAGACAGTCACACATTGTGTTCAGCTTACTTTTCAATGACCTTCTTAGTTTCTGGAGAAGCAGAAACACCAGCTCCCTTGCACTTTCAGCAGTTGATGTTTTCAGAGCTGCAAATGGTCATCAAGTGCCATTAAGTCAATTGAACCAAACATTTACGTTCAGAATAAAAACATTTTTAGAAACTTGAATAGGAGTGTCAGGATTTCAAGCCACTGACAGTCAGGCTGGAACGTGGAAATGAAGGATGTGACAAACCCATTTCTTCAATACTTTACACGTGTTGCACAGTCTAGAAAAGTCTCAAGTAAAGAGCTTAGGGCAATTAGAGAAGGGCAACTAACTGTCCAATTTCTCCACTTAAGAGCTTTGGATTCTGGTTCTATATACAGGATTGACTTTTCCTCATCAATGGGTATTGGCTCAGCAATTGCAAACATTAATAGTGGCACAGAAAGGTTTGCTACTCTGCTATTGCTCCAATTGATCCACCAGCTCTTTAGATTTGGCCGTTTCCTTCTTGGGCTAGTGACCCAGCAACAGACCATATCAGCAGCATGCCAACATTAGTGGTACCATCATTCACAGCAGCGCTGGGTCCAGCTCTCAGTCCAAGCAGAAGGGCTCCACCACAATTCACAACATTATTACTGCAAATGGCTTGTTTTTAAGAAAAAACACCACAATCTAACTTCTAGAAAAAATACACACTTGGGAGGCAGAGCCCAGCAGTTTCCGTCATGTGCTAACTATGGCCTGGAATAGCGTATTTGACATTGTTCTCGGATGTATGCAGAAGGAAATATCTACATAACTTCACAGGAATTGCTGGTTCTACAGCAATAGCCTTTATTCCAAATACAATATTAATCAGGAATTAAATTGCACTTTGGATCAAACTGACTCTTTAATTTCTTCAGTTGTTCCTGACGGACTATAGGTTTCTTTTCCAGCGCAGTTTGGATTGTCGCACTCACCATGCCTGCAATTCGTCATAAAAGATAAATGAAGTTATTTAAATAAGCATTTGGCTCCATCCCACAATTGTGTGCCAGCTGTTTGAAAGACTGAAGATTCTGGATTCAGGACTGCAGCCTGCATTCAGCCGTTGGAGTGAAACTGGTCACACTCCAGATGGGTGACTGCATTAGATGGTGAATTTGTTCTTCAAAACCTTTGTTGCTGGTGATAACGATTAGCCACAGAAAGGGGATATCAAGTTCTTCAATGTATTCATATTTAGAGTTTAGAAACTTCAATAACAAAATGCAAGCAAACTTACAATGAAGTGTCTTTGATGTCCTCTCCTAATACAATATTTTTGAACCAAAATTCTGGAGCCCTAATTCTAATGCAGATAACAGAGAGACAGTAATGCAAATGCTCTTGCCTGGAGTGGTGTTCCCTGCGCTGCTGTGTGATGTTTCCTGAAAAGTACCTAGAAAGTAATTTCCTTTCTATTTTCTGTACTCTGAATGAAACAAAACATTAATTACATATTATTTTCAAACTTACCTTTTCATGATAGATTTTGGAGTGTATAGTTTTCCATCGACCTTGTACTATGGACTGTCAGGTGGTCTGCTAATAGTCAGAAAAGTGCTATTCAGTCATTTTAAGCGAACATCTACATCCACAATAAAATCATCATTATTAACCTGAAACATTGAGTAAGTATTTCAAGCCATGGACAGCTAGTTGTGTAAAACTAGTTCAAGGCACAATTATAGTAGATGGTGATTTATTACCCCAAAACCCTCATTGGCTGTTTGCAAGACAAGGTAATGAGGCTGGAGTGTGGGAGCAAAGAAAGGGAGATACGATGCAACCAATTCATTTCCTCAATACTTTATACTTGTTGAAACGTCTCAAAATATCTCAACTAAAGAGCTCCAGGCCCAAATGGAGATGAGGCAACCAATTTTCCAATGTCTCCAATGAGGACCTTTGGTACTGTCTCGACATACAGGGCTGATTTTTCCACGTCAACTTGCTCTTGCCAAGATTCTGATGAGTCAGGCCAAGTGGAGGGGAGTTCAGGAGCAAAGCCCAATCCCTTCTGCACCATTATATTATCTTGTCAGTGGTGGGCAAATGAAGGCACCAATTGAGAGCCACTCAAGTCTGTCTGTGTTTTGAACAATAGAGCTCCTCAACTCCCACAGTGAGCTTTTGCCTGCAATCTCTTTAGTACAGGCTCAGCAATACCCATCACTAATGGCAGCAAAGGAAAGGTCGTTGCCCTGCCTTCACTCTGTTATTGCTGTTAGCTCCTGGGATCATGCCATTTCAATAATGGTTTGTGACCAGGCAGCAACTTCTGTATTAGCTACTGTCAGTACCATGCCACCCTTGGCACTGTCAACCATCGCGTTATAATCCAGCTCTCAGTTCAACCAGCAGGCTTCACCAGAATTCATAAAATTATGACTGCAAAGGTCTTGTGTAAGAAGAACACCATCTTCCAACTTCTGGATGTAATACATATTTTGCGGGTTAAGCTGAGTGTGGTAACTCGGGCCTGCTACATGGTTCCTGGATGCAGAAGGAAATATCTCCATAACTTCACAGGAACTGCTTGTTCTCCAGCAATTGCCTTGGAGAAAATAATATCAAATGAAACATGAAGTACATTGAAGATCAAACATATTTTGTAGTTATTGTAAACAATCCTGGAGAACTATATTTTCCATATCCCATGCAGTTTGGATTGTCAAACTTGCCATGCCTGTAACTGGTCAGGCAAGATAAATTAAGTCCTTCAGTTAGCATTTGCCTCCAGCTACTATTGAGTGCCAGCTGCTTGAATGGCTGAAGACTCTGGATTCAGTCCTGCAGGCTGAGGTCAGCTGCTTTTGTTAAACTCCTTACAATCCAGACGGATACTGCAATCAATACTGATTTTATTCTTCAACCCCTTTCATTGGTTTGATGGACACTATAGCTGGTGATAAGGGTGAGTGTGTGATGGGATACGTATTTCTTGAATATATTCATTTTAAGAGAGTAAAATGATCAGGAATAAGTAACCCAAATATGCAAGCAATTTTGAATTCAAGCTTTCTTGATGTCCTCTCATAAAACTGTTTGTTTTGAAAAGAACTCTCCGACCCAAAGAACAATGTGGATAATGGAGAGGCAGTATGTGATTGCTATGGTCGGGAGTGGTAATCTCTGCACTGCTGTGTGGTGTTTTCATGAGGGGTCTGTACGTTATCTTACCATAACTGCCTGCCCACCAGCAACTTACTTTCACTTTCTTGCACTCTGCATGAAGCAAAATCATGGTCACATATCGTATCAAACATACTTTTTCGAGACCGCCTTAGATTTGGAAGGCACGGTTTTTCATCTCCATCACAGTTTAGGTTGTCACGTTTACCAGGCTTGCAATTGAACAGGCAACTTTAGTCACTGAAATCAGCATTTGTCTGCATATACAATTGTGTGCCAGCTGCTGGAATGGCTGACGGATTTGGATTCAGTATTACAGCACTTATCCAGCTGTTTTTTTAAAAAAACTGCTCACACTGCAGAAGGATGACTGCATGTGTTGGTGATTTCTTTTGTCAAACTTACATAACTGGTTTGCAAGAAGTCAGAGCACAGGTAGGGGGAGAGGCAGAGAATGTCGGGGAGATTGAATTTTTCCTTGCAGTATAGACCAGAGAGGTCAATGGGAGGTAAAAGGTTCAGGACCGGGCTGAAGAAGGGGAAACGTTTCACTGAAGAGATTTGGATGTTTTAAAGCAATGGCTTTTCCAGCAACTCTGCTTTTCTTCTGATTTACAGCTTTTGCAGTTCTTTTGGGTTTTATTTGGATGCTTTCTGTTGTTCTAGTTAAATAAGAGCATCAATCAGTAGGAACAAAGCAAGCATTAGGGATGCAAATTTAGTGCGATTGCTGTGGTCGGGTCTGCAAAGGTGTTTGTTGCACTGCTGTCACATGCTTTCAAGAGGTAGCCCCTGAACAATCTAAACAACAGCTCTCCAGCAATTTCCTTTCACGTCTTTGAATTCTGAATCAAGGATCATTTATACACAAACTGGAGCAAACTTATTTTCTGCAACTGTTCCTGGAGAAATTAGATTTCCCGGTTCTTCACAGTATACGCAGCTGAAATTAGTCATGAAAGAAAACATTTTAAGCCAGGTCTTGTATGCACAATTGGCTGATGGCTGGTATAAAATTGCTGGATGCTCAGGGATTCAGTATTATATTCTTTGATCAACTGTATTTATTAAGTAGATCAACTTCCAGAGGCAGTGGGACAATGGAAAACAGTAGGTTTTTACTTTAAAACTATCATGGGGCTTTGAAAAACATCACAGGCAGAATGAGGGGAGTAGAGGATATAGGAATCCTAATTGTTCAATATATTTATTCTTTCTTCAGAGTTCAGCTATCTAAATGTTCGAATACAAATTGAGATCTGAATATTGAATCGGCAAGCAATTTTCCACTGACCAATTTTGAAGGTTTTGTATTGATGCAACTATTTTTTAAGCAAACAAAATCTCTAATCCCTCAGAAAAATGCAAACATTATAGACATATTAAAGCAACTTTGTTAATGTGACTGCCGTAGGTTGGTGTTTGTTGCATTGCTGTGGCATTACTCAGTCAGAAGCCCCTCCATAGAACTTACAGGAAGTGGAACTAATTTTCTTTCACATTGTTGTGTTCTCGATGAATCTGAATTAAGTCACACATTGGACTAAAACTTTCTTTGTGATCACTGCATTCATTACTGGAATCTCTTCTGCCTTGGAAGTGTCCCAGTTTCCATATCGGCAATTATTGTTACAGCACAAATTAAGTGATTTTAAACAAACACTTGAAAACTTCAACCATTGAAAAAGCTCTGAAGATGGAGGATTTCAGCATTATAAACTTGTTTGTTGGATCTTTACATTGAAACTCCAATTTTGAGAGAAAACCAATCATCTGGATGTGTTTTAAATGGGCAACCACTGACATTTAGACAGCAATCCTTCATTCCCGTCCCTTCTGTCAGAGGAAACATCTTGCTTCAATTAATTTGCCTCTTCCTCTCCTAACCACAAACTGACAAAAAGCCTAGACTATCCGAATTCCCTTTGTATGACAAGTCATTCTGTAAGTAATATTCTGGTAAGCCTTCTCCGAATTGCCTCCATCGTATTTACTTCCTTCCATAAACAGCGTGACCGATAAGAATTAGAGCATTCAAGACACAAGCTCAACAGTGCTCTCTACTTTTGTGTTTAAATTCCCCCACGATAAAAGGAAAACATTTATGCACTGTCCTAATTAGGTACTGCTAGCACTTTGTGATTCAGGTAATGTTACACTCTGATCCCACTGCATGTCAGAGCTATGGAATCTCCCTCTATCAAAACAGAATGCTTTTTTTTCCAGTCAAAATGGACAACTTCACTTTTATCCACGTAAAGCTCTATTTTTCAGGCCTTTGACTACTCACTTAACCTGTATTTCTCTATAGCGCCCCAATGTCCTCTGAAGTTATTTTTTAGCCTTTCTTTGTCATGTCAGCTTTATATTAATTCCTTCGTGAGTCATGGACTGTGAGTCAATACTTGGAAGATTTGAGCAGATACAGATTTGTTTTAAATAGCTGCTCAAGTTATATTATCCTAACCATTCTGAACTCCGGTTAATTCTCAGTTCCAAACAAACACCGAAGTAATGAACATTCATGTAAAAAAGGCTGAACCCCTGAATATAATTAGAGTATACCAAAATAACAATAGGATTCTTGTCAACACCCCTCTCTCTCTGTCACTCTCTCTCACACACGCAAACACACACACACACACACACCATGGATAAGGGAAAATCATGAAATGCAAGATGTCTGTAAGGCAAATGGATACTATAAACTTCCACTGTATTATGTCATCCTTTTAGCAAAACAACAATGGTTGACTCAGACCCGTGGCCTGTGCCTCTTGCTTGATGTGGGAGCTTAGGAATTTGGCTGACGCTCCAGACTCTTACACTTGCAAGAAGTGTGCCTAGCTGCAGCTCTTGTTTGACCGCATGATGACTCTGGAGCTGCGGATGGACTCACTGTGGAGCATCTGTAATGCTGAGGATGCCGTGGATAGCATGTTTAATGAGCTGGTCACAACACAGTTTAGAATTGCTGAGGGAGACAGTGAATGGGTGACCAAAAGACAGAAAAAGAGTAAGAAGACAGTGCAGGTGTCCCCTGCCGACATCTCCCTCCAAAACAGGTATACCGTTTTGCATGCTGTTGGGGGAGATTACTTACCAGGGGAGGGCAGCAGTTGCATGGTTCATTGCATCGTGGCAGGCACTGCTGTTCAGAAGGGTGGTAAAACGACTCGTAGGATCATTGTCACAGGGAATTGTCTTGTGAATGGGAGTAGATAGGCGGTTCTGTGCTGGAATGGGACTTCTGGATGGTATGTTGCCTCACAGGTGCTCAGGTCAGGTATGCCACCGATCAGCTGCAGAGCGTTCTAAAAGGGGAGGGTGAACAGCCAGTTGTCTTGGTGCTTATGGACACCAACAATATAAGTAGAAAATGAGATGAGGAACTCAAAGAAGAATTCAGCGAGCGAGGAGAGAAGTTAAAGAGGAGGACCTCAAAGGTAGTGATCTCGGGATTACTACCAGTGCCACGTGCTAGCCAGCGGAGAAATAAAAAAAAAGACAGGTTGAACATATGGTTTGAGAGATGATGTAGAAGGGAGGGGCTCTATTTGTTGGACATTGGGACCGGTTCTGGAGCAGGTGGGACTATTACAAAATCTACATCTGAACCAGACTGGAACCAATGTCCTTAGTGGTTTTTTTGCTACTGCATTTGGGGATATTCAAACTAATGTGGCAGGAGACTGGGAACCAGAAGAGAAAACAAGTAGGCAGTGATGTGGAGACCGGAGACTGTAAGAATTATGAAGATTGCATTCATAAATGGAAGAGTAGACAGAGAGTAGATGAGCACAAATGCGTCTACATTACTTCAAGGAGTATAGCGTGAAAGGCAGATGAATATAGGGCTTGGATTGGCGCCTGGGAGTATCATGTCATTGCAATCACAGAGGTTTGGTTGAAGTAAGGGCATGAAGATTGGCAATTAAACATCCCTGGATACAGACGCTTCAGATAGGACAGGGAGGGAAGTAAAAGGGAGGGGTGGAGTTGCATTGCTGGTCAAGGACGATATCACGGCTGTGCTAAAGGAGCACACAATGGAGGTCTTGGTTAGTGAGGCATTATGGGTGGAGCAGAGAAATTAGAAGAGTGCAGTTACACTGTCGGGGCTGTATTACAGGACTCCCAACAGTGAGCATGTGGTAGAAGAACAAATAGGTAAACAAATTTTGGAAATATGTAGAGGCAACAGGGTAGTAGTGATGAGAGATTTTAATTTTCCCAACATTGACTGGGATATACTTAGCGTCAGAGGTCTGGATGGGGTGGAATTTGTAAGAAATGTCCAGGAGAGTTTTCTACAGCAGTATGTCAATAGTCCGACGAGGGAAGGGTCAAATTGGACCTGGCACTGGGGAACAAGCCAGGACAGGTGGTAGAAGTTGCGGTGGGGGATTTCTTTGGGAACAGTGACCACAATTCTGTAAGTTTTAGAATACTCATGGATAAAGAAGAGAGTGGTCCTAAGGGAAGAGTACTAAACTGAGCTAAGACCAATTATATCAACATTCGGCAGAAGCTCGGAAATGTGGAATGGACACAGCTATTTGAAGGGAAGTCCACATTTGAGACGTGGGATGCTTTGAAAGGTAGGTTAAGGATAGTGCAGGATAGGCATGTCCCGTTGAAGGCAAAGAATAGGAAGTGCAACATTCGTGAACTGTGGATGGCAGGAGAAATTCTCCGACTAGCCAAGAGGAAAAGGGAAGCATACATAAGGTCTAGGCAGCTAAGAACAGAACGGGCCCCGGAAGAATATTGGAAATGTTGGACAAGTCTTAAACGAGGAATCAAGCGGGCTTAAACGGGTTATGAAATAACGTAAGCGAGCATAATTAAGGAGAATCACTAAGCATTTTATTTTTTATACAAGAAGCAAGAGGGTAACTAGAGAAAGGATCGGTCCACTAAAGAATAACGAAGGAAGGCTGTGTGTCGAACCTGAGAGAATGGGTGAGATTCTGAATGATGACTTTGCATCAGTGTTCACTGAGGAGAGGAACATGATGAATGTTGAGATTAGAGATAGAAGTTTGATTAGTCTTGATCATGCTGACATAAGTAGCGAAGATGTGTTGGGTAGGCTAGTGGTTATTAAGGTGGACAAATCCCCAGGACCGGATGGGATCTATCCCAAGTTGCTGAGGGAGGCGAGAGGGGAAATAGCTGTGGCCCTGACAGATATCTTTGTGGAATCCTTAAATACAGGTGAGGTGCCGGAGGATTGGAGGGTAGCTTATGTTGTCCCCCTGTACAAGAAGGGTAGTAGGAATATTCTGGGTAACCAAAGACAAGTGTGCATGACGTCAGTGGTGGGAAAGTTGCTGGAGAAGGTACTGAGGGATAGGATCTACTTATATTTAGAAAAGAATGGGTTTACAGTGATAGGCAAAATGGTTTTGTGCAGGGGAGATCGTGCCTTACCAACTTAATTGAGCTCTTTGAGGAAGTGAGCAATTTGCTAGATGAAAGAAGGGCTGTACATGTCATATACATGGACTTTAGTAAGGCGTTTGAGAAGATTTCCCATGGTAGACGAATGAAGAAATTGAAGTCATATAGTGTGCAGGGTGTTCCAGCTAGGTGGATAAAGAACTGGTTGAGAAACAGGAGACAGAGAGGAGTATTTGAAGGGAGTTTCTCGAAATGGTGAAAGGTAACCAGTGGTGATCCACAGGGGTCAGTGTTGGGGCAACTGTTGTTTGTGATATAAATAAATGATCTGGAAGAGGACACTGTTGGTATGATCAGCAAGTTTGCAGATGACACGAAGATTGTTGGAGTAGCAGAAAGCATAAGGGACTGTCAGAGAATGCAGGAGGATATAGAGGGACTGCAGATCTGGGCGGAAGGTGGCAGATGGTTTTCAATCCAGACAAATATGAGATAATGCATGTAGGCAAGACTAATTCTAGAGCGAATTATACAATGAACGGAAGAGCCTTGAGAAAAGTTATTGGGCAGAGAGATGTGGGAGTGCAGATCCATTGTACCCTGAAGGTTGCTGCACAGGTGGATTGAGTAGTCAAGAAGGCATATGGTTTGCTTGCCTTCATTGGACGGCGTATTGAGTATACGAACTGGCAAGTCATGTTAACATTGTACAAGACATTGGTTCAGCCGCACTTAGAATTCTGTATACAGTTCTGGTGGCCACATTATCAAAAGGATATAGACGCCTTTTGGAGGGTGCAAAGAAGGTTTACGAGGATGGAAGTGCTGACTATGAAGAAAGATTGAGTAGGTTGGGTTTATTTTCATTAATAAAAAGGAGATTGAGGGGGGACCTGATTGAGGTTTACAAAATCGTGAAGCGTATAGACAGGGTGGATAGAGACAAGCTTTTTCCCAGGGTGAAGGATTCAATAACGAGAGGTCACGCTTTCAAGGTGAGAGGTGGAAAGTTTAAGGGGGATACACGCAGCAAGTACTTCACACAGAGGGTGGTGGCCGTTTGGAAGGCGTTGCCAGCAGAGGTGGTAGAGGCAGGCACGGTAGATTCATTTAAGATGCGTGTGGACAGATGTAGTAGATGGAGAGCAGAGGGATACAGATGCTTCGGAATTGACCGACAGGTTTAGACAGTACATTTGGATCTTCCCAGACTTGGAGGCCGAAGGGCCTGTTGCTGGGCTGTAAATTTCCTTTGTTCTTTTTTGTTAACTTATACATTCCTTTTCATGTTGTATTTATTAGAAGGTGAGAGGTTGGGAAGTGCTTTTGCCAAAAAGGACTGGAATGTCCTTGGTCACACATCACGAACAGAATTCATGCAGGGCATCCATTAACCAGGACAGGAAATGAAATGTCAGCCTTCATTACTAAATGAAGCATGTTTAGGAGTTGTGGAGTGTTGTTGAGGCAGTATTTCGGCTATTGTGGACAGACTCTCTGACCTTTATAAATCAATGGTCTCCTTGTCACAGAGGCACTGCAAAGCTGTTTTATCAGAATAATATCTGGGATGATGGTAAAATGAAGAGAGTGTGAAGGAATGGACTTCCATATGAAAAGAGTGTGTTTGTGACTGTCCATATGACAGTGACCGGTGTTGCCCTCGCTCTAACTACCATACTTGATAGTGTAGGGCTTGGTATCCTCACCTTGCACGCGGGAGTTGAGGGTGGTTTTCTCTGCGACAGAAAACCATAGAGTTTTGGAGCAGAAAGATGGCAGATAGATGGGTGACAGTGAGGGGGACTGGGAGGAAGCAGCCAGTGCAGGGACCCCCTGCGGCCGTTCCCCTCAAGAACAAGTATACCGTTTTGGATACTTGTGGGGGGGACGACTTACCAGGGGTAAGTAACGGGGCTCAGGCCTCTGGCACGGAGCCTGTCCCCGTTACTCAGAAGGGAAGGGTGGAGAAGAGCAGAGCAATAGTAATTGGGGACTCGATAGTTCGGGGCACAGATAGGCGGTTTTATGGTAACGAGAGAGACTCACGTTTGGTATGTTGCCTCCCAGGTGCAAGGGTACGTGATGTCTCTGATCGTGTTTTCCGGGTCCTTAAGGGGGAGGAGGAGCAGCCCGAAGTCGTGGTCCACATTGGCACCAATGACATAGGTAGGAGGAGGGCTGAGGATGTTAGGCAGGCTTTCAGGGAGCTAGGTTGGAAGCTCAAAGTTAGAACGAACAGAGTTGTTGTCTCTGGTTTGTTACCCGTGCCACGTGATAGAGAGTCGAGGAATAGGGAGAGAGAACAGTTAAGTGCGTGGCTACAGGGATGGTGCAGGAGGGAGGGATTCCGGTATTTGGATAACTGGGGTTCTTTCTGGGGAAGGTGGGACCTCTATAAACAGGATGGTCTGCACCTGAACCTGAGGGGCACCAGCATCCTTGGTGGGAGGTTTGCTAGTGCTCTTGGGGGGGGGGGGGGGGGGTAAACTAACTCTGCAGGGGCATGGGAACCCAGACTGTAGCTTTAGGGTGCAGGACCTGGAGTGTAGGGAGGTTAGGAACATGGCATCAATCTCAAAGGAGGGTGCCTGTAAACAGGAAAGTGGCTTGAAGTGTGTATACTTCAATGCAAGAAGTATACGAAATAAGGTATGTGAACTTGCAGCGTGGGTTGGTACCTGGGACTTCGATGTTGTGGCTATTACGGAGACATGGGTAGAACAGGGACAGGATTGGCTGTTGCAGGTTCCAGGGTTTAAATGTTTTAGTAGGGTCAGAGGTGGGGGTAAAAGAGGGGGAGGTGTGGCATTGCTTGTCAAAGATAGTATTACAGCTGTGGAAAGGGCGATGGATGAAGACTCGCCATCTGAGGAAGTTTGGGCTGAGGTTAGGAATAGGAAAGGTGAGCTCACCCTGTTAGGAGTTTTTTACAGGCCTCCTAACAGTCCTAGAAACGGAGAAGAAAGGATTGCGAGGATGATTCAAGAGAAGAGTGAAAGTAATAGGGTGGTTGTTATGGGGGACTTTAACTTTCCTGATATTGATTTGGAAAGCTGTAGCTCAAGTTCGTTAGATGCGTCAGTGTTTGTCCAATGTGTGCAGGAGGGTTTCCTGACACAATATGTAGATAGGCCAACAAGAGGTGAGGCCATACTGGATTTGGTTCTGGGTAACGAACCAGGCCAGGTGTTAGAATTAGAGGTAGGTGAGCACTTTGGGGACAGTGACCACAATTCGGTGACTTTTACTCTAGTGATGGAGAGGGATAAGTGTGCACTACAGGGCAAGAGTTATAGCTGGGGGCAGGGAAATTATGATGCTGTGAGGCATGACTTAGGATGTGTGGCCTGGAAAATAAGCTTCAAGGCAAGGGTGTAATTGATATGTGGAGCTTGTTCAAGGAGCAACTATTGAGTGTCCTTGATAAGTATGTACCCGTCAGGCAGGGAGGAAAGGGTCGTGTGAGGGAGCCGTGGTTTAATAAGGAATTGGAATCCCATGTTAAATGGAAGAGGGCGGCCTATGTAAAGATGAGGCGTGAAGGTTCAATTGGGGTGATTGAGAGTTATAAGGTAGCCAGGAAGGACCTGAAGAGAGAGCTAAGAGCAGCAAGGAGGGGACATGAAAGGTCCTTAGTTGGTAGGATTAGGGAAAACCCTAAGGCTTTCTATAGGTATGTTAGGAATAAAAGAATGACTAGGGTGGGAATAGGTCCAGTCAAGGATAGTAGTGGGAAGTTGCGTGTGGAGGCTGAAGAGATTGGGGAGACACTGAATGAATACTTTTCGTCAGTATTCAATCAGGAACAGGACATTGTTGTTAATGTGAGTACTGAGTCACAATTAAGTAGAATGGATGAATTTGAGGTATGCAGAGAAGAGGTGTTGGAAATTCTGGAAAGGATGAAAAGAGATAAGTCCCCTGGGCCTGATGGCATTTATCCTAGGATTCTCTGGGAAGCAAGGGAGGAGATTGCAGAGCCATTGGCCTTGATTTTTATGTCCTCGTTGTCTACAGGAGTAGTGCCAGAAGATTGGAGGCTAGCAAATGTGGTTCCCTTGTTCAAGAAGGGGAGTAGGGATAACCCTAGTAACTATAGGCCGGTAAGTCTCACTTCTGTTGTGGGCAAAATCTTAGAGAGGATTGTAAGGGATAGGATTTATGAACATCTGGATAGGAATAATGTGATCAAGGATAGTCAGCATGGTTTTGTGAAGGGCAGGTCGTGCCTCACAAACCTTATTGAATTCTTTGAGAAGGTGACTAAGGAGGTGGACGAGGGGAAAGCAGTAGATGTGGTGTATATGGATTTTAGTAAGGCGTTTGATAAGGTTCCCCATGGTAGACTACTGCAAAAAATACGGAGGTATGGCATTGAGGGTGAGTTGGAGGTTTGGATTAGGAGTTGGCTGGCTGGAAGAAGACAGAGGGTAGTAGTTGATGGCAAAGGTTCATCTTGGAGTGCCGTCACTAGCGGTGTTCCGCAAGGATCTGTTTTGGGACCATTGCTGTTTGTCATTTTTATAAATGACCTGGTGGAGGGGTTAGAAGGTTGGGTGAGCAAGTTTGCGGATGTTACGAAAGTCGGAGGAGTTGTAGACAGTGAGGAAGGATGTGGCAGATTACAGCGGGATATAGATAAGCTGCAGAACTGGGCAGAAAGGTGGCAAATGGAGTTCAATGTAGCTAAGTGTGAGGTGATTCACTTTGGTAAGAGTAATAAAAAGATGGGGTACTGGGCTAACGGTCGGATACTTGGTAGTGTGGATGAGCAGAGGGATCTTGGTGGCCATGTACACAAATCTTTGAAGGTTACCACCCAGGTAATTAGTGCAGTGAAGAATGCATATGGCGTACTGGCTTTTATTGATAGAGGAATTGAGTTCCGGAGTACTGAGATCATGTTGCAGTTGTATAAGACTCTGGTGCGGCCGCATCTGGAGTATTGTGTGCAGTTTTGGTCGCCATACTATAGGAAGGATGTGGAGGCACTGGAACGGGTGCAGAGGAGGTTTACCAGGATGTTGCCTGGTATGGTAGAAAGATCATATGAGTAAAGGCTGAGGCACTTGGGGTTGTTTTCATTGGAGAAAATAAGGTTTAGGGGTGACTTGATAGAGGTGTATAAGATGATTAGGGGTTTAGATAGGGTTGACAGTGAGAATCTTTTTCCATGTATGGAGTCAGCTATTACAAGGGGGCATAGCTTTAAATTAAGGGGAGGTAGGTATAGGACAGATGTTAGCGGTAGGTTCTTTACTCAGCGAGTCGTGAGTTCATGGAATGCCCTGCCAGTAGCAGTGGTGGACTCTCCCTCATTATGGGCATTTAAGCGGGCATTGGATAGGCATATGGAGGATAGTGGGCTAGTGTAGGTTAGGTGGGCTTGGATCGGCGCAACATCGAGGGCCGAAGGGCCTGTACTGCGCTGTATTCTTCTATGTTCTATGTTCTATAAGCTCCTGTCCTCGGAGTTGTTGTTGGAATTTTCAGCGGAGCTGTGAAGAAGGTTTCCAGCCTTTTCCTCCCCTTTCTCGATGACATTCTCAGCGCTGCTGAAGCTCAGGTGAAACGCTGCGGTCCTGTGAGTGTTATGAATTGAATTAGTTTCAATCAATAGTTTTCACTTCCGATTGTTGGGGTTTGAGAACACAAGACCCAAGACCCATCAAGTGCAGGACAAAGTATTTGACGAGATTCCACCAAGGGACTGCACGAAACAATATATAGGAGAAAGAGGCTGACAACGTGCGAGCTGCATTCATAAAGTTCACCCAGCCCATAAATGCCACGGACAGCTGTTCCGCATATCGATATGCAGGACACTGAGTATCTCTGATCCCGGGAGTTGGAACTGGGATTGTATGACCGTCTGCAGCACTGGTTACTTCCTTGTGTGAAGTACCTCCTGATGGAACACATGTAAAAGTCTATTGCTCATTGAGAAATACATACAAAATAGTAGCCCAGAGCAGTATTTCTGTTGTGTTTCTGGTGCTACTCTTGACATGCCCTACAACACTGTACTTATTCTGTGCTTCCTGAAGATTAAGTGAGTGCTTCTATGATCGTATTGTGGGCAGTAATCTGCGTTTTAACTTCAATAATGCGAGTGTGAAGCCCAGGTCCACCAATGTCTTTTTTGTCTTTCTCTTATCATGTGCAATTACAACACAGTAAAGAATCAATTAATATTGGAAGATGACATTCAAAGGCGTGCGAAATGCCGAGATTTTAGTGATATTTATGCAATGATTAGAGATTGCCTTGATTCAGGAAATAAGGATGTAAAATGTGTTTTGTGCCGAGATAAGGAACAGTGAGAAAAGAAGTCAGTAGCAGGTGTAGTTGACAAGCTCACTCGCAGTAACCAGAGTGAGAAATAAGACGTACAAGAAAAAGTACTGTGTGTGAGTGCTAAAAGGTGGCAGTAATCATGGGTGATCTTAATTTCCCCTCTCCCACTCCCGGTTCTATTGTAAAGAATGTTTGGAGAAATATAATCAATAAAATACGTATGGCCCATAGAACAAGACAAGCCATATCTTGGTCATCGATTACTTTACAGGCGACTTAGTTTCCGTCTTTTCTTGGAAACAATCTGAACCACACTTTTATTGGGTTTCTTTCCATATTAATATTAGTCTGTCTTTTGATTATTCCTAACAAAGTGCATGACCTCACACTCACAACATGAAACTGCAAGGTTTCTCCACTCACTCATACTATCGATATCTTTTTGCAGATTTTCACGTCCTCATCAAAATAAGCCCGCTCACTGATTGCGTATCGGCAGCAGAACCGGACACATTTCACTCTGCCACTTCCTTCAAGTCATTAAGACAGAGAAATCATTGAAGCCCAATGACTGACCATTCTGGATTTCACTAATTATATGTTTTCAACTTGAAAACTGTTCAATAATCCCGATTCGGTGACTTCTTGTGAGTAGACAGTGGACAGTTAATGCTGATTTATTACCCAACACCGTGAACTCTCTCAGTGTGCAATGATCTATTATATGGCTCCTAATTGAGTATTTGACAGAAATTCGAAAGGGCTATACCGAACAGCTCCCTTGATCAGCTCCGCTGGTCATGTTAGCAAAGAAATCTGGCAAATTGGCAAGTGTGATTTTCCTTTCAATAAATAATGTTGATTCATGTTGAGTGCAAACATCTCTTCCTAACGTTGAGTTTTTACTCATTTTCAATGGTGTCTAGCATTTTCCAAATGACAGCAAAGACATTAGAGCAGATAGTAGCAATTTAGTCCATCAGGTCAGCGACAGCTTTCAATGATATCTCGGCTTATTTGTATAATCCTCAACTCTACTTTTCAGCCTTATCTCCGTGGCCCTTGATTGTGGACTGACTAAATAACTGTCTATCTCAGCCATGAATGTACCCATTCTTGACAAACCTCTTTTGGATGCATTTCCACAGACTTGCTATCCTCCAAAGGAGAGAATATTTTCCTCACGTCAGTTTTACATGTTTGACCCCATCCGCTGTGATAAGGCCCCACATCTTCCCAGATGTAAATCAGAGCAGAATAAACACCCGAAGGTCGGTCTTCACTATGCAGAACCAGCTGTGAGTATTTGAAACATTTTCATATCTTGACCTCAGATGACACAAACAGACATGAAATGCACATTAGATTTGCCAAAAGCGAATATTCTTCAAGATCACATAGAATCATAGAGTCATAGAGATGCACAGCATGGAAACAGACACTTCGTTCCAACCCGTCCATGTCGACCAGATATCCCAACCCAATCTAGTCACACCTGCCAGCACCCGGCCCATTTCCCTCCAAACCCTTTCCATTCATTTGCCCATCAAAATACATGTTAAATGTTGCAATTGTACCGGCCTCCACCACATTCTCTGGCAGCTCATTCCATACACGTACCATCCTCTGCGTGAAAACATTGCTCCATCGGTCTCTTTTATATCTTTCACCTCTAACCCTAAACCTATGCCCTCTAGTTCTAGACTCCCCGATCCCAGGAAAAAGACTTTGTCTATTAATCCTATCCATGCCCCTCATAATTTTGTAAACCTCGAGAAGGTCACCCCTCAGCCTCCGACGCAGCCGGGAAAATAGCCCCAGCCTGATCAGCCTCTCCCTGCAGCTCAGGTCCTCCAACCCTGGTAACATCCTTGTAAATCTATTCTGAACCCTTTCAATATTCACAACATCTTTCCGATAGGAAGGTGAACAAAATTGCACGCAATATTCCAATATTGGCTTAAACAAAGTCCTTTATAGCCGCAACATGACCTCCCAACACCTGTACTCAGGACTCTGACCAATAAAGGAAAGCAGACCAGACGCCTTGTTCACTATTCTACCTACCTGCGACTCCACTTTCAAGGAGCTACGAATCTGAATTCGAAGGTCTCTTTGTTCAGCAACACTCCCAAGGATCTTACCATTAATGGCATAAGTCCTGCAAAGATTTGCTTTCCCAAAATACAGCACCTCGCATTTATCTCAATTAAATACCTGCTGCCACTTCTCAGCCAATTGACCCATCTGGTACAGATCCTGTTGGAATCTGAGGTAACCCTCTGTAACTCAGCTGGCGATGAAAGCACTGGACCAATACAACAACGTTTTTATGTTCTCAATCCATTGCTATGTTTATTAATCTCTCTGCACATGAAAATGGATCCTTCCCATCCACTTTAATGGATTAAATTCCCTCCAGTGTGGCCCCTCGGCCCTACCAGTCCACAATGACCCTCTGAAGAGTAACCCACCCAGACTGATTTCCCTGTGAGTAATGCACCAAGCACAATGGGCAATTTACCACGGCAAATTCACCTGATGAACACATGTTTGGACTGTGGAAGGAAACCCAGGCAGACAGGGGGCGAATATGCAAACAGCACACAGACAGTGGCCCGACGTTGGAAGCAAACTTGGGACCATGGTGATGCGAGGCAGCAGTGCTAACTGTTGAGCCACAATTATCTCTCATCAACGCGTGTAATTCAACTTGATCTCCCAGCATCCTACTCCGTTCTGAACCAAGAGAGGGGGACAGCGAATGCTGGGGTCAGGCTGCGGACAGGGCAAGCCAAATACTGGTGTTTCAGGTTGGAAACATTCATTTCATAAGATGTATTAAGCACAGGAGTTAAATGTGTAGACAGGTCCGAGTGGGAAATGTGATGGGTTAGATATCCATTGGGACTACCCCACGCAGTTTCGAATTCTGCCGAATACGTTTTCAATGATTTCCAAAGGACGATTTCGGGCTCAAACTTGAAAAAAGAACAATCTCAACAAACAATGTCCTTTATAGCCGCAACATGACCTCCTAACACCTGTACTCAGTACTCTGAACAATAAAGGAAAGCATACCATACGCCTTGTTCACTATTCTACCTACATGAAAATGGAAATGTTCGATTTGATTTTTTAACCTCGAGTTCTTAATCAGAACTGTGCCACTATCAAAACCTTGACCGTTTCTCTTTCCACGGATACTGTTGGACGCATCGAGTTTCTGAATGTACTGTGAAAAAGTGCAACTTTACATTCGATTCCGTTAATCACAGTCCTCTATGTACTGACCCTGGACGGTGGCAAGTTCTCTTCCTGTTCGTCAAAGCGCCCATCCCCACCGCTCCCTCCCACATCATTATCAACAGCCGCAGAAAATCTCTGGTTCACCTTCTTCGCTCCAAAGTGAAACTTACCAGCCTCTGGACTCTCTCCTCATAAAGGGAATTCTCATCCCCGGACATGGTGCAAGACAGAGGATAGTGAAGAGATTTTGGGGAAATATTGACATTTGAGAGCGGAACAATGTTAAGGAGGCAAAACATGGAAACCAGTCTCCAGCTTTGTGGATCTTCAGAAACCTTTTGGGAAGTGGAATCAGAGGGGAATGAGCAAGGGTGAACTGTCGGACTGAGCAGAAACTGTCAAGACAGCTTCTCCCTCTTTAAGGGGACGGGACATTAACTCTGATGTTCTCGGGACATGAACTGATCTGAGACATCGAAAGATTTCTCGTTTTTGTATATGAGGACTCCAGGACATTGAAAAAGCTCGGGCCAGACAAAAACTGAGAGGCTGGAACCCAGATTGTCCCGGTTGTGGGAGAGAGGCTTCCCAGTGACATGGGTACGCCTGCAGCGAGTGGGATCAGACTGTTATTATGTCTCCATAATGAGCGTCCCAGGCTTTATTTTGGAAAAATACATCTGATAGAGGACAGTTGCCATTCTGGGAAGGGCAGACTGATGTTGAGTTTCAGTAACCACCTACTTTGGAGGATCGTGTGATGTGCTGGATTGCACGTTTCAGCGCATTAGTCTGCTGAATGAAAGATAACTGATTCAAGAGCCCCCAGGGCCACAGCGATTGCTGCCCTTAATGCATCTGTTTGCTTTGCTGCACTGTTTCGGTTTCTAATGAGGTCAACAGATATTCTCCAAATGGAAACAATATCGTGTGACTAACCACAATGACATTTCCGCATTGCTGTCAAGATTAATGTCAAGAACTGTGACTTGTGGGACTCTGAAACCAAAAAGAAACTGCTGCAGAAACAAGCCAATTTGGGAGTACCTGTGGGAGAAAACACAGCGCTGGTGACGTTCTGAAACATTGCCTCTTAATGTCTCTCCAGAAATGCTGCTAGACCTGCTGAGGTTCTCTTGCAAGTTCTGTTTTTATTTTAACTGAATGCCCATTCCATCCATCAGGATGATGCAGCCAGCCTCACCAAGCACCGAAATTTTACACGTTTGGAAGCTGCGAAATGATGAATTCAAACAAACCCAATAATGATTTACTCTTCCTCAACTCCACAAGGAAAGAGACCTGGGAAGTGAATTGCACAGTGTCGTCCTGTCGTCCTGGATGAGAGGTTAAGGCAATGGAATTGAAATTCATATGGCTTAAACCATGCAGCCTCGAATCCTACTGATGGTGATGTAGAAATGCCAATAATTGCGAAGGGAAATTGCTCCCTGACTTCCACTGGAAGAGTCAGCTTAAAAACAAAAATGGGCAAATTGGGCATGGTGGGAATCTGCAACCCACTGCCTGTCAGGGTGCAGCAAGCAGAAATTTCTAGAGAAATTTGAGACTCATGGAGGTGTACACTTCTACCACCAACTGCGTTTGAAGCTGTGAGCCAACTGTTGAAAAAAGACGAGAACAGTCAGGGTCTTGCGTTCGACTGGTGCAAACTTGTTCAGCTGAAGTGCATTTTCTGTGCTACAGAAATCTTTGACCGGCTGCGGTGAGGTGGTCGGAGAAACTGGCAGATGTAAAGCACGCTAAACTGGTCTCATCTTGACATCTCTCCTGCTGTCGCGGGATTTGTCTGTCCACCGGTGTGGATGAAAATGAGGATGATTTCCTCAGGGGGATTACCATATAGTGTGACCACGTCAAAGTTCAGTCCTATGATTGTGTCATTTAAAACACAGGGAGTATCTCATTGAAATTTACCCTGGAAACATCAGAACATGTAAGGGTAATGCCTCATGCTGGAAACTGGGACTAGAGTAGATGAATATCCGGTCTCCTGCACTGCAGATAGGCGGAAAGGCCTTTTCCACGCTGAAAGGAATGGGAGAAAGAACGAAATTGATGTGCAGCTAAAATGATCAGAAATGAAAAAATAAAAGGGCATTCATTAAGGAAACACTCAGCGCCATATTTCAATTTCCCTGTAAGTCTAGTGGTAAGGATTCAGTACTCTTACTGCTGTGGCAATGGGAGATTTCCTCTGACTGGTTATCTTTTTGACAGCCTTCCCAAAGCAGGGAATGTTGTATGGTGCTGGCAATTGATGGAGGTTTGTCACAAACACTATTTAGACTAGTGTAAAACAAATAAGTGCGAATCCTGGAATTCTGAATCCAGAACAGGAATTGACAAACAAATTCTGCCGGCTTGACAGCATCCGTGGAGACAAAGAGATTTAATTTTTCATATCGACAGAATCAGGTTACTTGTGCATTTTATTGTTTTAATTCCTGGGTAATTGCCAGTTTCACTTCACGAATCAGCATACATATCAGAATCTCTCATTAGCTGACATACGTCATCTGTAAAATGAAAACTGTCTTATCGGCTGTAATGCTGTTGCTGTTCTCCTGAGTTGGTGAAAGGCTGGCCTTACTCATTATCTTTATCTTCTCCTTTCTGTCCTTGAGCAACAACGTTGAGTGGAGAGTTTCTGTTTTCAGTGTCTATCTTCGTATGCTTATCTATTTGTCTCTCTTTTTTACTCTGTACCATCTCACTCTCTTCTACATTCTCCCACTCTCTGTCTGTCAATATCCCTCAATTTCTATTCCTACTCTTGGAAAGGTCTGAAATTCGGTGACAGTTTGAGAGTATACCTGTTTCGTGGCTTTCTCCGCCTCCCCCCCAACCCGACACCCCTCCCCCCCCCCCACCCCGCCCCGGCCAGAGTGTGTAGAACTGGGCTCACAGTCTCCAGGTAATATCTCTGTCACTTAGGTCTGAGGTCAGGTGACATTTCTTCACTCAAAATATGATCATTTACAATTGTAATTAGAATTCCTAACCGACCAGAAAAGAGCAGTTTCTCTCCAATTATAGGATTTCAATGACGTCATTGCAGTTTGCCTAAAATTAATGAATGGTGACAGCAGACAATGAGAGCTGTCATCTCGCAATGGATGCGTTATTACCACAACATTTCCTGGCAAGTCTGCAGTGTCTCCTGCCTCACTTCATTATTTAAAAAAAGACTTGCTGTGACAGAGAGACTAAAAGTAGAAGAGATGGAGAAATTATTGGTGAACAGAGTACAGAATCTCGCCGTTGGATGAGCAGGATAGAACATTGACTCATGGGTCCACAGCAGGCGGCAGGGCTTGGTCTCACCAAATAACAACGGACTGAGCTCAAACACAAGAAGCATGCTGAGCCGTCACTGTCGCGATATTGGATCAACAACACGGCTTTTACAATAAGTTTATGCAATGAACGTTCAATGTACGGAACATTTCAGAGCATTTGACACCATTCCCACCTGGTTATTACCAGATGCTTTAACTGACAAAGCCACATACGGTGTTCTTCAAATCCGTTGTGTATTTAATTAACTATTTGATCAGAGTAACTCGGACTTCCTTGCAGTAATAAAGCTGCTCGATGAGAATATATATCAACCTGCAGGAGAGAACAGTTCACAGCTGGTCTTCCTTCACTGAAAATGCACCGAAAGGGGCAATCTCTTCTTGCTTTGCTTTCAAACTATTGCCTTCCCCTCTGTAATCTGACAGGATAAAGGGGATGCGTTCATCCTCTCGGGGCCGATAAAACGCCTGAATATGCACAGAGGGAATCTCATACCAAAAGATCAGGGTAATTGTGGTGAATTTACCAGGAGTGGTGTGTGAGTCGGTGTTGACAGTGGGTAGTAAGGGCTGACCCATTAGCACTGACATTGAGCCTTGCACCAACAGCATCTCATTCACTTCTTGCCTCACGTCTCCCAGTCATCATTGACTTTCAGTTTATCCTACTCCCCCTTCGAAACTTCTCACTTGTTCCCGAATACTTTCGGTTTTCCATTTCGAAATTGCAGCCGTTTGAAACGAATTTCTGGAATATGCACGTCACTCTTTGGGATCAGCTTCACTGCCCATCCATAATTACTCCAGAGCTTGCGATAGTGAGTTACTTTACAGAATCGTGGAAGTACTCAGCACAGAGATGCATCCATGATGTCGCTAGGGAATTCCAAGAATTAAAACAAACGACATTGAAGGAACAGTGAGATAGTTTCAGCTGAGAAAGGCGAGATTCTTAGAGGCAATTTGCGGTGACAGGTGTCTCGTGTATCTGCCGCAATGATCCTTCCAGTTGGATGCGATAAATCACTGGATTGATTCTGGCAGATCCGGGTCTGTGCTCTGTGTGGAAGCAGGAAATAGTTTTCATTCAGATAAACCAAAAGAAGAGAAATAAATCTTTATTTCCTGAATGCGAATTGGATCCAGGTCTGTGCAATTCAAACTCAGAGTCTGAAGCAGGGACTCCACTGATGCTGACAATAACCCTTGACCTAACCTGTCCAAACTTTTGTACCTATTTCTTTCTCCCCACATTGTGAAGCACCAGTCCTTGCTGTGAGTGGTGAAGGAGCTAACTACTCCCTCGCAGAAACACAATTGGGGCCAGAGACCCATATATCTGTCCCACAGCGGGTAATGCTTTGCTCCGAACAGACCGGGTTTGCTATGTTGGACTGAAACTGTGTTCGATCACACACAGACGCGGTGTAAAAGCTGCCAGCAGATGTGGAGAAGGTTGGGGCGGATTCAGACCCATTCCGGGAAATATACTGGATACGGAATTCAGGGGAGCTGAGTGTCACAGACAGAAGGCTGGAGAATTGGATTGGGAAAGATATCAGCCATGATCGAATGGTCGGGCAGACGAGATGGGCTGAAAGTTCTAACTGTCCACCGATGCCTTCTGGTCCCTGGCCATCCGGAATCTAAGGAAATAGAAAGAGAGTTTGTTTTTCAGTTCGAAGTCCTCCGGTCATAACTGGGTGAGGTGAGAGATGGAACACGTCTGATATAAGTTTAGAGACTGGGAAAATGTTTGGAGATGAAGTAATAAAAGAGGATCTGAGTATAAAGTTGGAAGTCAGGAGATATTCAATAAAAAGGAAGGGTGTGTAAGGCAGAGGGAGATGGACATGGAGAAAGAAATGTCACTGGTCTTGATGTCTTAACTCTATTTTCATTTCCAAGATTCTACCAGACCTGCTGAGATTTTCCAGCAATTTCTTTTGTTGGTACTGAAACAGAAGATGGGAGTGAGTTCCTGGATCAACCAGCTCTCTCTGTTCTGTGGGCGTTTGAATTCCCCGTTCGACCAGATCACATCTCAGCCACACGAAAACCTCATTATCCTGCCCCACCCTACCCCTGTTACTAGCAATAAACTGTTCATTAAGTAAACCTACGTGCACGCAACAGCATCATTTTCCGAATGAATTGGGAAAAGTTTAGGGAGAGTTCCGTTCGGTTTCATTCAGAGCATTCTAAATCAGTTACTTTTGTTTCAGCACTATTTGACATGGAGACGTTATTGTCAATCCCCCGAGCATGTGGCCATTTGCATTCCACGTCTGGTTGGTGCATGGTTGGAATGGAACCTCACGTTTTGAGAGGGACAATGTTTATCGTATATTCGGCTGAATTGATAAACGTGTCTCTGGCACCTCCGGTACAGTGGAAATAATTTTCACTCAGAAACCAACACATGATCAAAAACAGTGGTAACAATGTGTGAACAAAATCTGCAACAGCGAGCGAATGCGCTCTTGTGTGGGGTTGCAACATTGCAAATTGAATGGAGCGCTGTGAACCTATTAACAGATAAAAGTACCCCGACATGAAACTGCATTTGCCAAGACTTCTCCACTCACTCATACTATCGATACCTGTTTGCAAAATTCCACATCCTTATCACAATATTCTCACCCACCTATTGTGTATCGCAGCATTTCACTCTGCCACTTCCTCCAAGTCATTCGGTCAGATAAAACATTAAATCCGATGACTGAACAATCTGGATTTCACTAAATATATCTTTCCAACTTGAAAACTGCTCATTAATCTCGATTCGGTGATTTCTATTAAATAGACAACGGACAGACAATGCTGCTTTATTACCCAACACCAAGAACTCCTTTTCTTGTGCAACGGACTTTTATATAGCCCGTTATTGATTGCTTGCTAAAATTCAAATGAACTTTACTAAGCATCGTCCTTCACCAAGTCTGCAGGTCATGCTACCAAAGAAATCTGTCGGATTATCATCGTGTGATTTTCCTTTCAAAAATGATGTTGACTCAGTTTGACTGTACTCATCTCTTCTAAACTTTCTGCTTTTCTTAATTTGCAATGGTGGTTCACATTTTCGAAATGACAACTAAAGACATTAGAGCAGATGGAAGCAATTTAACCCATCAAGTCAGCGACAAGTTTCAATGAGATCACGGCTGATTTGGTTAATCGTCAAATCCCCTTTCGGCCTCATTTCTATGGCAATAGATTCCCGAAGTGACCAAAAGTCTATCTTTCTCAGCCTTGCATGCATGCAGCCTTGACAACCCTCTGTTGCAAAAAACTTCACAGATTTGCTACCCTCTGCAAGAGAAAATATCCTCCACACCTTAGTCTTACATAATTGACCCCTTCCGCTGTGAGGAGGTCTTCTGGTGCCACATTATCCCAGGTGCATATCAGAGCAGAAAAAATACCCTCAAGCTCGGTCTGCACTGTCCAGTGCCATCTCTGAGTGTTTGCAGCATTGTCTTTTTTGACTTTTGAATGAACAAATAGATCTGAATCTTCTTCAAAAACACTTCTTTGGCTGTAATTTCGCTGGCAGTATGGTGCGCTCGAAAGTCGAGTGCTTGATCACAAATATATCACTCTCAAAATGTTAGCTCTGTTTCTTTTTCCACAATTACCGCTAGATCCGTCGGTTTTCTGCAGTATTCTGTAAATTTACTGTGCACAAGTGCTGCATTTTATTAAATTCCTTCAATCACAGTCCTCTGGACACTGAGCCTGTTCAGTGACAATATTTCCTCCTGCTCGTCAATGTACCAATCCCCACCGCTCCCTCCCCTATTAAGATAAACAGATGCAGAACATCTTCAGTTAACTCTCTTGGCTCCAAAGAAAACCCCGGGGATCTCTCCAAATGCGAGGAAATCTCGACCCTGGACATGGTGCAAGGCAGAGGAGGGTTAAAGAGATTTTGTGAAAATATTATCAATTGGCAGGTGGAAAAAATGTAAATGAGGCAAACCATATAACCCAGTCTCCAGCATTGTGAATCCTCAGAAACTCCGTAAGAAGTGAAATCCAAGGAGAATGAAGAAGTGTGAACTGCCCGAATGAGCAGAGACAGTCAAGACAGCTTCCCCTTCTTTAAGAGGACAGACCATTAACTTTGATGTTCTCGGGACATGAACTGATCTGAGACATTGAAATAATTCTCGTTCCCCTACATGACAAACACAAACCTAATCTAGACTCCGGGACAATAAAAAAAAACTCGGGACCATACAAGGGACGAGGAGACTTGAAGGGATATGGTCCGAGTTGGAGGAGAGCTGGTGCTCAGTGACATGGGTGTGTCTGTCGTGGATGGGATAAGATTGTTCTCATGCCTCCATAATGAGTGCTCCAGACGTTATTCTGGAAAAATAAAACTGATAAGAGGACACTTCTTGGTCTGGGAAGGACAGACTGAAGTCCGGGCAAGTTTTTAGGTTGGACGTTTCAGCGTATTAGACCGTTAAATGAAAGGCTGGTCGTTCAAGACCTCCAAAGGCGACAGCGATCGTTGTTGTTAAAGCATCTGTTTTATCTGCTGCAGGGTTTCTTGTTTCTAATGGGGGCAGGAAAATGTTCCTCAAATAGAAAATTTCCATGTGAAGAACCACAAAGAACTTTCTGCAATGGTTTAAAGGTTAATGTAATGAACTGTGGCCTCTGGGAATCTGAAACAAAATCAGAAACTGCTGACAAAACGATCTGGTTTGGCAGTACCTGTGGGAGATTATTGAGTTCGGATGAAGTTGTTAAACATTGTCCACGATTCTCTCTGCATGGATGCTGCCAGACCTGCTGAGTTTTGTCGTGGAAAAAGTATCTAAAATCACCAGGAGACGTAGAGTGTTCTTTAAGAAGTCAGTCTGTTATTTGCAAACGAAAAACCGTGACACCGAGAAAGCAGATTCTCGAATGCTCTCGAAATTCATTGTCCATGGTTTTTTTTATAAATTTTTCCCATACTTTGTTTGCTTATCAGCATGTCTAAATATATTAATCATAGTACCTCACACTCGCTACACAATAAACCAGTGATGTTAGTTCCCATCATCTCTTTAATTGTTCTTTCTACTTAACGTTATTCTCATGTGACGGTTAGATATTTAATGTCAGCTTTCGCAACAATAGTCTTTCTTTCCAGATCCTACTTCATATTTTCCCGATGTCATAATAAGTCATTTATTGTCAATAATCTCAATCAGGCTGACTCTATTAACTATTAATTTGATACTTAATGTCATGTCCCAAATATTTATGTTCCCAATCGAGTCATAATGATACTTAACAGGAAGCCTAACTTTACTAACTGTAATCTAATCTCACCATCGAGAACTTTCAGCGTCAACCTTTCTTTGCTAATTGGTGTGAGAGAATTCCACTATTCTTATCTCATCCTGCATTCTACAGACCCCTTGCAACAGATCGCCAGTGGGGTTCATGCTTTAAGCCTTCCCTTACTTTCATGCTCTTTATTTTCCATGACAACATTTTGTCATTCTGACTAATGGCAGTTATTCCTGGCACTGGATTTACTGAGGGTGAAGGGTCAGCGATCAGAGCGGACTGTCCCTGTAGGTCTGCTCCCGACTCTCCACCTCCCGTTCTGTTAGTAACCTCTCAGTCTCCTGGGAATTGTGTTGTTCCCAATTTTGCCGGATTCCAGTCCTTTAACCTTGGCTGAGCAGACAGACGATGGTCTGAGGAATATCATTCCCAAATGTCTCATGTCCAAGGCAATAACAATTAATAACGATGTCTGTGCATCCTCCTCTAATCTGTGAAAATCATTGTTGCGGACTGTCGGAACATCTATTGACCGAAATTGAGGAGGGTTTGAACCAGATCAAACTCCTATGAGTTCAGAAGATTGTCTAGATCCCTTTTTCTTTTCTCCTGAAGGCAAATGTACGGCAATGCAATTCAATTGGTGAAACTTCCAGGCTTGAAGTGAAACATAATTTACTTTCACTATCGTTGTAACACAAACAAAAAACAAAGTGTGGACTAACCCAAATCTATTAGAAAACTTAACGAAATGAAACATCATTTAACTACGAAACAGTCAATGTTCGAATATAGTAACATTGCATAAAACATACCAAACTGGTCTTCCTGCTACCGGAATGATATTGTGAAACTTGAATGGATTAGGAAAAGTTATAATGTGATGTTTGTAATTCTTAACCTTCCAAATGGTTTTGAGGGGCGAACGTATTTTAACCTTGAAGAAATTTGACGCATTTAAACCTCCTTCCTGTCCACGGTAGAAGCTGTTGGATCTGTTCCGAATTCCCATCGGCTTCTGTAATTATTTAAGGTTTCTGACGATAGCAATCTCTCACTTTTCGAACAAAACAAAACGAACCTTATGTTGCGAACAATATTCAAATAAGCAATGGGCAGCAGAGAGTAAAGCTTTCGAGCAACGCTGCTCGGATTGTCACGGCAATGAACAGGAACCATCGCCATGAAAACCCTCAAGGAACCTGACAAATCCATTTCGCCACAGAATGTAACGTTGGTGCTCAAGACTTTTCCTTGCAAAACCGCAACACTGCGATGGCTGGGAATCGAACCCAGATCAACTGCTTGGAAGGCAGCTATGCTCACCACTACACCACCACCGCGCTAGCAGCTAGCCTGTCCCTTTTCCCAAACACACATAACAAGGGTCAATGGTCTATAATTTCCAGGTTTTTCTCTACTTCTTGAATGAGGGAACAACGTTTACTATCCTGCAGTGTTCTGGTCCTCCACCTTTGGACAATGACAACATAAAGATCAAAGTCGAAGGCTCGGAAATCCGATTCTTGGTTTCCCAGAGAATTCTAGGATAAATCCCACCCGGCCCACGGGAATTTATATATTTTCACATTTTCAGAGTTTGCAACACCTCGTCCTTGGGAACTTCAATCCGATCTCGTCTGGTAGACTGTTTCTCAGTATTGTCCTCTACAACATTTTGTTTTTCCAGAGCGAATCCTGACGAAAGATATTGCTTTTGCGCTTCCCCCATCACTTCTGTCTCCACGCACTACTTACCACGACTGTCCTTCATTGGCCATATTTTATTCTATTCATTCTTTTAGTCCTTACGTAACTATGGAAAGATATAGGATTTTCCCTTATCCTATCTGCCAACAAATTCTCAACTACCATCCTGGCTCATCTTCTGTCTCTCTTCAGGTCTTTCCTAAACTTCCTCAGTAATCATGACTCCTGCAATTGACAATTTCCTCCCTCTCTGACAGTTACATACTTATCAAATACACACAGAACCTGCTCCTTGAATAAGCTCATCACGTCTATTCTGCCCATTCCCTGCCGTTTCCTTGCCCAACCTGTGCATGCGTGATCTTATCTAATCGCATTACAATTTTCTTTCCCCCAGCAGCAGCGCTTGCCCTCCGGTGTATACCTATCCCTTTGAAAAGCTCAAGTAAACATAATTTAATTTTGGTAACTATCACCAAAGTGCTCACCTACCGCCAAATCCATCACCTTGCCATGTTCATTACCCGGTACCAAATCTAATTTGGCCTCTCCCCTTGTTGGCCTGTTCCATTACACAGTAGTTAAGGAATCTATCGCAGATACTCAATACTCTTCTCATCAAGGCTACGCTGACTGAGCTGCTTCGACCGATCGACATGTTGATTAAAATCCCGCATGATAATTGCCATACCATTTTTTCAGGTGTTGTTTATGTCTTTGTTTCCTGCCCTCCCCAATGTGATCTTAAAATTTGAAGCCGGTAGACTCAGACAGTCAATGACATTTTCTTCTTAGAACTTCTACTTTCCTCCCAAATGGATTCAAACTCTTTCTCCATAGAACGTATATCATCTGTCAGCATCGGTCTGAGATTGTCCTTGAATGTTTGAGTTACACCACCTTCCTTACCACCATTTCTGTCCTTCCAAATTGTCTCATGCCCGTGAATATTTACCTCCCAGTCTTGACTATGCTGTCTCCATGTATCTGCAATGTCTACTAAATTGTATTCGTTCGTGATAATTTATGCCGTTATATCCCCAACCTTCTTCCGAAAAGTACGAGCATTCAGGTATAGTTCCTTTATGGTCGCTTTCTTACACATTTATAAACAACATCTCTAATAATATCTTCTAAGCTATCCTTTCTTCTTGCTTCTTACTTCTCCTCACTTGTCCATTTCTGAACTCCCTGCTTAGTACACAAGTGCTCAAATACACCTTCTAGGTGCAGCAACACTTTCCCTAATCTTCACACAATCCAGTCTAATAGATTCACTGCTCATATTGTGGTCGCCATTACCTTGGGAAATGAAGTCTGGATTGAATGACCGTTTTGCAGAATACAAAGTTCTATCGCCAAAAATGTCCCAGAGCTTCCAGTTGACTGCTCCTTTAGCAAAGAACCAAGATTCCTCGCCAACGTCTCTATCTCAGGCTTACTGCAGTGTTCCACCATAGCTCAGCGCATGCTGAAAAAGTAACAGGCCATTTTCTGCTTGAGCACCCCGCGACCATCCATACCAATTTCAATCATTTTAGAGGCCTGAGGTCTCCCATGTCCTGGCCCCCGACACACCCACCAGGCCTAGTTATAGCATAGCAGCCATTACACAATACTTATGGTTAATCATAAACAGTCTCCGTGAACAGTTGTTAATGCTCCAAACAAATCATTATCAATTCCTATGTCCAACTGTTAGTTTGTCTCTTTCGGCTCTATCCCGACAGCTCGTTCACTTCTAATTACTGTACCCGCTCCCACATATCTTCTGCATATAGACCAAACTTTTCCTGGAAATAATCAATGCTAAGGACGGCATCACTGCACCGAAAATGTTAACTCCGATTTCTCTTTCCAGCATCTTTTGTCTTGCCCCTGAGGAAGCATGATACAGTGGTTGTGTATTGACCCCTTGCACATAAGACACAACTGTGTTAATCCTGAAAAGTTCTCTTGTTGATGAATCCCATTACAACGTGAGGCATTGGCATCGACTTCGTAGGTCAATAAATAAAGAAATCATGTGCTTGGATTTGTGCCGCAGTTCTGTTCTGAATATGGAAAACAACAGAGAGCTAAATCTCGGTCATGTCAGATGGGAACAGATAGGAATCTCCACAAGAGGTGGAATTAAGTGAATGTTTTTCAGTTAGAGAAAATTCACACCATTTCTCGCTGTAATAGACTGTGGCTATCAAAACAAAATATTTTATAACCACAAAGTCTTAATACAGCATTTTCGAGTTAGAATATCTGAATGTTCTCCTTCCAGTGTGACAGTAGAGTTGTGTCAGCAAATGGGATAACTTAGTAAATCACTTTACTTGTTCAGCAAGCGAACAGTCCTCTTGTGCTAAGATATAGGAACAGAATGCAGGACGTGGGATGGAAAGGTTCTGAAAAAGTTTGATATAGGGACTGATGAAGTGTTCGTGGTTCTGAGCGGCTTGAAGTGGGCATACTCCAAATTCAGGACGGATTTGTATCTTATGTTCCTCTCTGTCTCAATGGAGGAAATGTTTTACTTTCCTCTTTGAGTTTGTAGTGGACTGGACTAACGCAGTTCCACTTTTCAGCAGGAAAAGGAGAGATAAACCAGAGAATCACACAGCAGTGAGTCTCACATCAGTTAAAGGGAACCTTTTGGAGCAAACCCTGTAGGAGAGAGTTAACTGCCACTTGTCCAGGCAAGGTTTCATCAGGAAGAGTCATCACGGCTTTGTTACAGAATGTCATGCCTAACAGATTGGATTAAATATATTTCATTGGCAAGTGATCGGGTTTTTTAACGAGGGCAGTAAAGTTGATGTTGTTTGTGTGGATTTCAACATAGCCTTTAACACGACACCACACTGGAGACTGGTAAGAGGATAAAAGTGAAAAGGGATTTAAGGTCCCTTGCAAGTTGGATCCAAACTTAATTTGGTGGTGGTAGGAGACAAAGGATGGTGATAGAAGGCTGTTTGTGTGATTGGAACTGATATTCAATGGTGTAACAAAAGGATGAATGCTGGGTCCCATGTCGTTTGTGGATGTGTGTAAAGAATATAGAACAAATTCGGGGGAAATGAGAAGCAGAGTTATCCATGATGCGAATATTAGCAAAATGGTTAATAGTGAGGAAGAAGGTCTTAGGATGGAGGAGCTCAGAGATGGATTTGTCAAATTTTAAATTCAGATAGGGGAGGTTGAAATTAACCATGAAAAGCATGAGGTGATGCACATTGGAAGAAACACACCAACGGATTACTCAATGAATGGCAGGACACGAGGAAACCCAGAGGACCAGAGAGACTTTGCATGTTGGACAACATATCCGTCAAGGCAGCAGAACATCGTGACAATCACAACTTTATCAGTCAAGGCAATATTTATAAAAGCAGATAAAATGGTGTCACAAGTAGACAAGATGGTGAAGAAAGTACTTGGCACGCTTTTTGTCATTCGTCAGAAAGTCGATTATTCAAGTAGGAATGTCATGTTGTGGCGATATAGAGCATTGGCGAGATCACATTCGGAATACTGCTTGCAGTGATGGTCAACTTCTACAAGAAGGATTTTGTGAAAATTGAAACTGTGCACAAATGAGTTACAAGGATGTTGTGGGGAACTGAGGGCTTGAGTTAAGCGTGGAGATGGGGTAGGCAGGGGCTTTTTCGCTGGAATGTTCCAGGCAGCGTGTAAGTTCTCACGGTTTATAAAATTATGAGGGGCATGGATAGGCAACTGGACTAAATCGTTTGCGCAGGATGGTGAAGTTCAGAACTGGAGGGCACAGGTTTAAGGTGACAGGCACTGAGACACACTAAATAAGGTATAGAGAGTGAGAGAATGATGGTTGATTTCCAACAGGCATTGCTTCAGCTCAGTGTTCGGTTTTAAAAATAAGCATTTTTTTCGTGAAAGTAGTTTAGTAGTTAAGTCGTGAATGGAACGTTAGGGATACTAAAATTGAGTGATGTACCAATGAATAAGTGAGTGGGTACAATATTGTCCAATGCATAATGAAATGGAGAATGCCATATTTATAAGGAACAATCAATAAAGATCTTTTAAATAAAATGTGATGTTGCGGGACTCTGAAATGCACATCGAACTGGCTGTGCTGGGTTTATGAGTCACATTGACTTTTCTGCAGGAGCATCAACTGATTCGGAAGGCAAAATGATATTTTTCATCTGTTCAGCAGTGGCGAAGCAAATATATATTCCTCCATTCCTATCAGCACTTGGCAAGGTGAGCATGCATTGCCTGATCGAAACATTCCAGTCCATGAAATCCTTTTTATCTTTTGAGAAACAGACCGTAGCAGTTATTTCTTTTCCTTTACCAATTTTAATATCCAAACATTCAGTTGAACTGACAGGCTGCTGAATTCTACAACAATTATTTCTTTTCTCTCAGATATTCAGCCTCTGCATTTTTCTTTTCTTTAGTGATCTGAATGACCTGATATTTATGGGGAAATGAATGTTGCAGTTTGTCTCGCATGCGACAGAAGGGTTTATGCCCGAATCATCAACTCACCCGCTCTCGCATGCTGCTTGACCTATTGTGTTTTTTATCACCACACTGTCGGCTCTGAGTTCTCACATCTGACTGTCTCCACGGGGCATCATTGTGTAAAAGTCACATTATTGGAAACGTGCAGTTTCTGTGGCTTTCTAAGTTGTTAGTTTCATTTGCTCAATCGGCTCTAGCTGGAGTACTGTGTGTCTTTCTGCAATTATCATTAGAGCAGGGATGTGATAGCTTTGGAAACGGTGCAAAACAGATTTACCAGGATATTGGCTGTTCGAAGAGTTTCACTTATGAAGAAAGTTTGGAGGGACTGGGCTCTCACAAAGATGTTCTCTTTTTAAAAAAGAAACGGAGCTGTACTTTTTCTCAAGGTTAATGTCTCTTGATATCTTTTTTATCAAAGGCATTTTAAAACAGTTCAGGCTCCGAATCGGATGAAGTGTTACAGAGATGAAAGTGTTCACTGTGAGGCCTTTCGTTTCTCCGTAAACAGCTGAGGCTTAAGCCCAAAGATTTAATGTTTTAGAAATGAACTGTATAATGGAAAAAGAGTGGTCATTTTGGAAAGTTAAATTCCGGTTTTTAGATCCTGCAGCAGTGGTGCACTAACTAATAACCTCTCTCCTTCTGCCCTTCTAATTTTTAACTGTAAGCTTCTGTTTCATTTTTACTGTTTTTAAGGGTTTTTTTTAGGATTGTTGTATATTTTCAGAACAGCATAAATAAGTCTACTTTGGATAGACTAAGTTCTGTGGGTATCCAATATTCTGTTTTTTATTTTTCAATCCGTCATTTTGTGAATAATTTTGGTACCTAGCATACTCGGGTAATTTTCACTGTACGCTTAACGAAATAAATATAACGTTACGGTCTAGGTTGTCTGCTTAATAACGTTGGAATGGTTTTGCCTCATCCATAACAAATTGGAAGGTAGTTGATGGATTAAAAGAGCAACTGATAGGTGCTTGCGTCTTTATTTCGGGTGAAAGTGAGGTCTGCAGATGCTGGAGATCAGAGCTGAAAATGTGCAGGGCTTATGCCCGAAACGTCTATTCTCCTGTTCCCTGGATGCTGCCTGACCTGCTGCGCTTTTCCAGCAACACATTTCCAGCTCTTTATTTCCGGTGTTCATTTGGATTGGGGTAGACAATGCTTGGGAAAGCAATGTCTCATTTAGGTACAAAGAGTTGTCTTGCTATGGACGATGTCAAGTTGGTAGTTTTACAAAAAAATAATTCAGGCCGGGTTTCTGGAATTAGCAGGCATACTGGGGTTGTATTTGCCTCTTTCTGTGAGGAAAGGAGAGATCATTCCCGCAGTAGCTCAGCATTTAACTAAGCTGAAAAAATCATGAGAATTTGTAAAGATGGTTAAAATTTATTTGAAAATGAAGCAGCTTGAGTTAGACTCGAGAGATAAGGAAAGGACACCAGATTTGAGGCAGTTTGAGATACGATTCGAAGTAGAAATAGGGAAGAAGAGAGAGCAGCAGAGCAGAGAGAAAGGGAGACAGGGCTTGAACTTCAGAAATTGGTAATTATTAAAGGAATTCACCTTAAAAGGCTGGAGATAAAGGCTGAAGATAAGCTTACTCTGGAAGAGCATATTGTTAAAACGACAAGGTTAGCAGCTGAAATGGCTGATTGTTATGAAGTGGTCCATAAAACAAGGATGGGCTTCCAGAATCATTTTAAGTCTGAGGGATCGAAATTGGGGCAAAGAGAAATCCTCACGTGGAAAGGGAAAGTGAAATCTCTGTGAAAATCATTAGGATAACTTATCACAGGGTAAATAGGGAACTCTTGAAGGGAACAAGATCTGAGGATTTCATTACAATAAAGTAGGCCACATGAAGTCTGTGTTGGAGAACGAGGGAAAGCACTGGTAAGTCAGATGTAGGAAATCGAAACAAGCCTGGATGTTTTGTTGGCATGGCCATAGAAAGCACAGTGGAGGGTGGAAAGCTGCATCAGAGTGCACAAGCCAATCAGAGGTTGGTAAAGGGGAAGTGGCAGATCTGCTTTAATAATATACCTGCAAAGTTAAAGTTCATTTACCTTGACCAGGGGTAGCAGATAGAGAGGTAACAATATTCAGGGACACAGGATCGTGCCTGTCTGTGATTCAGAAGGAGGGGAAAAAATGTACTCCTGAAGAACTATGTATACGGGAATTCATGGTGGGACGAAAAATTGCTGAGTTATGTACAGTGAGGCTAGAGTGGGCAGAAAGAGTGGGGAATTTCTGGTGGAACTCTCAGCTCCAAGAATACAATTTGTGCTTGCAAATGATATAGCTCAATCACCGGTAAGCGTGCTGCCTTCTCCAGTTGAAAAGCCAGTCGAGATGCAGGCAAGTGCAGCAATGCAGGACGTTTATCAAGGAACTTTCCCAGATTGTGCCTTAACGCGATCACAGAGTCACAAGCTGAAGCAGAACAAATCAAAAGGCACGGATAAGGAAGCTGAAATATGATTACATTTTTTTTTATCAGGTAAGTGGGACACAGCAGGGGACGAGCGTTAATAATGCAAATATATTCAGCTCTGCTATGCAACTGAGTTACAGCAGAAAGATGAAAAATTAAAGCAGTTGGATCAGAAGACATGTACTTGGAAGGAGAGTGAATGCATCCCCGTGTGATATTACTTAGCAAATGATATGTTAAGGAAAAAATGGAGAGCAACACATATTCAAGCAAGTGAGAAATGGGCAGAATTTATTTTTCCAGTAGGTACAGAAAAGTGGTGCTGCGAGTGCCGCATGTGCCACAAATTGGAGGGTACGTCGGCGTGATGAAAACGGAGGCTAAAATACAAAGACATTTTTACGGCCTGGCTTGCAGGGGAATGCCTTTGAATTTTGCCAGACGTGTCATACATTTCAACTAATAGGAATACCATTGGAAATAATAAATCCTGCACCTTTAATATCTATCACAGCGTTCGAGAAATCTTTCTTAAGTGTCTTCATTCATTGTGAGGATCCCTACATCCAATAAAAGATGGGAATAAGTATTAATTAACAGAAAAAGGATGTCTTGACGAGATTTCCAAATGCTGTTCAATCGTGCAATATGACAGCTAAAAGGATAGTGGACGAATTACGGTTTTTTAAAAGAACGAGATTAAGACTACAATCAGAGATACAATTAGCTCAAGGGTCAAACTTCACGTCAAAACTTTTCAAGGAGTGTATAGATAGATTGGAAATAAAACGATTCAAATCTACTGTGTACAATCCAGAATCACAGAGTGCACTGGAAAGGTGAGGTCAATTATTAAAGACTATATTGAAGTTTTATGGTTCGGAGTAGCCAGATTATTTCCATAAGGGAGTTGCGTCAGTGCTGTTTGCGATCTGAGATGCACCAAAAGAATCCACCAAACTAAGTCCGTCTGAAACCAGTTTTGGGCATAAAGTAAGAGGACCATTAAAATTTATTAAGGAAAAACTAATAAGTCAGATTACAGAGACCACGCATTTGGATGATGTGTCAAATTTTAGAGTTGAACTAAATAATGTTGGGGAGTTGTCGAGACTGTATTTAAAAGTATCACAGCAAATGGTGAAGCAGGGAGTGTATGAGAAATCAAAAAAATCACAATTTTGCCGCTGGGCATAATGCAATTATTTAAAATTCATTTGTCGGTGAAACTTTAAAGTAAGGTTTAAAATACCTTATCAAATTGAGAGGAAATTGAGTGAGGTTAGTTACTTGATAGGGACTCCAGTCATGAAAGAATCTCACAGAATGTGATGGGAATGTCCTCTAACGGTATTTTGGCAGAGAACGAACGCAAGAGGAGAATGCGTTATTGACTACGACACACTGGGAAGAACCAATGTCAGGGAATTCTGCATTGGACGTTCCTGAAATAAAATTGGATAATGCAAAAGTTGTCCAAAATTGGTAAAATTATTCCGTTATCTTCCAGAAGAAAATCGAAAGAGTTATTACTCTTGCATGGGGAGATCTGCTGAAATATACTGGGAATTAATAATCTAATTGTAGATGATATAAATATAGGAGATGCTGTTCTGACTCTGTAACATCCTTGCAGGCATAACCCTTTAAAGATGTACAAGTTCATAAGTAGATGTCACGTATGCACCAAAATTGCATAACCGAAGTGAGTTTCAATGAATAGAGTTCACCCATCATCATGGTGCCAAAGGCAGAAAAGACCCAACAGTTATGTGTGGACTACCACAAAATCAATGTTGTTAGAAAGACTGATGCGTATACATATCTGCAGTTGGAGGACTGTGTGGGAAAGATTGGAGGAGCAACTTGCGTTTCTTAGTTAAACTTCCTCAAAGGTTACTGGTAGGGAACTTTGTCAGAAAGATCAAAGGCAATTTTGTAACGCCAACTGGCCTGCAGAAATTTAAAGTAATGCCGTTTGTACGAAAAACACTTCAGCCACATTTCAGAGGTTAACTGACAGGGTAATTGCCGAATACACAACTAATTGGTGTATATTGTGCCTGGTGACTTTCAGACTCTCGTGGATTGAATATTTACAGCATTTATCGGGCTTTTTTGATCGAATTCGGAAGTCAAACTGGTTTGTAAACCTAGCTGAAAATGAATCTGCCAAAGCCAAAGTGACCTTCCTGGGAAACGTCGTTGAACAGGGACAAATAGCCCCACGGGATGCGAAATCGAAAGTTACAGGGGACTTTTACACATTGTTGACGAAAAGAGCAGTACGAAGGTTCCCCGCATTGTGTGGTTTTTGCTGAAAGTTTGTGCTGAATGTTAGCAGTGGGACTATTCCATTCACCGAACTGTTAAAAACAGACAAGAAATTTCAGTGAACACAAGACTTTCAAAATGTTGTTTTTCTCAGAGCAGAGCTGATTGTGAGGAGACATGATTGACGTGTACGAAATAATGAAGAGCAAGGAATTACAGATTAAAGGAAACATTTGCTCTTGATCGATCACCAGGGTTTGTAGATTTCAGATAAGATGCAGAAAGCTTTGAATAGACTGGTAGGAAAACTTTATCAGTCAGCAGGTAGGAGACTCCAGAACTCACACTCTATAAAGATCAGTTGGACAGTTAACCCTTCATTCTTCTCTGATTTCACGGGCCAAAGAGTTTTGAAAAATGCTCAAAGCAGAGCATCACCGCGAGCAACAGTTATTCGATCGGTGGCTTTATGAAATGGAAAGGTGCCCATAAGTCACCTGCGCGACTATTTGGCTTCCCTCCTGTGATGACGCTGGGACATTGACTCTCATGTTCTCAGGTACATTTAATGAAGGCATTCTCGTTCCTGCAGATGAGGAGCTCACACCTTATTTCGGGTTTTGAAAAATCAGTTTTTAAGCGGGATTAAAATCTACCCTGCCTGCGAGCCAGGTAGGGTTCGAACCAAAGTCTCCGGATTTGTAGTTAGGCGCGTTATCCGTTGCGCTACTGGCCCGATGCACAGCCTTAAGAGCCGTGATGTTAATACGGACACGGTTAATAGCAGTCATGTTCACCAGTTGAACAAGCAATAAAGATAATCACTGTCACTGCTTCAGTCTAATCTTCATCACTTTTCAAAGCAATGAATTTTCCAAAAAAAACCACATATGTCCTCATGAAGCTTCCATTCACACTCTGTCTGCTTAGTCATTTAATGGAATGTGATGTGATGAATTTCGAATCCACTTCTTCAGCATCACTGACGTGAATGTGAGCCTAATCACCACAATGTATATACCAGTTAATTTTCAGAGGTTTCGAGTACAGTAGCGACTTTTGCGAATATGCAGGAAAGTGAATACTGTGAACTGAGCAAAAAAATCCCTTCATGGAAATTAGTCCAGTGCAAAGTCAAACATATTAGAACGGCAGATGACGTAAACATTCCTCTGCATCTCTCTGCACAGATGCTTCTCCAAGAATTGACTCTTTGCAGAATTCTTATTTGTAATTTAGACTGTCCCAGTTCTTTCAATCCACAAACAAGTATCCTGCTGAAAACTACTTACTTAAGAATAAAATAGTTGACTATCTATTCTACCAGCTGATGTCCCAAAGTTCCGTGTTCCATGTGAATACAAATTCTTTCAGGTGAAAGTGGAGCTCCCAGCCTGAAGTCCCACAGCTTCTTAATGCGTGGGAATTGAAGCCGCTGTCGTTAAGGCGGGAGCTTTTAGCCTCGATATTACACGCGCCTCTGTATCATCAGAGAATGGCATTACGCTCACCAATTGCATTTTCGCAGCCACATGCTCGCGCTGAACGCCATCACCATTTCCAATTAGTTTTGGGTGCACTGCAAGTCAATTTCTCTGATTCCACGCCCTTGAACTGGGATTATATGGCATGCCATTATATGATTACGTCAATAAGTGAGGAAATTGGTGAAGTAACCGATGTTAAAATACACTGTTATTGAGAAATACACTTCAGCGATACCCTGCAGTATCCCATGACCCTTTGAAGTTTTGTAGCTATCTCGCAAACGTAACATCCTACAATCTCAGTGTTGCAATTTCTACAGTCTCTCTGGACATAGAAGCGATATATATGCAACCGAATCTGAGTTCCCACATCTCAGTCACTGTTTGACAAGTATTCCTTTGTGCGTGTGTTTCTGTTCTTGGCATAACCTCTGCCCCGATCCTTATTGCTTTTTGCATCGTGCTTTTCCATGTGGCGCCAGGATAATGAAATGGTTCTTCCTTGGCATTGTAAACACAGCAAGTTCTGCTCGAATCACAGTGACAGCAATCGGCATTTTCCCGTTTTACTCCATGTAATATGTGCTTAGCAAACGCTGAGAAAATCAATCTTTGTTTTAAATGATAATACGTGGTGATAAGTTTCCTTCTTCAAACACCCGCTATCTCACATCTTTGCGTTTCACATATCATAACCACCCTTTATCGGAGAAATCTCTCCCTCCCACAAGAACTAACTCGCCTAAACGTCCACCCTCCCATTTCACTGAGGTATTGTGCAATATAATACTCACATTTACACTGTTCATTCTGTACTGCTGCGGTCACTGTTTTGGGTGAAAATGCTCAATTCCATGGTCAGCATCTGCAAGCAATTCAATCCATTTAGATGCAGCTGTTCTGTAATTAATCCTCATGGAGCAGCTTTTACTGACACAGACAATAGATTACTGGAACATTGGGCTCAGGGTAAGTGCACAGCGCAGGATTGAGCAAAAGATGTTTTATTGGAAATGACAAGTTTCTGTGGCTTTCTCCAGTCAATTATTTCATTTGTTCATTCGGTTCCCCCCAAATATTGCGTGCAGTTCTGCAATTCACATTACAGGAGTCATGTGATCGCACTGGAAACCTTGCAGAAATTTACCAAGTTGAAAAGTTTAGGTTATGAAGACAGATTGTTTTGACTGGGGTTGTTTTCTTAAGGCAGAGGAAACTGTGAGGATACATGTTTCATATGCACTAAGTAATGAGCAACATGGACAATGCAGACTAAAAGAAACGTTTTCTCTTGACCGATCAGCAGGGGCGTAGACTGAAGTTAAGAGGTGGAAAGGCTTGAGGAGATATGCAGAAAAATCTCATCAGCAAGCGGATGGTTGAATCTAGATTCACTGTTTGAAGGGATGCGCAGAGGCGAACCCACATAACCTTCAGAAATACACGGATCTGAACTTGAGTTGTTAATGCATACAAGGCCAAGTGATGAAAATGAATAAAGATAGTCAAGCGATTGCATCTGACGAAAGCATGTACAACGACCTTGAGGGCTGTCATTCTACACATACGTGGTATTCGTGTAGCTGTCCATGGTGGGCTAGCGGGTCTATTTTTTTCGCTTTCTTCGCTGTCACCCGGCTTTGATTCTCAGTCCGGGAGTTGGGTTTGTTTTGATCATTTCGGTTTCAGAACAGTCAGTTTTAAGTGCAGTAAAGTCAGTGCTGCCCGCAAGCCAGGTTGGAATCGAAGCTCCACACAGTAGATCTGTAGTTAGGTATGTTATCCATTGTGCGACTGGCCCGTTGTATGTGCTACATTGTGCGGTAAATTAACTTGTATGTGAATTTGAAGCCAGCCAGTCTTGCTCTTGAACCAAGTCGAAACTTTAACTACAATCTCTGGACCGTAACCAAGCGCATTATCCATTGTGACACTGTGCTCGCGCGTGCTTGAGGTTGGTATACTGCAGAGTTGTGATCTAAACACGGACATGACCAATCGTACTCATGTTCAAAGTTGAATAACCAGGAAAGATAACCACCGTTACTGCTTCACTCCAATGATCCACTCTTTGTGCAGTGGGAGGTTTTGTAACGAAAAGACATTCATCCTCATGAAACTTCCATTCACTTTGTGTCTACTCAGCCATTCAATGGGATCTCCGCTCATCTGATGAATTTCAAATTCACTGCACTGATTTTGCTCCATCACTTTTGATCAACTAATGCCTAATCACAACATCGTATTCAAGCTAATTTTCGAAGTCAGAAAGTATTTTAACGGCCTGTGCGAGTTTACAAGAAATTCAATAAAATGAAATGAGCAAAAAAATTCCCTTTCTGCCCAGAGCAGAGTTAGCCATATGGATAGCTCAGAGAGCGAAAACATTACCTCCATTTCTCTCAGTGCAGATGTCAATAGTATCTGCTCCAGATACAGTTGGAACTTCCAGCTTGATATCCCAGTGCTCCCTGCTTCGTGTCAATGGAAGCTGCTGCAGTTCAGGTTGGAGCTCCCAGCCTGATGCGACGTATACTACGTCAATAGAAACTGCTCCACGCAATGTTGGAACTCCCAGTCCCCGGCATTTCAATTCACTCTGTACTTTCGGTGAAATATTTCACACTCAATGATTTCATTTCTGAACTCATATCCACTGCCTCATCCCCATCCGCATTTTCAGTTTGATCTTCGCTGCTGCACCACACAGTTTCTCGTATTCCAGGCCTGAAACCTGGCACTATATGATATTCCACAGCAATGGTTTCTTCCTTGCATGACGAAATTGCTAAAGCAACCGATGGTAAACTAAATTTCTTTTGCAGAAATACATTCCAGCAATTCCCTGCGCTATTCCCTGATTCTTTCATTTTCTGGAGGACTATATCAATCTTCGCCTTCAACAAACTAAGTGATGAAATATCCATCGACTCTAGAGATACCGAAGTTAACCATTCAGCCAACCATGAGTTTGCATTTCTCATTCACTGTTTGTCAAGTATTCCTACTGTTCATGTAGACCTGTTCCTAACATATCCTCTGCCACTATCTTTACTGCTTTTTGCATCATGCTATTCCATGCGGTGCCGGTATCGTGCAGTGGTTAGTGCTTTGCGTAGTGGCAGCAGAAAGATCATCTCCAATTTGACTTCCAGTATTGTCACTTGTTCCCGTTTTATGCAGAGTAAGACAAGCTTCACAAAAGCAGGAGCGAATCAATCTTTTTTGACATGAAAATATTCGTCGAGGTGATGATTTTTCTCCTTCAAACCCTGGCCCTTTCACATCTCTGCTGTCTATGTATCAGGATTTAAACGCACCAATTCTCGGAGATTTCTCCCCATCCCACGATCAGTAACCCTGCTTTAGGTTCCTTCTCCAATTTCCCTGAGGCATTTGGCTATCAAGCACTCGCATTGACATTGTTCAGTCTGTGCAGCTGCAGTCAATATTGTTGGGCGAACGTGACCCAATCCCACAGTTAGGACCTTAAAACCAATCGATCCATTTACATACTGCTGTTGTTAGATCAGTGCTCATGTAGCAATTTTTACTGACATGTTCCGGAGATCACTGGAACATCAGGCTCAGGAAAATGACACAATGCATATTTAGCAAAGGGTATTTTTTTTTTGGAAACGATCAGTTTTTCTGTTCTACTTTCAATGGAGAAGAGGAGATTGTGAGGAAACATGATTGAAATGTGCAGAACGATGAGAGATAAAGGCATGTTCGGCTGAAAGAAATGTTTCCTCTCGGACAAACGCCAAGTGGAGTCGATAAATGTACGAGGCAGAACATTTTCAGTAGATAAGCAGTAAAAACGTTATCCACCAATGGTGATGGATAAATCTGCAACTCATTGTGATGAAATCAACACAACCTTCAGAGAAATTCAATCTGTATTTGTGATGTTAAGGCATACAAGGCAAAGAGATGGAAAATGGAATGAGGATAGTGAAGTGGTTGTTTCTGCAGAGAACGCGTCCAACACATTTGAGGGCTGTCACACTACGTGCCTCCGACCGCTGTACTCGTCCCTGGTCATGTCGTGGTTCTGAATTGGCACTTTTACCACTGCAGCCCGCGTTCAATTCCCAGTAAGGGCTGTTTTGTTCAGCATCAACAGCGTGGGCATCTGTGATAGGATTCCTTTCAATGCTTCGAATCAATCAATGTCTCCACGAACATCAAAGTTAATGTCCCAGCCTCTTAAAGAAGGAGAAGGTGCTTCGGCACTCCATGAACCAACATGAGACTGAGATATTTATTTTGTTTCCTTGCCATTACTATGAGCCTCAGCGATTGGGTCGATGGCTCTGTGAAATTGAAAAGTGCCGATTCGCAGTGTGTGGGACTATTTGGTCTTCCTCACTTGTGATGACGCTGCGACATTGACTGTGATGTTCTCCGGGATGTGTACTCAAAGAGATTCTCGTGTCTGCATATCAGGAGCTCAAGCTTCATCTCGGCTTCAGAACAATGAGGAAGATTAGGTTGTGAGTGTAATGAATACCCGTGTTAACCTCGAGCTCGAGCGGAGTGAAATCTACAATGTTCTGATCTTGAGTCAGGCACGTTAGACTTTGCGCCACTTGCCCCATATGTTCTTCACGCTTTCATGCTTCAGAGTTTTGATGTTAACAAGGACAGGAGAAATAGCAGTCATATTCAAAAATTTAACCAGGAAAGAAAATCACCACCACTGCTTCAGTCCAATCCTCCCCACGTTGTGTTTCAGCGCGATTCATAATGAAAACATATCTGTCATGATGAAGCTTCTATTCAGCCTCTTGTCTGTTCAGTCATTGAATGGGATCATCGTTGATCCTGTAAATTTCAACATTAGTTTCCAGCTTTTCTTCCATAAATCAAGATAAACTCGAGCATAATGTCAACATCAAAGAGAGTCATAGAGTCAGAGAGATGCACAGCATGGAAACAGACCCTTTGGTCCTACTCGTCCATGCTGAATAGATATCCAAACCTAATCAAGTCCCTTATGCCATCACCCCGTCCATATCCATCCAAAACCTTTCTATTCGTATATCGATCCAAATGCCTCTTAAATGTTGCAATTGTACCAGCCTCCACCACTTCCTCTGGCAGCACATTCCATACACTTATTACTCTCTGTGTGAAAACGTTGCCCAGTGGGTCTCATGTATATCCTTCCCCTTTCACCGTAAAACTATGCCCTCTAATTTTGGACCCACAGACCCCAGGGAAAAGACTCTTTCTATTTACCATATCTTTGACCTTTATAATTTTGAAAACCTCTAACAAGTCATGCCTCAGCCTCCGACGCGCCAGGGAAAACAGTCCCAGCCAATTAAGCCACTCCCTCTTTAGCAAATCCTCCAACATTGACAGAATCCTCATTTCTTTCTGAACCCTTTCAAATTTCGTAACATCTTTCCGATACGAAGGAGACCAGATATGCACGCAATATTCCAACAGTGGCCTACCGAATGTCTTATACAGCTGCAACATGACATCCCAACTCATGTACTCAATACTCTGAACAATAAAGGAAAGCATACCAAACGCCTTCTTCACTATCCTATCTACCTGCGACTCCACTTTCAAGTTAAATTTCAAACATCAGGATGCTATGAACCTGCACTCCAAGGTCTGTATGTTCAGCAACATTCCCTCAGACATTGCCATTAAGTGTTGAAGTCCTGTTATGATTTGCTTTCCTAAATGCAGCACCTCACATTTATCTTAATTAAACTCCATCTGCTATTTCTCAGCTGATTGGCCGAACTGGTCAAGATCCTGTTCTGTGGTAACTCTCTTCGCTATCCACCACAACTCCAGTTAAATGACAAAAAGTAGAGGACCCAGCACAGATCCTTCTAGCACTCCACTGGTCACGGGACTCCAGTCTGAAAAACAACCCTCCAGCACCACCCTCTGTCCTCTCCCTTTGATCTAGTTATATACCGTTAATTTTTGGAAGTTTAGTTCGCTTTAATGACTTGTATGGGTTTTCAGGAAATATAATATCATGGCACGAGCTGAAAATCACTTCTGCAATTTAACCAAATACGCAGTCAGTCTTCTGATAAAGGCAGAAAAAGAAAATATTACCTGCGTTTCTTTCTGCACAGATTCTCCTCCACGAGCTGAATCTTTGCCACATTTTTCCTTCTTTTTGCGAGATTTCCCTGGGACAGATATTCACTCAATCTACAAACATGGGTCCTGCTAAATACTAATTTAATTCAGATTAAAATAACTGAGTATCCTTTCTCCAACTTTACGTCTCATCGGTCCGTGCTCCTTATCAATACAATCTGCTCCAGGTGAGGTTGGAACTTCCAGCCTGCTGCCACAATGCCCCCTGCTTTATGCCAACAGAAGCCGTTCCATATAAATTGGAGGTCCCAATCTGATATCACAATGCTCCTTGCTCCACGTCAAGAGAAGATACGACAGGTGAGGTTGGAGTCCAAGCCCCGGCGTTTCATGCACCTTTATACCGTCACAGCGGGCTCATCCTCATGCCAATTTCCAGTTTGATGTTCACTGCTGCGCCACTCAGTCTCTCTTAGTTTAGCCCTGGGAACATGAGATTATATGATATTCCGCAACACTGATTACTTATGCGGAATATCACACTTCTCCATTTCATAAATCAGAATTCAAACCCACGCACTTTCAGAGATTTCCCTCCCTTGCATGGTCACTAACCCTCCTTTACATCGCTCCTGCCATTTCACTGAGGCATTCCATAATCTAACGTGCACATTGGCACCATTCTGTCTGTGTTGCTGCTGTCAGTCTTGATGGGTAAACATGTCCCATCCCATGATTGGGAACAGGAAACCATTCGATCCATTTCAATCCCGGTGGTTGTGAAATCAATCATCATGTCGGAGCCTTTACTGGCATGGACCAGAGATTACCTGTTAACAATTCGTCTTGATTTCCTGCCACTAAGCCAGTATGGCACCTTACTTGCTACGTTTCCATTTATGCCACAGACGTTTATCTTTTAACCAGTTTGCCATGGTGAAATGAACACACATCTTGTCAACCATACTACTCTAATACTTGTGGTCTGTGGTTTTCAGTCTGACGTTAAGCTGACTGGTTTGTGATCTCTACCACCAAGATGCTCTCCCGACGCCATTCCTCCTATTGTGCCTCTCTTGTTTGTCTTGCCATGACTGATCAAAACAGTGCTCTTGAAATCACTTCAAAAATCATTTCGCATTACAATGACACACTACATTGGAGTTGTGAAAATCCACTGTTATTTCTACCCTTTTATTTGATCATTATTGAGAGATTAACTGCCATTAGCTCCACTATACCACTAAGTTTTTCTGGTCTCCGTGGCACTCTTCCACCAGTGTCACTGCATTTTTTGTTCCTTCGCTGAATTTTTACAGTCGCGTTTGATGTTCATTTAAAACATCATTCCTCAGAAATGCAATTTTTCAATCGATCAAAATTGCCAGCCTTTTCATTTAAAGTCCCCTCTAATGATATCAAAGGGGCAAAAAAATGAGAGTTTCAGCAGCAGATGAACTGAGATTCGGCGGAGTTATCAATTGTCAGCGTGTGGGGCACATGTGATCGTTGTGATGATAAGATCCAACAGCGCAATCCAGCAGCTTTCATGCAAACATTTGTTTGGTGTTAGCTGCACAAATTGCCAGAGTCATTTCCCTTCATTTCGCAATCGGTCTTTTTGTTTTTGGCTTTTCTTTTCCTCCTGTAGTTCTCCCTTGATGGTAGTAACTCTGTCTGACATTCAAAATGCCTACCTTTCTTATACCCCCAAATCGGATTATCTCATTTGTTCGATGTTGGCAGAATAATAAATTCGAAATCGATTGGCCTTTAATTTACAGAGACGTAAATGAATCTCGTTGGTTAAATTTGAATTGTCGTCAAAACAGGAACCAACTCAGGTACCGATTTCACAGCCAAATGTTATATATTTTCAACTTTCCAGTAAACTCTGACACTGCTCTCGTAAGCTCTCAGTGCAGAACAACATTCTACCTCTCTTAAAGGTACAGCACACATTTTCACCTTCATAACAATTTGGAATTGCACATCAGGCTGTCACTGGCCCACCGCACACAAAACCAGAAATACAGACCTCAAACAAAGAACAGTTATAAGTGGATAAAGGAGCAGTAAAATGTGCCATGTCACAGTCAAAGTGAAACAGGGGATAGAGAAAGATACTGTACTTGCCAGCACACAGAAAATAGTTAAGTATTTTGCAGGAAATACATCATATCATGAGAATGAATTGATCTAATTTTTTTAGACAACATGGTGATGAGGTAGAACTCCATATTACCGCCAAGAGCAGTAGCCTGTAGTGTTTAGTGCAATGCAACACTGCTTCAGACTCTCTCATTCAGTGTAAAAATGCATATTTCGCAGTGGGGGAGTAAGGAGCGTTCGAATACAGAGAGCAGAAGTAGAGGAGTGGGAAGAGCACAGAGGAATGTTGGGCTGGCAGCAGTGGTGGATTAATGGGGTGTAAGACCATGGATGGATTTGAAAACAAATATGAGAATTATAAAATCAGTGGAGAGTCATCGTGGGAACCAATACAGATCTGAACATGTGTTACTGGAAAGGCGCAGCAGGTCAGGCAGCATCCGGGAACAGGAGAATCGATGTTTCGTGCATAAGCCCTTCTTCAGGAAGCCCTTCTTCGGGCTTATGCCCGAAACGTCGATTCTCCTGTTCCCTGGATGCTGCCTGACCTGCTGCGCTTTTCCAGCAACACATTTCAGGTCTGATCTCCAGCATCTGCAGTCCTCAATTTCTCCAACCCATGCAGATCAGTGAGTTTTTTTTTTATCAGAACAGAAGGGAAGTCAAGGAGGAAATGACAAGTAGTTAGCTTAACATCTGTCACATGAAAGCTTCTCAATGTTTTTTCAATAAAGTTGTTGAGCAAGGCACTTGGAGAAAGAAAATCAAGCATATGATGAAAATTCAAGATACTTTGCGAAAAGGTAGTCAGATTTAACCAGATTATTGATATTCTTTTGTGGAGCTATCGTGTGTTATGGATAAACCGCCATTTACTGACTCATTCTTGAGGCTGTCAAACTTCACTTGAAGGCTCCCACCTTCCTCCTTACAATGTACATTCCGATCCAGTTGGTGTCATCAACAAGTTTGGAAAAATTACAAGAGGTCCAAATGTCCAAATCATGTATAATGGTTGGGAACAATTTGGTTCAAGCATTGAACCATAGAATCTCGGCAATGCAGTCACTGCAATGAGGTCCTACACTCTCCCTATAATGTTGCATTTCGCATGCCCAATCCACCTAGCCTGTACATTCCTGGATATAATGGGCAATTCACTTAAACCGTGAATATTTGTACTGTGTGCAGAAACAGCAGCATCCGCAGGAATCCCACGCAGACACGATGACTGTGCACAATTCATGTTGGCAATCGCGTGACGATGGAATTGAACCCCGGTCTCTAGCACTGTGAGGCAGCAATGCTGTCACTGATCCTTGTGGTACTCCACCCGTAACAGAACACCAACGTGAGAAAAGTGCCCTTATTCCTACTCTATGCTTTCCAGCTGGTAAACAATCCTTAATGAATGCTGGCACGTTTTCTCCAACCCCATTGTGTTTTGTGATGTTGTGTGGGACCGGATAAAAAGCTTCCCGAACAAGCAAAACAGTGGGGTTCCAACGTGAATTCCACTCCACAGGAGACTTTGCAGAGATCACATAACTTGAAAGATGACTCCCAGCGCATCCACATTCTCTCATTGTTTTCCTCTTTCTTCAAAATTTTGGGGTGAAGCCTGTTTGGTCTAATTGACGCAAACTTTAGTCCAGTTAACTTTTGAAGTACGACCTCTTTCCTGTTCTTATTTTTTTTTGTCCCTTGTTTCGTATTTTTGGGACATTTAATCTCCCGATGAAGGGCTTCTGATTGGATGTTGACTGACGGCCTGTGTTTTTCCAGTACCACATTCTTCGACACTGATTGCAAGCATTTGCGATCCTCACTTTCTCCTTTTCCACAATCTTGACATTTGTATAGTATCCCACTGTGCTGATTCGCTTTGCGTCTTGCCAGGCCAGATGATCAGCTGAAGCCTCGCCCACACACATGTGCTCTGTTTCTCCCGACTTTGAACGAAGTTTGTACCTTTCCTGTTCAGAACACCATACTATTCAGGTTCGGATAAATGATGTGACTCCGTCAGACTCTGCTGTGATCTTTGATCCAAATTTGCTGGGTGCAAATCAATCCTTCTAATACCCTGTAAAATTGATTTGAAAAATATAATTGAGAGAGAACTCATTCAAAAATGCTTGGTCAAGTGTCTAAACAACTCTTTATGTGGTTCAGTGTCAAGTGCTGCCTTTTTACATTCCTGTGAATCATTTTGGACATTTTGACAGATGGAAGACGGGGTAGAATTATAATCTTATGTTGTTGATTTGGATATCCATTGCAATTCCTTCATCATTTCCAGGTGTTTAACCTGTAACTCCTCACCTGCCAGTAATCTGGGACCACGTGCACTACGTGGACTGCAGCAGTTCAAGAAGATCATTTATCGACGTCTACACAGGCAATTGGAGATTGACAATATCAGCCAGTCTTGCCCATGAAAGGGCTGGAGAGTGGGGTGAACTAATCTGATCAGGGAACCAGCATTGGCACGACGCGGCAAATTATCTTGTGTTGCAATCATTCGGTAATTGCGACTAAAATTAAAGAAAAAAAGACTCACACAGGCTGCCATGGATCTGTTTCTGCATTCACCACTCAGTAAGAAAGCAGCTAATCGTTGGAACATCTGTACTTTTAGACTCAGTGCTGTGAGAAACACCTGCAAGAAAATCATAGCAAAATACTGCAGCAGCTGAAATATTTTTTTTAATAAAACAGGCTATGCTGTAATAACTTAGCTGGTCGGGTTTGTGCAGGGAAAGAAGGTAGATGAATGTTTTAGCGTGCGCAGACAGACATCAGGAAATAAAGATGAAGCAGATTTACTTCATCCTTATGATCTGAGAAGCAGAAGGAAAATGGAGTAGATTTGTGACAGTCACAGGCTCTGGGGATGGTAATTGGTGGAAAACTCATAAAGACACAGTCGACAAGAGTTATGGTAAAATAACAAAAAGGGGTATCTAAAATTCATCACTGTCAATCCAGGTAAGAAGTTCAGAAGACACAAATATACCTTGGGTTGGGTTTGGTGTGTGTAAATACTCTCCTCTGAACTCACTGTAAATGCAGTTTCGTAAACCCTTCTCTACCAGTCCAGGAGAGAAATTCACAATCATTGTGTCCTGGTCACAGTCTTGTTCCATGTACTGTGCTATACTGTAGAAGTTGGCGGACGTTATCTCAAGTCCAAATGGCACTCTGTCAGCGCCTAGTAACACCGGATCCATTGCTCACGCCACCTGAACATACTTAAGAGAGGATAAATCAAACATGACTGACAAGAGAAGACAGGGAGAGCACAGAAACAAAAGAAAAACACCATCTGGTGTAGATTAGTGAAACTTAGAGCATTTGGAAGGGTTCAATAACGAGCAGAGAACAACCGAAATGGCAAGATGAGTTATTAAGATTTAGTACGTAAGCGTGTGAACATGAAATATAAAGAATGGTGCAAGAGTTTGTTCACATATTTGAAAGGTTACAGAGAGAATAGTAAGGTAAAACAATGACTGCAGATGCTGGAAACCAGATTTTCGAGTAGAGTGGTGCTGAAAAAGCACAGCAGTTCAGGCATCTTCCGAGGAGCAGCAAAATCCGACGTTTCGGGCAAAAGCCCTTCATCAGCAATACAGACGGAGCGCCTGAATTGTGGAGAGATAACAGAGAGAAGAGAGCAAATTGGTGCACTGGAGAAGACGTAATGGGGAACAACGAAATGGTGCAGGTGAACACGTACTTTGCATCAGTTTTCACAATGGAAGACAACAACAAAATATGTGAATTAATAGACACGTAGGGAAGAAGTGAATGAAATGCCAACAATAACCAGAAGATGCCAGGGAAGCTGCAAGGTCTGAAGGGATTAAGTCACTGAGACCAGATGGACTGCATTCCTGATTTCTGAAGGAGATTGCTGAGGAGATTGTGGGCGCGTTGGTCGTGATCAGTCAGGAGTCATCGGCGTCAGGGTGGGTCCCAGATGACTGGAAATTTTTAAATGCAACACCCCTGCTGAAAGAAAGGGGAGAGGCAGACACAGACTACTGTCGGCCATGCTAACGACAGTGTTGCACAGCACTTGCAAGTGGATGGTAAAATGCAGCAAAGTCTGCATGTCTTTATCAAGTGGACGTCATGTCCGACAGCTATGCTAGATCTCTTTGAGGAAATACCAAGTAAGTTAGGCAAAGCAGAGCCAGTGGACGTGATCTAATTCAATACCCATAAGTCCTGTGATAAGGTGCCATAGGGCATACTGCTAAATAAGTTAAAAGCATGCTGTTAGTGACAAGGAGGGGATTGGCTGACTGGCTGAGTGAGAACAGAGGGGTCTTTTACAGGATGGCAGCTACTGATTTTTTATGACTTGCACAGCCATCGGTGTTGAGAGCATGACTATTCAAGTTACACGTTAAACATCTGGACAAAGGAACAGAGTGCATTTTCGCTACAGTTGCACTTGACACAAACGTAGTTTGAGAGACAGGTCGTGTCAAGAAAGCTGGAAAACTTCATAAGATGCTAGGCAGGCGCAGAGAGGGGGCAAATAAGTGGCAAATGCAATACAATATGGGATGTGTCAGGTTATGCAGTATGAGAGGAAGAAGGCAGGCTTCAACTCATTTCTGTTCACGGAAAGACTTTAGAAATCCGAAGTGCAATGTGATTTGGGAGCCCGAGATCAGGCAGGTTCAGTTGGAATTCAGGAAGGAAAATTCAATTTTATAATTTATATCAAGGGGCCTCAAATACAAGAGCAGAGATGTCCAGTTGAGCATTTATATACTCGTGGTCAGACTGCATTTGGAATATTGCAGGAATTTAGGTCCGATATCTAAGGGTATTTCAGAGTCATACAGCAGTTTAGCAGACCATTCACTCCATATATACCATGCAGAACTCATTGCCAAATTCAAATAGACCCGCCTGCCTGCCGTTGACCCAAAAACTTCCAATACATTCTTAATCAGTTACTTATCCAAATGACTTTTAAACAATTTAACTATAGTTGCATCCATCACTTCCTCTAGCGGTTTATTGCACACAGTGACCAAAGGGTGTAAAACAAAAGCTACCACTCATGTCCTTTATAAATGTTCCTTCTCGTACTTTAAACATATGCCCTTGGATGCGATCTCCCTCACCTTTGATGGTAATCTTATTTATGCTCCTATCGATTTCACAAATCTCTAGAAGGCCAAACATCGTAGTCCTCTGCTCCAGTGAAAAAGAAACCGCAGCCTATTTTTATAACAGAAGACTTCTATTCATGACATCATTCTGGTAAATACTTTCTGAACGCTCTCCAATATAATAAAATCCTTCTCGTAACGAGGAAACAAGAACTGTACACAATACTCCAGAAGATATGATGACATTGGAGAGGGTCCGAAGAAGGTTTAAAAGAATGATCGTCGGGGGAAGAAATGCTTGTCATAAAATGTTGAAAACTCGGGGGCTGTACTTGATGCAATTTAGAAGTTTGAGGAGGATCGGATTGAAACTTAAACAATACAGAGAGGGGCAATTAAAGTGGCTGTGGAGAAGTTTTTTAACTAGCACGAGAGACCAGGAGCCGACTGCACAGTACAGAGAGAAAGGATGACCATTTTGAAGTGAGATGCGGAGGAATGTCTTCAGCAAGAGGCTAGTCATCCTTTGGAACTCTGCCATAGAGGGCTTAGTGGTCAAGTCATTGCAAGTTTTCAAGACAGACATAGATAGGTCCCTGATTGATAAGAGGATCAACAGTTACAGGAACTGGCAGAAAGCCGAAGAATGAGGTTGAGAAACATATCAACCATGACCAAATATTGGAGAGGTCTCGATGGGTTGAATGGCCGAATGCTGCTCCTGTATCTTGTGGCCTTCTCGCTATTGCGTGTGACTTCAACCTGCCCATAGACTGAGCAAGTCAGATCAGTAACAATACTATGGAGGAGACTTACGTGGTGTATGTATGAGATGGTTTTCTGAGTCGGTACATTAAGGACACAAATGGAGGACAGAGCATCCTTGATTACATACTGTTTAATGGCTATTGGTGAGCTAGCTTAGTTGGCTGGTCGACGAGATTTAGATGAAGAATGACAGCAGCAGCATGTGCACAGTTCTCGTACTGGTCTCATGAAGTCCCCACATTTTCACCTTGTGCCTGAGGCACAACTACTCACAGGTTCAAGCACCAACAGTCAAATCGCGCGATCTCTCTCTCTCTCTCTCTCTCTATCTCTGTCTCTGTCTCTAATGAGTCAGCAGGCCTGGGAATATGTCAACTTTGATTTCAAAGCTTTATTTGTATATATGTCAAGGGATAATTGACAATCTATCTCTATGCTGTCCCTCAGGAAGAGTGAATAAGTCAGTGAGAGAACTCTTCATTAAGGTGGAGAGTGATAGAGCTGACTCAGATTATGAGCCGAAATCTAAATAGAAGAAATGATACTGATATGAAGCGTGAGCAGGGTATAACGAATTGGGGAACAGAACTTAAAGGGATGACAAGCACTTCAAAAACATTTGCAGGAACTGCAACTGCTTCTCACTCCTGTCTGACACAAAGAAACCGGGAAACGTGGCCATGTCATGGCTAACAAGCGACATTAGGCATAGCATTGCACTCAAGGAGCCTTACAAATTGGCTGAAAATAGCAGCAAACATCAGACATCAGCAGAAGATGAAGAAAGAATTAATACAGAACGAAAATGTCGTTTAACAGTAAGCATATAATGAATTGTTAAACTCCTGAAGGTATATGAATTGAGAAAACAAAAAACGATTATTGAAAGCAAATCCCTTACAATGAGAAACAGAGGATGTTATAATGCGGGATAAATATATAGCACACCAAATAAACATGTATATTGGTTCTGTCATCACAGATGATAAAAGTAATATTCCTAAAGTGCTGGGAAGAAAAGGAGAGGGAGGAACTGAAAGAAATCAGTATTATCAGGGAGATAGTGTTGTGGAAATTGATGAGATTAAAGACAGTAAATTCCACCAACTGCGAATCAAACAGCAGTGTACATGAAGTCACCCTAAATGCAGTGAATGCGTTCTGTAAATAGAGTGTGTAGTCTACAGAGAGTAAATTAATTGTCATATTTCAATATTCTATCGACTCTGAAACAATATCTCGGGCTTGGAGTTCAGTTAATATGACGCCACGATTTATAAAAGGAAGTAGCGAGAAAACATGGAATGACAGAAAAGTTAGCCTAACACTGGAAATTGAGATATAGAACAGCCCGTGTACGAATCTCAAAAGTGAAGATATCTAAAGTTTTGAGGCAAGAGGGATCATAAGGTGTAGGCCTAAAGAAGTAGCAGGTTACTGTGCGGAATGATCATATAAGATCATACTGAATTATAGAGAAGGATCAAACATCAAAACAAGCCAGGCCAGTTCTAATATTTCATATTTCCATTCTGTTAAAGGTGGGATATGAAAAACAATTGTTTTAACTGACACGGTAACATATTGTCTAGATTTAAAAAATAATTGAATTGGACAGAGTCAGCATGAATTTACGAAACTAAAATAGGAAAGGCGATCTCGTCTTCTTGTACACAAATCGCTGAACGTAAGCATGCAGGAGCAGCAGCAGGTGAGGAAGCCAAACGGGGTGTTTGCCTTTGTACTGAGAGGATTTGAACACAGGAGCAGGGAAGACTTGCTGAAATTGTGCAGGGTCTTGTTGACAGCACAACCGAGAGTGCAGTTTAGTGATCCTTATCTAATAAAGGATGTTCTCCATTCGGAGATGGCACAATAAACGTTTACCAGACTAATTCATGGGATGACAGGACTGACGTATGAGGATTCGTTTGGATGAAAATCACTCAAGTTTAGAATGATGAAGTAGGATGTCACCGAAATGAGTAAAATTATAAAAGGTACGTACAAGGTAAATGCAGGAAGGATGCTTTCAATGACCAGGGCGTCCAAAACATAGAGGGTTGGGAGGTGGCGTCATTTCTAAGAATATGGGTAGTCCATTTAAGACTGAGATGACGATTTTATTTATTAATCAAAGACTGGTTACTAAGTGAAATTTGATGCCACGGAACGTAATTGAAGCCAGAATGTGGAATGTTGACAAGATGAAGATATCTAAAGTTTTGAGGCAAGAGGGATCATAAGGTGTAGGCCTAAAGAAGTAGCAGGTTACTGTGTGGAATGATCATATAAGATCATACTGAATTATAGAGAAGGATCAAACATCACAACAAGCCAGGCCAGTTCTAATATTTCATATTTCCATTCTGTTAAAGGTGGGATATGAAAACCAATTGTTTTAACTGACACGGTAACATATTGTCTAGATTTAAAAAATAATTATGTAAGTACTTATCAAACAGTAATCGGGGAGCAATTTTAGAATACGAACTTTAGCAATTCGAGGAGGTGCAAAGTAACTTTTGAGATTCGTACACTGGCTGTTCTATATGTCAATTTCAATTCAGTTCTCAAATTGCTGAATGTTCTGACAAAAGCGAGATAGTATGTATGAAATAAGTAAACGTCTTTAAATTGTTGCTAATGCTGGGTGGAGGGAGTGGTAGGAAAGTATGGGGAAGGGGAGCAGTGAGAAAAACAATGGGTCGGGTTTTTGTTGAGGGATTGGCCACGAATGACCCCAAATTCCAAAACTCCCGCGACCCACTATCCTGCTCAGGAGTCTTGTCTTTCCACTTCCTGCTCCATTCTTTCCGTCTCTGACAAATTTACAGCAAGGTCAGTGATAGAGGTGTTCATGGGGTACACTTTCCCACCAATTCCAGTCACTAATACACTCCCAAGCGTCTCCCAACAACATTACATCCTCATGGACCACCGCAATCATTTCAAACAATATCACTTATTTTCAGCTCTTCACACTAAAGATAGATCAACCCACCGTAACCTGATAAATTTTAAAAAATAAAACTGAAACAGGAATAGCGGTCGCTGACGGGGGCCTGTTTCTGAGAAGAAGACTCGTGCTCTCTGTGGCTAAATTGGCGATCCAAGATAAACTATGTTTGGTTCCAGAACCATTTCATGACCCAACCTGTAACCTCTAACTGGGCTATAGCATCTGGCGCTTCCCTCCCCTTTAGCCTTAATTAACGATTGTCGATTGGAGACAACAACATTTCGTTCCATTGAGCACTCGCCGCGAGCATGCTTACAGTTCATGTTAACCCTATGCATCCTGCAGGATCCATCCCAAGTGATGACGTATAATGTTCAACAGCGAAGAAGAGGCGGTCCTACAGGACCAAGCTGGAGACACTGGTCCTCCAACCAATCAGAGAATCTCATGGGCTCGCTGGGCGGTCTGATAAATCAGAGAATGCTGCTTGTCTAAAATAATCTAACCCGAACTTCCACACAACAATGCTCAATCAAAGTTCGCTTGAAAAATTCTTCCAGTTCAAAACACAATTGTTAATGATGACTCTGTTCCCTTTCCCGCAGACGAAAGTGAGGACTGCAAATGCTAGAGATCAGAGTCAGCATTAGAATCGTGCTCAGAAAGCACAGCAGATCACGCAGCATCCGAGGATCATGAAAATCGAAGTTTCAGGCAGGCTCCCTTCATCAGTAACCTTTCACGCAGCCAATTTATGATCAATATTGCTACTACCCCTTCCATTCCTTCATCCCCAGGTTTCATGCACAGCGGTCTCAAAGAACTTTTGTCTTTTGTTTTGCAAATCTACATTTATCTGATCGCTTTGGATTAGCATCATCAAGACTTCTTCTTATCTCATCAAAAAAATCGCCAGAAAGTTCACCACAATTTTCTATGAACTATTCTATTTTAACTTTCCTGAATGAAGCACATATTTCTTCACGGGGCACCTCATTTTGTCTGATATTACCGTTTGCAACATCTTTCATACAGCTTTAAACGGTTATCCTGTCAGTACTGAATTAATTGACAACACGTTTCTCATGGTAAACTGAAAGCGTGCATACATTTTAAAGATGAGGAAATGTGTCTGAATGAGTTGTGACTTGGACATTAGTTATCGTGAATACAAAGTAATGACAATCAGGTTGTGATGGTGTTAACCTCCACCACACTTTCAGAAGCTGCCAGACAAGCTGAATACTTCCAGCATTTTCTGTTTTTTTTTAAATATATATCAGATTGCCAGTATTTGGATTCTGCACTTGAACTTGGGACAAAAGGGATGAAAAGTGGATCGGAAGCAGGAGCAGTCACCTCCTTCAGTCATGCAACTCCCAACTCTTCCTCTGGTTTTGTAGTTTTGTGACAACACTAACTGGCTTGAATATTGGATATTAATGATCATCTAAGTATTTACATGTTACACTTTTAGCCCAAACATGGAAGAAAAAAAACATCAATTTATATCAATTTCACAATTTATGTATGCATGTCTTTCTATTACCACAGACACATCTTGCGAGAGTGACAAATGCCTCAGTTGGGACCGACTTTCAGAAAATTAGGAATCTAACCATTTGGCTACTTCTTCCTTCACTATAGACTTGAAAACCAGAGCTGTTTACGTAAGCAAAGATGTAAACAGGCAGCAGGCTGCCATTCGAGGACAGGCCAAGCCGTTTAGAATTGATACACGCTGAACGTATACCTCCTGAGGCAGCCTGGCTTCCTGTAATCTCCCATCATCCTGCCTGTTTACTTTGGATTCCTCTAGTTGTGTTGTCGTTACATAGGAAGAGAAGCATTAAGCCACTTCCCGTACGTCTCCTCCCCAACTGTTTCCCCGTTACTCTATGGCTTCTACTCTCTCATGTTGCTCTTCCTGCCAAACCGGAGCATTCTTCGCGTCAGCTGCTTGTTATCCACATGTCCCTCGAAGGAGAAACACAGAAGTGGAATTTCAAACTCAAACAGCTTAGCCCTGGAGAAAACTACTTCACGCTTTTTCATCAGAAATAATTACCACCCTATCTAACCCTATGATTATCTTATATGTCTCTATTAAGTCACCTCTCAACCTTCTTCTCGCCCACGTAAACAGCGTCAAGTCCCTCAGCCTTTCCTCGTAAGATCTTCCATTCATACCAGGCAACATCCGAGGAAATCGGCACGCTTCCCAAAGTTTCCACATCCTTCTTATAATGTGGTGAACAGAACTGTACACGATACTCCAAGTGCGGCCGCACCAGAGTTTTGTACAGCTGTCGCGTAACCTCATGGTTCCGAAACTCGATCCCTCTATTAATGAAAGCTAAAACACTGTATGCCTTTTTAACAACCCTGTCAACCTGGGTAGCAAATTTCAAGGATCTTTGTTCCTGAACATCTCCACTTCCAAGAAACTTACCATTAGCACAATACTTTGCACTCCGGTTACTCTGACCAACAACAATCACCTCACACTTTTCCGCATTAAACTCTATTTGCCACCTCTCAGCCCAGCTCTGTAGCTTATCTCTGTCTCTCTGTAAACTACAACATCCGTCGTCACTATCCACAACTCCAGCGACCTTAGTGTCGTCTACAAATTTACTAACCCACCCTTCTACGCCCTCATCCAGGTCGTTTATTAAAATGAAGAGCAGCAGTGGACCCAACACCGACCCTTGCGGTACACCACTGGGTACTGGTGCCTAGGATGAACATTTCCCATCAACCACCGCCTTCTGTCTTCTTTCGGCAAGCCAATTACTGATCCAAACTGCTATATCTCCCATAATCCCATTCCCCCGCATTTTGTAAAACAGCCTACTCTGGGGAATCTTATCGAAAGCATTGCTGCAAACCAGATACACTAAGTGAACCGGTTTACTCTCATCTACCTGTTTGGTCATCCTCTCAAAGATCTCAATAAAAGTTGTGAGGCACGACCTACCCTTCACAAAACTGTGCTGACTATCCCTAATCAAATTATTATTTTCCAGATGATTATAACTCCTGTCTCTTATAACCTTTTCCAACATTTTACGAACAACTGAAGTAAGGCTCACTGGTCTGTAATTACCAGGGTTGTCTCTACTCCCCTTCTTGAACAGGTGAACCACATTTGCTATCCTCCAGTTTCTGGCACTCTTCCTGTGGACAATGACGATTTAAAGATCAATGTCAAAGGCTCGGCAATCTCCTCTCTGGCTCCCCAGAGGATCCTAGGATAAATGCCATCCGGCCCAGGGGACTTATCTACATTCACATTCTGCAGGATTTCTAATACCTCTTCCTTGTGAACCTCAATCCCACTAGTCTAGTAGTCTGTATCTCAATATTCTCCTCTACAACATGGCAGTTTTCTAGGAGATTAATGTCGAAAGATATTCATTTAGTGCTTCCCCTGTGCCCTCTTCTCCACACACATCTTCCCATTACTATCATTGATTGGCGCTAATCTTACTCTTGTCATTCTTTTATTCTTTAAATACCTGTAGAAAGCCTCAGGGTTTATGCTGACCGTATCCACCAACAACGTCTCATGTCTCGTCCTGGTTCTTCTGAGCTCACTCTTTAGATCTTTCCTGGTTGTCTTGTAATCCTCAAGCGGCCTAACTGAGCCTTCACATCTCATCCGAACATAAACCTCTTTCTTCATCGTGACCAGAGATTCAACTTCCTTCATAAATTACAGCTCCCGCGCTCTACAGCTTCCTCCATGCCTGACAGGTGCATACATATGTTAGACACTCAGGAGCTTTTCCTTGATTAAGCTCCACATTTCTAATGTGCCCAAAACCTGCAGTTTCCTTCCCCATATGCCTAAATCTTGCCTAATCGCATCGTAATTGCCTTTTCCCCAGCTGTAGATATTGCCCAGTGGTATGCATCTGTCCGTTTCTATCACTAAAGTAAACATAACAGAATTGTGATCGCTATCACCAAAGTGCTCACCTATTTCCAACTCTAACTCCTGTCCGCGCTCATTACACAGTACCAAATCTAATGTGGTTTCACCCCTTGTTGGCCTGTCCACATACTGTGTCAGGATGCCCTCCTGCACACATTGGACAAAAACGGATCAAACTATAGTACTCGTACTATAGTGTTTACAGTCAATATTTGGAAAGTTGAAGTCCCCCGTGACAACTCCCTTCTCTGTCTCATTGCTATCGAGAATCATCTTTGCTATCCTTTCCCCAATATCTCTGGTAGTATTTGGAGGCCGATAGAAAACTCCCAACAGCGTGACCTCTCCTTTCCTGTTTATAACCTCAGCCCATACTACCCCAGTTGATGAGTCTCCAAACATCCTCTCTGCAACTGCAATGCTGTCCCTTGACCAATAATGCCACTTTTACCATCTTCTCTGTTTAGATTAGATTAGATTAGATTACTTACAGTGTGGAAACAGGTCCTTAGGCCCAACAAGTCCACACTGACCCTCCGAAGAACAACCCACCCAGACCCATTCCCCTACACCTAACACTCGGGGCAATTTAGCATGGCCAATTCACCTAACCTGCACATCCTTTGGACTGTGGGAGAAAACCGGAGCACTTGGAGGAAACCCACGCAGACACGGGGAGAATGTGCAAACTTCACACAGACAGTCGCCCAAGGTGGGAATTGAACCTGGGGCGTCTGGCGCTGTGAGGCAACAGTGTTAACCACTGTGTCACCGTGCCACCTACTGTTCTTACTGAAACATCTAAATCCTGGGACCTGCAACAACCATTCCTGTGCCTGCTTTATCTATGTATCCGAAATGGTCACAACATTGATGTCCCAGGGACCAACCCATGCTGCAAGTTTATCCACCTTATTTTGGATGCCCCTGGCGTTGAAGTAGACACACTTCAAACCAACACCTTGCTTGCCGGTGCCATCTTGCATCCCTGATACTTGATTTCGGATCTCCATACTCTCAACCTTTTGAATACTCGAACTACAATTTTGGTTCCCATCCCCTTGCTGGATTAGTTTAAACCCACCCCCAATAGCCTTAGCGAATATCCCCCCCCCCCCCCCCCCCAGGATATTGGTACCCTTCTGGTTCAGACGAAGACCATCCTGCTTGTGCAGGTCCTAGCTACCCCAGAAAGAGCCCCAATTATCAAAGAATCCAAAACCCACCAGCCTGCACCATCCCTGTAGCCACGTGTTGAACTCCAATCTCTTCCTATTCCTCGCCTCACTAGTACGTGGCACGGGCAACAAAACAGAGACAACAACGCTGTTCGTCCTAGCTCTAAGCTTCCATCCTAGCTCCCTGAATTTCTGCCTTAAATCCCCATCTCTCTTCCTACCTATATCGTTGGTGCTCGATAGACCATGACCTGTGGCTGCTCCCGTTCATACTTAAGAATCCCCAAAACACGATCAGAGACATTATGAACCCTGGCACCTGGGAGGCAACACACCAACCGTGAGTCTCTTCCGTTCCCACAGAACTTTCTATCTGTCCCCTAACTATGGAGTCCCCAATGAATACTGCTCTGCTCCTCTCCCCCCCTTCCCTTCTAACCAGCAAGGATAGATACTGTGCCATAGCCCGGTGCCCCACTGACTTCCCCTGGTAAGTCGTCCCCCACAATAGTATTCAAAACGGTATACTTATTGTTGAGGGGAATGGCCACAGGGGATCTCTGCAGTGCCTGCCAGTTGCACTTCCGTCCCAAGACTGTAACCATTTTGCCTTTTACTTGTACCTGAGGAGTGACTACCTCCCTGGAACTCCCCTCAATAACCCTCTCTGCCTCCCGAATGATCCAAAGTTCATACAGCTCCAGCTCCAGTTCCCTAAGGCGGTCTTCGTGGAGCTGGATTTGGGTGCACTTCCCGCAGATGTAGTCAGCAGGGATACTAGTCATGAGCCTCACCTCCCACATTCGGCAGGAGGAACATTCAAATGCCCTCACCTCCATTCCCACGATTCTAAATTCCCAAAGAGACTGTTGAAAATACAAAGAATAAAAAAAAACTCGTTATCTTACCAATCTTACATTACCCACACCTCAACCCACCTGTCACACTCTCAGATACCTTGTCTCCTCCTATTTGTCTCTGTACCTCCTCGGCTCAAAGGCCTAATTCCAAATGAAGAGGTCTTGCCTGAAACGTCGATTCTCCTGCTTCTCGTGTGCTGCCTGCCCTGCTGTGCCTTTCCAAGTCCACAATCTCTACTCAGTGGCGAGCCAGTGGATTTGTGTTGGGGACTGAAGATAGAGACCTCACTTTTGCACAATTCAATTGTAGGAAATGTCTGCTCCAACAGGACATGATATCAGAGAAGTCCGGACAGTGTTTGACCTCGAGCGAACAGGGATTTGATGGTGATCACATCCACCTGTTGACCTGCTCTTTCGCGGAAGTGGAGGCTGTGTGTCTGAAAGATTCTTGCAAATTTCCTGTCAAATTGTTGGTGCCTAAATCCCTTAACTTCAATCCTAGCTTCAGGCACAATCCACAGTCTGTGAGAGACTCTTTCTCATTCTCTTGATTTTAAATAATTTATAACATCAATTTGACAGCATATTAGAAGGGGTAGTTTTAATAAACGATCACTCCACCATGATAATATGAAGTCGCGCAATTTATCCGAAATAGAACTTGATCAGAGTTTGAACATGGAAGGAAAAGGCTCCGGTTACGGTGGGAGAGAATCCTTCACTTGTTGTGTGTGTGGACAAGGCTTCTGCACCCACCAGAGCTCACAAACTACAATTGTAGTCATATTTAAGTGAGACTGTAGACAAGTGATGATTCATTTCTCCATCTGAGCTGAAACCCCATGAAAGCAATGTCACCAGGAACAAGCTCAATGTGTGGGAAGGGATAAACTCCTTCTCTGACCCACTGCGATACCTGCTCGATCATAATGACGAGAAATCATTTCAAAGTCTGGATTGCGGAAAATGCGATAACACATACTGTGATTGGATTATCCAACACCATGCTCATACTAATGAGAAACATTTCATCTGTCCAGACTTTAGAAAATATTATCATACCTCTGTGTAGTTGATGCATGGGAAATGTGCTCACACGAACGAAAGTCCTTTAGAACTTCTGGGGACCTGGCGTCCGATCCACGTGCTCATCCAGAGGACAGACATCTTCAATTCCACAACTGTGGGACGTGCTGCAAATGTCCGATCGATGTGAAGTCCCATCAACATTACTAACAGATCTTTTCAACGCCCAGACGGTGACAAGTGTTGCAAATGTTCCTGGGGACTGACATGGCATCAACGTATTCACAAAGAAGAGACCCTTTAAATGCTGAGATTGTGGTAATCACTATACAAGTTCCTTGGGATCGTTTAATCATGAACGTCTTCACATTGTGGAGAGACTATCAAATATCCGGTGTGTGGTGGGATGTGCTCTCCAGTCTCTGCAGGACTGATGTTCCATCGACATTTTCACAAGTTGAGAGACACTTCAATTGTTTTCATTGTGGGACTCGGTTGGACGATCATCTCAACTCTCAGTACACCAGCGAGTTTGCAGTGGGCAGAACGTATTTACATGCTTCATTTGAGAAAAACAGTTAGCTCACGCATCGACCCTGCTGAGACCGCAGAGAGATCCACTGGGGGAAGGAATTCACTCACTCATCGAGCCTGCTGAGCGTGCTCAGAGCGCAGAGTTCAACTGCGATTGGACTTTGTTGTTCGTGACATTCAGCACTGAAAGCAAAGTTTTAATATTTTAGATAAATGTCAAACAAAACAATTTTGTACTCAATACCGTATGAGAGGTCAATATAAGGATGGGATTCCGTAGTACTTGAAGCATCAACACAGGTTCTTACGGCAAATGTAATAGAGTTCTATGAGGAGGTAATGAGCAAGTGAGAAACAGCATATTCTGTGAATGTGATCAGCTTGAATTCGCAGCTGGTATTTGTCAAGGTGCAGTATCGGAAGCTGCGAAATAAGGGTCTATGGTGTCAGGGGCAAAGTACTGGCATGGCTTGAGTTTTGGCTGACTGTCTGAAAACAGTTGGGTAAAAGGGTCTTTTCCAGGATGGCAGCACGTGACGTGTGGGGTTCAGCAAGAGTCAGTTTTGGCACCACAACTATTCCCGTTATGCGTGAATGATCGGGTCAAAGGACCTGAGAGTGTTGTTGATATTTTGCAGAATACACAACAACAGGTGGAAGGACAGATGGTTTTGAGGAAGTGGGCAGGCTGCAGAATGACAGGGACTTGCTGAATGCTTGGATAAAAAAATTGTTGCAGTTAGAACACTGTGGAAAAGAGTGAGGTCATGAAGTAATGGCATGATTAGAGGCATAGACCATTTTGTGACGGGGAAAGGCTTCAGAGATCCCTCGGTTAAAGACACTTGATAGATCTAGTTGAGATTTCTCTTATGTTTAACATGCAGGTCCTGTTGGCCGTTCGGAGGGTAAATGCAATGTCGGCATTCATTCAGGCGAGTTAAGAACTAACTGCAGAGGTTTACAACTGACGCGATAAGAGGCTCTCGTCAGACGTATTTGGATTATCTGGAATAGCTATTACCCTCATGTCTCAGGGGAGATATATTATGAGTGGTGGATAGGAGGTTTTCAATGGCTGACACAGTGGTAGCACTGCTGTCTTCCAGCCTAAGCAACGCTGGTTCAATTTCTTCATCGGGCGACTGTCTGCAGTTTGCACGTTCTTTCCATGTCTACGTGAGTTTCCTCCACAGAAGAAAAATACGTTGTTGACGTCATTTGGCGGTGGGAAATGCAGAGTTACAGGAATCGGGTAAAGGTGTGAGCTTATGTGCAATGATCTTTGTATGTTTCATGGGTTCTTCTTGGGCTGATTTGCCTTTTCGCACATTGTCAGGATTCTATTAGAACAACGTTGATCGCAGGGATGAAGGACTTGTCGTCTAAGAATTTTTTTTAAAAAATCACAGTTTCCATGTAAACATGCGATATCAAGTCAATCTCTTGAACAATATACGGAGTAGAGGGGCATTCTTCAAAGGAAATCATGAAGGCAAAGCGAGCATATTAGATAGCCTTAGCACATAAATTTAAGGATAAAGTAAAGATATTTTATAAGTATATTCAGAGCTAGAGAACAAATCGGATCCCAGAATGATTTGTCTTGCACCTCAGCAGATGGGAGAGATACTACATGTTCATTTCACATTAGTGAACGAAATGGAGGCTACAAACATTGATGTTTTGAAAGTAGTTCACATTGAAAAAAGGAAGTTCCGGAAGACTTGGAAAATATAAAGTTGGATATTTCTCTGGGATCTGATCTTGGGCAGAAAGGGCTTTGTGGGAAAAAGGGAAATAAACTGTTGGGCCCTTGGTAGAAATATTTTGCATCATCTATTACTGCGAGTGATGTGCCCAATAAATAGGGTGTAGTTTTGTTGAGGAAGGGATGAATGGAGAAAACAAAAATGATATACCTCTGAGGCTTGCTAAGGTCGTGGGTAAGTTGTAGGAAGCAATTCTGAGCAATCAGATTTATAAGTATTTTGAGAGACGAGTAAGGAATAGGGCTAATCAGTTTGGTTTTGTGCTAGGAAATTTCTGTCTCACAAACATGGTTGGGTTATTTGAGGACGTAACAAATAATATTGATGAGGACTAAGTGGTAGGCATTGTTCCGTTGGAATTTAATAAATCCTTTTTAAAAGGTTCCACAAGGTTTATTAAATTTTAACATAGAATTTAACGTAAGCTTTAAAATTCGAGATAAAATTAGTTTAATGGTAGAAGGCATTAACGGTGGTGGAAGGTAGTGTTCTGACTGGAGGACTGTTACCAGCTGTGTTCCACAGAGTTCAATGCTGAGCCCACTTTCGTTTTTCATTCATACAAATGATTTAGATATAAATGTATAAAGCATGGTCAGTGAGTTTGCAGATGAGATCAAGATTGGCAGTCGAGTAGACAGTACAAAAGGTTGTGTCAGATTGTAACAGTAGATTATCAGTAAAAAATACTGAAGTAATTTATTTGATTTATTTGATTTCATCTTGGTAATCAAATGCTGGACCCGGCAGGTCGCACGAAATCAGAAGCACTGTGGTCAAAGTTGAGGAAATACACAGGAATCAGGGTGATGTTACTGAGCAATTGCTTGTGTGTGATAACATCACCCACATGAATACACAGCATTTGGGTTTGCGCAAACAGGTGATCTCGACAAAGAATGTGAATGTCTGTGGAGAAATCGAAAAGGAGATTTATCAGAACAGTCAAAGAAATGCGGAATATTATATCTAAGTTCAGGGTGGAGAAGTTGAATTTGTTCTACAGAGATCAAAACGATTCAGGTGTGATTTGTTCAACATACCAAGGTTTTAATACGTTTAGGAAGTTAGAGGAAGAGCAGCTGTTCCCGTTTCATGGGAAACAAATGTATGATATTGTGCAAGAATTACTGCGAGTCATAAGGTGAAACTTCCATGTTGCTTTTGTCTTAGCGAATAAAGTGGAATGATTTAATCTTGATACATAATTTGGTTTTCGTGTTCGAATCTGTAAATCCTCCTCTGACATGGTGTAAAATAATTTTGCAAAGGTCATCTTAGTCAGTCCAGGACTGAAGTTCAGAAAAGAAGACATATTTCTGTTTTTTTGGAGCTTGCTGTGTTCACATTCTCCCTGCCTCACTCTGTGTAGAAGGACTTATAAGCTTCCCGTCAGTGCAGGTGAGACATTCACAAAACCAACAAATATTGTCACCCACAATGCTTGACTTCAATTGTCACCACTTTGTGACGCGGTAAGTTTCATTGGCAAAGAAAGCACATTTATCACCATGAAGCTTCCTTTCACCCTTTGTCTGCCCATCCACTCAATTTGAACACTGCTGTTCTGATAAATTTCACCTCTACTCTACTGTTGTTCTTCCGTAATTCGACGGAACCTCGAACCAAATCCTAACTTCATTCTAATTTCTGGTTGTTTATGTTACATCAATGACCAGACCAGAACAAGCTTGCAGGAAATTGAATAACACAAAAAAAATAAAAATATCCTTCCAGAAAATTAACCGACTGCAGAGTCAGAATATGAGAAATGTCAGAGTGCAATGATATTTAGTCCATTTCATAATGCACAGGTATTCCTATCTGAGCTGAGTCTTTGCAAAATGTTTATTTACAATTGTGACAATTCCCTGGGGCAGATCCTCCCTCAATCCACAAAAATGTATGCTGCCGAAAACTATTTCAGTTCAGATTGAAATGGTCCATAATACTTTCCATCAACCCAATGTTTCCTGCACCATGTCAATTGAAGTGTATCCGGATGAGGTTCGAACTCCCAGCCTCTTCTCCCAATGCTCCCTATTCCATGTCAACAGAAGTTGCTCCAGCTGAGCTTGGAGCTGCCAGCCTGGGCGTTTCTCGCGCCTCTCTGCCTTCATAGAAGGACTGCATGTTCACGGACTTTGTCACTGGCAGATGGAGTAGATATCCACGCGTTCATTCCATTCCCAATTTCCGATCGGATCTTCGCCACTGCACCACTAAATTTCTCTGATTCCAGACCTGGGAACCGGTGTGATGTGAGTGTTCAACAGTTGTTACTTCGTTGTCCCGCTGCACTGATAAAGTAACGATGTGAAACTTCGTTGTTATTGAAACCTACATTTCAACAATTTGTGTACTATCGCCTGTACATTTCATTTTTGTTAGAAATCTATTGAACTCAGTCTTCAACATTCTCAATGATGGAATCTCCACAGCCAATGAAGGCATTGAAGATGATGATTCATTACAATCTCAGTGCGTTGTCCTCTTGTGCATGTGGTGCTGTCCCTCGCCAATCTCAGCCATTGCTTTTATTGCTATCACTGTTTAGTTTTTCATGTGATCGTGTAGTGGTTCGTCCTCTGCACTGTGGCCGAAGCAACCTCCATTCAAATCCGAGTATCAGTAATGCGCATTTGTTCCATGTTACTCCATATAACCTGTAAAAAACAAACGCAGAAAGGAAACATTCAATTTTAATGTGAAAATACTCTCTAAGGCGATGATTTATTTGCTTCAAACTTTATCTGCATCGAATCTCGGAGAATTTTTTCCCTTTCACAATCACTATTCTTCCTTTCCATCCCTCCTCCCATGTCTCTGGGGCATTGCACAAATTAACATTCACTTTCACATTGACACCGTTAAGTTCGTGTTGCAGCTGTCACACTTGTTAGGTGAACATGTCCGAATACCACCATGAGGACTTTTAAGCCTCTCAATGCAATCAGATAATGTGGTTGGTTATCAATCCTCATGTACAGTGTTTGATTTGTATGGACAAGAGTTCATTGAAGCACTGGGTTCATGAAAGGACACAGAACAGTTTCGAGGGAAAGAGACTTTATTATAAAAGACCAATGTTTGTGAATTCCCCACATTTATTTCAAGTCTTTATTCGTCACTCACTAGAGTATTATGTACAATACTGCAATTCACATAAAAGAATCGATATGACAGCTGTAGAAACGGTGCAGAAGTGATTTGCCAATATATTGTCTGGATTGAAGAACTTCAGCTATGATAGAGTTCAGACAGATTGGCCTTGTTTTTGTGAGAGCTGTAGAGATTGAGAATAGACAGTATTGAGATGTAGGAAATAATGAGTGGAATGGATTGGGTACACTGAACGAAAAATTTCCCTATGATGGAGGGATCAATCAAACGGTAACCATAGATTTAAGATAAGAGTCATAAATGTTCGAGTAGCTGTACATAGAAAACTTTATCAGCTCGGGAGTGGTTGGAATCTGGACATCACTGTTTGTATGTGTCAGAGCGGCAGAAATTCTCACAATTTTCAGAGATATTTAACTGTGAATTTGTAATGCTTAAGGCATACAACGTTAAATGATGGAAACTGAGATGAGGATAATCAAGCAGGTGTTATTGACAAGAACATGCACAGGTTGCTTGCAGGCTCAGTTAGCTCTGACATCCACCGTGTGGCGTTTTGTAACCTCAGTTGTCACGTGGGAGGCCAGGGGTCATTTTCCCGCTGTGGCGGCTCTGACTGTTTCAGGGTTTCAAGGTTTGTGTGAAGATCTGCAGTTCCAGTGAAGGGTGCAGATGGTGTGGGGATGTTTGGTGGTTTTGAGAAGTTGGTTTGCAGCCGTTTCCTTCCCTTTCTCGGTGATATCCTCAAGGCAGATGAAACTCCTGTGAAGCGCTGCTGTCCTGCAGCGTTTCGAATTGGTTTGATTTGCTCCCCACAGATTTCAGTTGCTGGTTCTTGTTGTCCTTTGCATGTCCCAGTATGTTGGGTCCAGATCAACATGTTTTTGGATGGAGTCATTGGATGAATCTCGTCATTCTAGAAATTCTCTGGCTGCACTTTATTTAGCTTGTCCTATTATTTTTGTGTTGACCTCGTCGAATTTGTTGTCCTCGTCATCGCTGTGCATTGCTACTCGGAACAGCTAGTTGTGTTGTTTACTGGATCCTCCAGAAATACTTTGCTACAGTAGATATTGCCGCAGATCCCTTGCCAAAATCAACGCGAGGAGGACATGCCATGATCCAACACACCAATCACTCTACATTATAGGTAAAAAAAAATGTCTCGGCACGTACAGCCAGACCCCTCTGACCACTCGGATTTATGAGACAACATAAACCGAAAGCCACGTTTAACAACAACTCACCAAAAAATGGACCCAATACCCATCATCTGCAGGACAAATTTGGACAAACAATGTTGCACGTAGTGACTGCAGGAAACATTATAAAGGACAGACAATTCACTATACACATTCATGATACAAAACACCACTGCCAGGTGTCCGCAGTAGGTTTACTCATGACACTGAGTGTCGCTGATTCCGTGGCTCGAAGCTCGGTTGTGTGATAGTCTGCAGCAATGGACAGTGCGTTGCTGAAAAAGTACAGCAGCATCCAAGAAGCAGGAGAATGGACGTTTCTGACATGAATACTTCATCAGGCATTCGGTCAAGACGTCCATTATCATGCTCCTCGGATGCTGCCTGACCTGTGTTTTTCAGCACCACACTCTCGAATCTGACCTCCAGTATCTACAGTCCTCACTTTCTCCTCCGTCTGCAGCATTGGTTAGTTCCTTGTGTGAGGGAACTGTTGAGATCACCAATGTAAAATTCGTTTGCTGATTGAGATATATAACCAGGTCCGTAACCCAAAAGAGTGTTTCTGTTGTTTTGAGTTTCCTGGCTGCTCAATGTGTGCTTCTGTGATCACACAGTTGGCAGTACTCTGGGGAGTGGCTGCAGTTATCTGCGTTCGGAACCGAGATGCTATTGGTGCCGTTTGATTTGTTCTTAATTTGTGAAACAGTAACACAGTGACTGATCAACTGATATTGCAAGAAGGCTGACAGGCGTGGAAAATATCGATGTATTGGTGACATTTGATTAGAGATCAGCGAAATCAAGGAGAAAAGAATTTTGAATTCTTTCAGGTCGTGATGAAGAACAACCAGGGAAATAAGTCACCAGCGGGTACAGTTTACAATGACAGCCTCAGGAACCAAAATGCGAAATAAAACGTACAAAATGACGTAGACAGATGAAGGATGACAGTAATCATGGGTAAACTGACTTCCACTCCCCAGGTCCCCTAACTCCCACTCCCAGCCCCATTGGAAACAAATGTTAGCGAGCCATAAACATCAACAACATCCATTGGAACGATTCAAGTCTTTTCTAAATTTTCGATTAGTTTCAGTTATTTTTCTTTCCTGGGAAACAATCTATTTCATTGTTCGCATTCGGAAAGGTAGCCATCCTTTTTGTCAGAGAAAGAATATGTTACTAAACTTTGTGCCATGTATAATATTCCTCTGCGTCACACGTTTCTTCTACTTTCTCTCGATTTTAATAGTAATCTCTCTTTTGACTCTTCCGACCAAAGTGCATGATCTCATAATCCGGACATGAAACTGCACCTGAATAGTTTGTCCCCACTCACCCAATCTATCTATATACCTATGCATATTGCCATGATCTTATCATAACATGCGCTCCCACGAGTGCGTATTGTCAGCAAATTTGGACACATTTCACACTGCCACTTGCTCCATGCTATTAACAGAGAGATAATTGAAGCCTTGAACATACCGAGTCTTGACAGGCCTTGGCTGTAAATACTTCTACATACTTGCTACCCACTGAAAGTGAGAACATCCTCCTCATTTGTTTCTTAAGAGGGTAACGCCTTCCCCTGAGATTGGGATCACTGGTCCTGCACTATTCTGGATATAAACAATAGCAGGACAAACTTTTAAAGTGGAACATAATCTCACTGGCGTTTCCAGTGCCAGTTCTGAGTTTTCTTTTTTGACCTCTGTTTGAACAAACAGCCCTGATTAGCACATTATTATTGACAATGACGCATTTGCTTCACAGGTGCTTCAGTGCCTGTGATTAAAGTGGAGCTGAAAAGCGCGATAGAAGCGCATCTTTATTCCTCCAACATTGCCGTGTTATTAATCTCTCTGCTCATGAAAAGGGATCCTTCATATTCATTCCATCTCTCATCAATACCGAGCACATTTCCCTTACAGTTTATTTTACATGTTTTCTTGTTGGAAGAGTTATCGCTGCAACTCCAGAAATCTCGCCTAAACAACTCGATATGTTCTCAGGTCTGCTCATTTCTTGACATGCAGGAAACTTGCGTTCTGAACAAGAAACGGACCTAACTCAAAACGGAGCTGTTTCTCTCTCCACAGATGATAAAGAAAAAGCATGGGATATGGGTTTCACTGAGTTTATTTGAAACATGTTGTCTTTTTCCATTAAACGTCTTCACTCCTCGTCCTCTGGTCAATTACCCTGGTCAGAGGCAGCAGTTCCTCCTGACCATTAGTCCGCCCATCCACAGCTCTTTCTCCCACGTCATTATAAACGTCCCCAAGAAATTTCCCATTAATCTTCTTTGCTCCAAACAAAACATTCCCAGGGTCGTGAATCTCTGTACATGGTGCAAAGCAGAGGGTTGTGAAAAGATTCTGGGAACGTGTTGCCACTTGTCAAGTGGGAAAACTGTCAACAAGCAAAACAGAAATCCCAGACTCGAGTTTTCTGAATCTTTAGATAATCCTTGGGCCACGGATTCAGTAGAATGTGAAGGGTGAAATGGCTGACTGGGCAGAGACAGTTTAGAAATCTTTCCGTTCTTTCGGAGTCTGGTACTTTGACTCTGATGTTCTCTGGACATGAAATGATCTATGATGGTGAAGGATTCTCGTTCCTGTACGTCAGGATGTCAAATCTCATCCTAGCTCCAGGGCAATTCGAAAACGCAGGAACAGATAGGATACTGAAAAGCTGGAAGTGAGACAATCGTGGTTGGAGGATAACTGGTTCCGGTGTCATGGGTGCGTCTATAGAGGGTGGGATCAGACTATTCCCATGTCTTCACCGTGAATTTCCCTGGATTTATTTAGGAAAAAGTGCTAATTAAGGATGATTGTCAATATGGGAGGAGCAGGCTGCAGCTGGCATTCGGGGGTCAGTGATGCCATTGGCTCATCAGTCTCTGTGACGATGTTAGTCAGTGCGTTCGGCTCTTCACTGACAGGTTGCTGTTCTCCTACGACCCAGGAACAGAGCGACAGCTGTTCTCACACAATCTGTTTTTTTTTGTCCGCACAGTTTTGGGTTTTTACCAAGGTCAGGAAAATGTTCCTCAGAAGGCTCAAAGGGAGAAGTTCCCCATTTTAGGAGAGCTGTTTCCTGGTGATATGTATGTGTTTGCAAAGCATGAGATCAGACTGTTCCTATTGTCCACAATGAATGCCCCAGGATTCATTTTGGAAACTTTAACCAATTGAGGACAATTTTCATTCTGCGAAGGGCAGGCGAAAGCTTGAATTCACTGACAGTCTGCTTTCGGAGACCCTGCAAGGGGCTTGCTACAAGGGACTACCAAGTCTCTGTGGAGCAATTAGTCCTCTCGTTTGGCTGTTAACCGAGAAATTGTACACACGCATGGAGCGGCAGGTGTCCTTATCCATCCGACTCCTTTGCTGTGCACTTTCGGGTTTTTAATAGGGTCAGGGAAATGCACCCAAACGGAAACCAACTCCAGTGAGGAACCACAAATGCGTTACTGTATTGTTGACTGGCTAGTTATGGACACTCGGAATCTAAAACAAAAACAGAAACTGATGATGGAACTCGGCAGGTATGCCAGTACCTGTCGGAGAAAACAGAGTTCGGAGAAACTCCTGAAGAAGTTCTGATTCGTTGTCTCTATTTGTCTCTCCCCAGATGCTGCCAAATCTGTTTAGTTTCTCCTGCAATCTCTCCCTTTCTTTTTAACTGAATGACCATTTCAACCTTTGAGATTGATTACACAGACCAAACATGTCCTGACATTTAACCCTGTCGAAACTGTGGTGATTGAATTCAAACAAACCGAACAATGATTGCCTGTCCCTCAGCTCCACAGGGAGGGAGTACTTGAAACCAGTTTAGTAGCACGCTTCTGCAGATGTGGCCATGTAGTTTAGGCGATGGGCGTTAAATGCAATGTGGATTCCTCATTCAGTTAAGCATCTTGCTGACTGTGATTGAAAGCCGCGAGTGAACTTGAAGAGTGCTTGTTCTCTGCTTTCTTGTTTGAAATTCAATCGCAGGATTAGATGAAATGCGTAAAACTAAAATAAGGAACGACAGAAAAGACAGAAAACTCCAGAGCAGGTAAGACCCATTTAGTTGTACACTTCCATGACTGAATACATTTGCCCCTCTGAACCAATTGACGCCAAATGAGGTAAGAACAGTTCAGCGGATTGTGTTGGACTAGTGCAGACATATGGGCCAATGGATATTATTGCGCTAGACACTTCCATGGCCAGCTTCGAGGAGGTAATTTTGTCAAGTAACAGGACATTCATTGCAAAATGTCCCTCGGCGAGGAAGGGGTCGAAGCTACTCTCCCCTGATCTTTCTGTCAGTCATGTTATTCATTGGGACATTTCAATTGGTAATAACTATTGCGTTGTATATTTGTGGACCCAGTCTATATGATAATGAGGACAACGAGACCGTGATGTTTCATTACCCAGCAGAGACCAAACCCTTGCAGCTCACATTCCCTGGCTCTGCTTTTGAAATAAAGATTGCTTTCTCGATGTGTCTGTATTTATATCAAACAGCTCATTGACATCGAGACTGGACGTTCAGGGGAAACTGGAGGTGTGACAGCGACAGAAACAGAACAAGACGAGACATGAAAGTGTTTATATTTTGCCGTGTGTCCGTTGTTTTTAGGGAGGAATGTCTGCTGGGCACTAACCTGTCAGGTCCCAGGAGCCAGAGGACTTGTTGTGGTGGGATTTGTGTTATTGAAAGTTTCACATGAGAAGCGTTTGGGACCATTTCAGCTCAGTATCCATTTCATATCGCGGCTCACAGCAACGGTGCACATTTTCTGGCGAAGTGCCTTGTATTCCACTTAAAGCCGCCTTTCTCCGGAGATACTTGTAGACATAAAGCACATGGAAATGTGTTGCTGGAAAAGCGCAGCAGGTCAGGCAGTATCTAGGGAACAGGAGAATCGACGTTTCGGGCATTAGCCCTTCTAATGCCCGAAACGTCGATTCTCCTGTTCCCTAGATGCTGCCTGACCTGCTGCGCTTTTCCAACAACACATTTCCATCTCTGATCTCCATCATCTGCAGACCTCACTTTCTCCCGACATAAAGCACATGAAATGGGTATCATCCTGAGGACTCTGTCACTATCGGGGAATGTGCCTGCGTGACTACCTCTGTATTTGAACATGAGAATACGTTCCTCAAAGGTGTTACAACTGTGTGACCAGGTCAACCTTCAGTACCATTGTTATGTCATTTCAGACAATCTCATTGCTGCAAACTGGGACGAGAATAGATGGATGCCTGATAACGTACGCTTCACGATGGACGAATGACCCTTCACAACTCCTGCCCCACACGCTTTTTAAACTCGAGGCCAGAGAGAAACTGACCTGACGAGAAAATCGCTTCATAACCTACCAGAACCTTATTATTGTCCATTCTACTATCAATTTTACAAACGTACTTACCATGCTTTCTATCTTCCCACCTACATCATTTATTTAAATGAAAAATAAAATGAATGTGCGCTCAGCCAATGGGATACCATTGGTAACAGTCCTCCAGTCTGAAAACTACCTTCCACCTCAGCTTCCAGCTATCGAACTAATTTTATATCGAATTGGAATCCTTCCATTTAACTTATGCGATTTAACTTTATGAATTAGTCAATCATGTGGAACAGTGTAAAAGCTTTTATTAAAACCCAAGTGAGCAAACTCTACCACTATGTCCTCATTGATCTTCTTGGTTACGCCCTCAAAAAACTCAATCAATTTTGTGCAAAACCATGCTGATTATCCCGATTCATTCCTTGTATCTAAAAATTCAAATAAATCCTATCGTTTAGAATTGCATTCAACAACTTACCCACGACCATAACCAGACACACAGGTCTATCGATCCCAGATTTCTCCATGAATTCCTTTCTAAACCAAGGCACAACATTAGCCATCCCCCAGTCATTCGGCGCCTCACTCGTAATAATACATGATAAAAATATTTCTACGAAGGGCCCAACAGTTTCATTCCCTAACTTCCCACAAGTTTCCGGGATACAGGAGATCAGATCCCAGAGAAATATCCAACTTTATATTTTCCAGATCCTCCAGCACTTCACCTTTTCAATGTGAACTACTTTCAAAACATCAGTATTTAGGTGTACTAGCCATTTCGTTCTCCAGAGTGTAAACTGACGCGAAATGAACATTATATGTTTCTCCATCTGCTGAGGATCAAGACATAGGTGAGCTTTTTCATCTTAAAGTGGTCCTATTTGGTCTCAATTTCTTAAGTACTTGCAGAATCTCTTTAGATTATACTTAACTTTATGGTCTGAGGCTATTTAATATTCTCCATTGACCTTTATGCTGTCCTCCTCAAGAATGTCCCTCCACTCCTTATATCATTCAAGACGTTCACTTGAAACCATGTGTTTATAAAGAAGATGTCACCTCCGTTAAAAAAATCTTATGACAAGGCCTAAATCCCTGCAATCAACGTTCTAACAGAATACCTAAAATGTGCAAACCGGACATTTGGGCCAAGAAACCCACACGAATCATGCGACGGGAATCGCACCCAACTCACACATCTACCCAATTCCTGTAACTCTGAATTTCCCATGACGAAAGAACGTCAGCCATACATCTTTAGTCTGGGGAGGAAACGCAGGCTGAAACGGACAGGATGTGCCAACTCCAAATTCACATTCGTCCAAAGTAGATATTGAACAAACATCGCGGAGGCTGCAAGACATTACTACTCACTACTGAGTCAGCCATTATAAACCTCCTATCCACCACTCAAAACATACCATCACTTAGATATGGGGCCAAAACCTACTCTCAATGTTCCAAATGCAATGGTCCAGAGCCTCCAATTGACTGAGGCCTAAACCTCTGCCCGTGCTTTTTAATTTGCTTGAACTGAACGCCGACATTTTATTTGCCTTCCTAAACACCAACTGAAACTGCATGCTGAACATAAGAGAAAATTGAACTTGGAATTCTTTCTGCTTTCAGAAAATTGCCTATGCCTCTACTCTTTCCACCAAACATATGACCTCATATTTTCCACAAAGTATGGCAACTGCAACATTTTTCGAAGCACTCACTCCGTTCAAGTCATTCTGCAGCATGCCCGCTTCATCAATAAGATCTGGCCTTCCACCTATCATTGTGTCTTTTTCAAATGGAGCGATAACACCCTCAGTTCCTTTGAATGGATCATCCATACATAATGTGAATAGCTGTGGTGCAAACCCTGACTCATTTGAACTCCACTAGCCACGGGCTGCCATCCTGGAAGAGACCTCTTTACCGAACTGCCTGCCTTCTGTCAGTCATCCAAACCTCAATCCATGGCCTCTTATTTAGCAGTTTGCCATACTGCACCTTGACATATGTCTATGGAAATTCAAGCCGGTCACCTCCACAGGCTTGACTTCGTCTCACTTGCTCATTACCTCCTCAAAGCATTCTAATATATTTGTCAAATGTGATTTCTCCTTGACAACCTGTGCTGATGCTTCACGTACTCTATAATTCCATCCTTCCAATGACCTTCGATACTGTGTTTAACACAAAGTTGATTTATTTGATTGTTATCTAGAATATTAAAACGTTGCTTTCAGACCTGAATGAGAAGAACAAAGTTCAATCGGTGTTGAGATATGTAAACTCTACGCTGTCTCTTTAGGGTCGATGAGTGAGTGAATTCCATCCCTCAGTGGGATTCCTCTACTCTCTCAGCAGGTTCGATGAGTGAACTAACTGTTTTTCTCACATGGAGCAGGTAAATGCTTGCTGACAACTGCAAAATAAATGGTGTACTGAGAGTTGAGATGATTACTTGAACCTCTTCCTGGAATAAATACACTTGAAACGTCTCTCACAATTCGAAAATATCGATGGGACATCAGTTCCACAGAGACTAGAGAGCACATCCCACAGACTACATGTTTGAAAGGTCTCTCCTCAATGTGAAGACGTTCATGATATACTGTCCCCAGGAACGTTTATAGTGATTAATGTCTATCTTCAGTGTGAACACGTTGATGACACGTTAGTATTCAGAAAAGAGTGCAGCACTTCCCGCAGTCAGGGCATTTAGAAAGACCTGTTAATGCTATGTGAAAGGTGATGAGCCATCCGGTCGCTCGGACGTTACAGCAAGTCCCACAGATTTGGAACTGGAGATGTCTGTCCTCCGGGTGAGCACGTGGATCACATCAGGTCTTTATGATTCTTAATGGACTCTTATTTATGTGAGCATATTTCTCAAAGATGAAGCACATAAAGGGTTGATAACATTTTCCAAAATTCGGAGAGATAAAAGGTTCCTTATTAGTATGAACGAGGTGTTCGGTTCTCCAATCGCTGGACGTTTTAAAGCATTTTCCGCAGTTCAGACATTGAAATAGTTTCTCATCATTTTGAACGATTAGGTGTCGCAGCTGGTCAGAGACAGAGTGAATCCCTTCCCACACTCTGAGCAGGTTAATGGCTTGTTCCTGGTATCATTGCTTCCCCTGGAATTCAGCTCAGACAGGGAGTGGATCCCCATGTTTCCCCAGTCTTTCCTCAGTATGACTACAATTGAGGTGTGTAAGGTCTGATGACAGGTAGAAGCCTCGTCCACACACACAATAAATGAACGATTTATCTCCTACTGCAACCAGAGCTTTTTCATTTCATGTTCGAAATCTGATCAAGTTGTATTCGGGATAAACTGCGTGGCTTCATCAGATTACGTTGGAGAGGTTGGTTTGTAAATCTTCCCCTTCTAAAATCCTGCGAAACTGATGTTATCCAAAAATGAGTATGAAACCGTCTTTCACAAGACTCTAGATTCTGTCTGAAGATAAGGTCTGAAGGTAAGGGATTTTCGACACGAAGAATTTGAAGAGAATTTTGTCAGAATCTTTCATGCACACAGCCTCCACCACAGAGACGAAAGGGTCAGCAGGTGGATATGAACACGATCACCTCCCTGTTCCCTCCAGGTCAAACACTGTCTTGACATGTCTGACATCCAGTCCTGATGGAGCAGACATTTCTTACAATTGAATCATTGCAAAACTGAGGCATCTGACTTCTGTCCGGAACTCAAAACCCACTGCTTCGCCACCACTGAGTTGGAAGTGTGATATTGGAAGAACACAGCAGGGCAGGCAGCATCCAATGAGCAAGACAATCGACGTTTCGGGCACGAGCCTTCATCAGAAAAGAGGCTCGTGAAGCGAGGGGGTAGAGAGACAAATGGGAGCGTGTGTGGCTGGGACAAAGTAGCTGAGAGCGTGATAGGAGGATGGAGATGGGGGTAATGATTATAGGTCGCAGCGCAGGGTAGAGCAGATAGGTGGGAAGGAAGATGGACAGACAGGACAGTTCATGAGAGCCTCCGAATAGTTCCAGAGATGTAGAGGAAAGGATAGCAAAGATGATTCTCGATAGCAGTGAGAATGACAGCGTAGTTGTTATGGGGGATTTCAACTTTTAAAATATTGACTGGGAACACTATAGTGCGAGTACTATAGATGGGTCAGTTTTTGTCCAATGTGTGCAGGAGGGCTTTCTCACACAGTATGTAGACAGGCCAACAAGGGGCGAGGCTACATTAGATTTTGTACTGTGTAATGAGCTGGGCCAGTTGTTAGACTTGGAAGTAGGTGAGCACTTTGGTGATAGCGATCACAATTCTGTTTTGTTTACTTTTGACAGAGAAATGGATAGGTGTGTACCATTGGGCAAGAGTTACAGCTGGGGGAAAGACAATTATGATGCGATTAGGTCAGATTTAGGAAGCATAGGATGGAGAAGGAAACTGCAGTGGATAGGCACATTAGAAATGTGGAGCTTATTCAAGGAAACGCAACTGTGTTTCCGAGATAAGTATGTACCTGTCAGGCAGAGTGAAAGCTGTCGAGAGCGGGAGCCGTGGTTTCCGAAGGAAGTAGACTGTCTGGTCAAGAGGAAGAAGAAGGCTTATATTAGGATGAGAGGCGAAGGCTCAGTTAGGGCGCTTGAGGGTTACAAGTTAGCCAGGAAAGACCGAAAGAGAGAGCTCAGATGAGCCAGGAGGAGACATGAGAAGTTTTTGGCGGATAGGATCATGGTCAACACTCAGGCTTTCTATCGGTATTTAAGGAATAAATGAATGTCGAGAGTAAGATTTTGGCCAATCAGCAATAGCAGTGGAAAGTTGTGTGTGGAGTCAGAGGAGATGGGGGAAGCACTAAATGAATACTTTTCAACAGTATTCAGTCTAGAAAACGACAATGTTGTCGAGGAGAATACTGAGATACAGGCTACTAGGAGGAGGTATTAGAAATCCTGCAGAATGTGAAAATAGATAAGCCCCCTGGGCCGGATGAGCTTTATCCTAGGATCTTCTGGGAAGCCGGGGGAAGATTGCCGAGCGTTTGGCATTGAACTTTAAATCGTCATTGTCTCCAGGAATTTTGCCATGAGACCTGAGGATAGCAAATATGGTTCCCATGTTCAAGAAGGGGAGTAGGGACAATCCTGTTAATTTTAGATCAGTGAGCCTCACTTCAGTTGTTGGTAAATTGTTGGAAAAGGTTATAAGAGATAGGATTTATAACCATCTGGAAAGGAATAATTTGTTCAGGGATAGTCAGCATGGTTTTGTGAAGGGTCGGTCGTGCCTCACAAAACTAACTGATTTCTTTGAGAAGGTGACCAAGCAGGTCGATTGGAGTAAACCGGTTGATGTTGTGTATATGGATTTCAGCAAGTCGTTCGATAAGGTTCTCCACAGTAGGCTATTGCACAAAATGCGGAAGAATGGGATTTTGGGAGATGTAGCAGTTTGAATCAGTTATTGGTTTGCTGAAAGAAGACAGAGGGTGGTGGTTGATGGGAAATGTTCATCCTGAAGTCCAGTTACCAGTGGTATACCGCCAGGGTCGGTGTTGGGTCCACTGCTGTTCGTTATTTTTTATAAACGACCTGAATGAGGGCGTAGAAGGGTAGGTTAGTAAATTTGCAGACGACACTAAGGTCAGTGGTGTTGTAGATAGTGATGAAGGATGATGCAGTTTACAGAGAGACATAGATGAGCTACCAAGCTGGGCTGAGAGGTGGCAAATGGAGTTTAATGCGGACAAGTGAGAGGTGATTCCTTTTGATCGGAACAACCGGAATGCAAAGTATTGTGCTAATGGTAAGTTTTTCTTGGTAGTGTAGGTGAGCAGAGAGATCTCGGTGTTCAGGTAGAGAGATCTTTGAAATTTGCCACCCAGGTTGACAAGTTTGTTAAGAAGGCATACAGTGATTTAGCTTTTATTAATTGAGGGATCGAGTTCTGGAACCATGAGGTTATGCTACAGCTAGACAAAACTCTAATGCGGCCGCACTTCGACTATTGTACACCGTTCTGGTCACAACACTATAAGAAGGATGATGAAGCTTTGGAAAAAGTGCAGAGGAGATTTACTCATATGTTGCATGGTATGAAGGGAAGGTCTCACGAGGAAAGGGTGAGGGACTTGTGGTTGTTTTCGTCAGAGAGAAGAAGGTTGAGAGGTGACTTAATAGAGACATATAATATAATCAGTGGGTTTAGATAGGGTGAACAGGGAGAGCCTTCTTCCAAGAATGGTGACGGCGAGCACGAGGGGGCATAGAATTAAATTGAGGGGTGATAGATACTGGACAGATGTCAGAGGTAGTTTATTTACTCAGAGAGTAGTAAGGGTATGGAATGCTTTGCCTGCAACGGTAGTAGATTCGCCAACTGTAAGTACATTTAAGTCGTCATTGGACAAGCATATAGACGTACATGGAATAGTGTAGGTTAGATGGACTTCAGATTGGTATGACAGGTTGGCGCAACATCGAGGGCCGAAGGGACTGGACTGCGCTGTAATGTTCTCTGTTCTATGTTGTATGGTCTAACTCCTCTGCTTCTATTCACGGGTGTACTTGCGTTCTGTTCACTGTTTCATTGTGCATTATCTGAATGGCATTTTTACGAACGCCCATTTTCCCAAACGTGCACTGCGGCCTTCGCAGCTTTATCTTTCCACAAGGGCTCCCACAGGGTGGAAGGGAAGGAGTTGCAGGTTATTCACCCAATGATGTAATCCTGAGGTCTTCCAATACCTCTCCAGCATGTGGGAGTACTCACAATAAGGGTTGCTCATCCATCACCGGGCGGAAAAAATTCAAATTTTTAATCATGTTCTACAAATCTCTTGACTGTCTTCCCTCTAACTATCACTGTCATGTCCTCCAGCCCACTCAAGAGCAAATAGAGCTGGTCAATAGGATGCCAACCCAGCCAGCGGACACGACACCCAAGATTATGTTTTAAAGTGCACTCTCAGATATTCTGCATTCCCTCGAATTCCAAGTTCTGGAGCACGTTCGATTTGAACTGTTTCACGTTTGGTGCCTAAAAGTCACCTGCCAAGACCATAAATTATGAATTCCCGTGGCAACGTAAATCGCACCAGGCAAAAGGAAAGGAATTATTCACCAAGTGATTAAGAAAAACTGCAATACATGCTGAAATCAAGGGTAATGAGCTGGTATCAATACTACATCGTGCCTTTTATATAAAAGAAGCTTCAAAGCTTTTACTTTGTGTGAGTTTAAACAAATGTTGATCCCTGTCACATTATGAGATATTGGGAAGCTAGCAAAGTGTTATATCAAACAAATGATCAAAGAAGTGAGTTTCAAGTCGTATTTTGTCACACAAAACGAAGCTTGTATCACAAAACTGAGATGACCGAAGTTTTTCTGCTCGATGTCATCATCTTTTGTCAGTCTCAAAACGCTTCATACGTTAGTGCTGCCAAAGCTCAGTGGTTCGAGCCCGGGGTTGCATCCTCGATTCACACTACAGCCTTGCTGAATTTTCTTGAAACTATTGCAGCAAGCATCCGAAGGTGCGTTCTCCATGTTGTTAGGAATTATTTTTGAAGGCATAGCTGGAAGTAATTTTATAGGCAGACCACCCGCCCCCCCCCCGCCCCCCCCCCCACCCCCCCAGGCCCCATTTGTTTCAGTTTGGAAGTCTACATACGTGATTTTCCTTCGAGTAACATGAGGATGACAAGCTTCTGATGCGAAGAATGCCTTCGTTTGGCAGGAAGAACAACGTGATTCATGAAAAGCAGAAAAGTAACGGTGAAACAATGGGGGAAGAAAACGTACAGGGATGTGGTTGAATGCTTCTGTTCCTTATGTAGAGACATGAATCTGCTGGAATCCATTTAAAGAGGCAGGAAGTTGGAAGACCGCAGCTTGCCAGGCTGCCTCAGAGTTGGAGAAGTCAACATTTAGCAGGTATCAATTATTGCCGATTGGGACAATCCTTGAGGGACAGCCTCCCGCCTGTTTACCCCTCTGCTTATGTAAACAGAATCGGGTTTTAAAGCGAGTCATGAAGACAGAATAGTCCAAACGGGTCAATTCCTCATTCTTTGGAAGTTGGGCTCTCCTGAGACCTTCGTCACTTTCAAAAGATGTGTCTGTATAGTTCCCTCTATGGGTCAAAATGGGGTTCAGTTGTCCCGCAGTTTATGAACAAATTTGACGGTATCTGACTTCAGTCTCATTCATGGTTCATTTGAGATTAAAAATTTGCAGGGAAAGTCTCATTCAGATGAACACTTCAGACGTCAGGCTTTGGGCCAATGAGTGGAAATTGGAAACGAGAATATTTGGATGTTTGATGACTGGCACTGACATAATGTATTATTCTGTGCTGTAAATGGACGGTGTCACAAACAATCTTTTTTGGAAGGAATTTCTCATCGCAGGAAAAGAAACCTATGCTGTTAAGAGAAGACGCAATTGCACATGCCGTCCTTCCTGGTCGACTAGTGGTTACCACACAGCGCTTTCACCGCTGTGGTTTGGGTTAATTTCTTGGTCAGGGAATCTGGATTTATTGTTCCTGATACGGTGCAACAACAAAAGTGAGCGTCTTCGACATTTCAAACGCGTCCGAATGTGCCTTGCATAATTGTGCAGGACCGCAAGGTGGCTCACTGGTTATCACTGCTGCCTCACAGCGCCACAGATATGATTTGCCGACAACTGGGTCGACTGTCAGTAAGGTGCCTTATTCAGGAGCAAATAAAGAGAAAAAGGGTAAGGAATTGTTCTGTGAGGGTTAATTCCCGGAGGATTGGTGTGCATTTGTTGCATCGAATAGGCAATTTCTGAACTGTAGGCATTCCATGTTCCCTTATTGTGTTGCTTTAGCACATGTTCAGACAAGGGAGAAAAGTGAGGAAAAACAGGCACGACCAAATCAGTGATTGATCCATTGTGCAACAACCAACGGATTCACTTTTGACTGAACTAGCTCCCATTTCCCCTACATTGGTAATGGTAGTATGCAGCATTAGAATGGGTTTTCATGTGTTGTTTTGGCGCCAGCATCCTTTCTCAACATGGACTATACTGGGACAGAAAGAGATGATAAAAGACATGGATGGCGATGACTGGAATGAAAAGACATCAGTAAGAATGGACAGCATTTACTTGGAAACAGAAAAATGGAAAGGAAGCCAACGATGTAGTGGGGGAAAATGCCATTTGAAAAGACAAAGCGGGGTTTCATGGGATGGTGGAAAAGACGAATAGATCATGTGGCGTGAAACCAGGTAAAACTGAGTTGTGTCCGTATAGAAGGTTTCTAGGCGATGTGAATTTGGTGAGTGTAAACAGGAGGGAAATTCCCTCATTCGGATGGATCTAAATCTAGAGTATAGAACTTGAAGACCAGCGATGAATGATAAAGAGAAGTTTGGAGCTCGCATTCTTTTTCTTTCTACAGCTATTGAATTCGAAAATGATTACTTTTTCTCAGGAAAAATTATTCAGAAGCTTATTCTAAAACATTTCTAAAGATGCGTGCAGACACACAAGGAGTGAATTTCACCGGGATATGTAGTCTGGGCGGCTAGAATGGGTACAAAAGGTGCACACTCTCTAATTGGTTAACGTTAATTGGAAAGAAACCTCATAACTCCTGCAACTGAGCACGACTAAGTGTAGAATGAGCTGATTGTGAGGAAAGGTTGAGCAACTTGTTCTACGTGAACTTTTATAAATTGTAAAAGAACTGAGCAGTTTGTGTTAGCTCAGCATTAAAAGGAAGCCGGTTAGCTCAGTCTGCTGCATAACTGGTTTTTGATATAAAGTTATGCCAACAGTGTGGGAATAATTTGCGCAATGTCTCAGCATACCGTCAGGATCCTGATCTCCCAACTCAGCTCATAAATTAGACTGTGGCGATAATCAAAGTGAAACTATACTATCGTGAGTTGGAACTGACCTGCCGATGTGATGCACCTTTGTTCTTTCATCTGTTGCATTGGAAAATTTGGCTGCAATCACAGAGAAGGGAGTGAGTTCATTTGCAGCTCACTCATCTCCCCCAACCATATCTAGTGATAAGGCACGAAAAAAAATCCTGTTTGAATTCTGTAATCTTCATAGCAGTACTTAAAAACATCTTTGTCATTTCTATTCCAGTTTTTCTGATAACAACCAAAATGTCCAATGAGATAAACCTAATAATTTTCGGATTGTTTTAATGGACTGTGCGAGTTTGCAGCAATATCAGTAATATGATACGAGCTAAACATCCTTTCCAGAATTTAACACAGCGGAGGATCAGCGACATGAGAAACGTCATCGACTTCAAAAATCACCTCTGTATCTCTAGTAAGTGATGAATATTCACTCAGGGAGTTTTTATGGCTGGTCTTAAGTAACTGAGGTATTTCCCAAGGACAGAACACTCCACAAAATCAGATATTTTTTGAATAAATGCTGTTTTACTCAATGTTCTTTTGCAACTTACATATATATATGCACACACACACATACATGCATGCGCGCACACACACACACACACACATATATATATATATATATATATATATATATATATATATCCATTCCAAATTTTCTGAATTCACACACCCACGCATATGTGTGTGTGTGTGTGAATTCAGAATATTAGGAATGGATGGTCGGCCATTTGAATGTTATTCCTGTAGAATGTGCGAGCGAAGAGTTTTCAGTAATGCCTCTGACATTTGAATCGACGGGAAGTGCACCCAACTCCATCTCCTTGGTAACAGCTTTAGGGAACTGGAGCTGGACATTGGATCTTTCGGAAGTCTGAGGTGAATTGAGAGGAGTTATAGGGAGGCAGTTACACTTCAGTTAGAAGAAAAAGGTCGATGGGATACAGTCGGGAGACGATAAGGGAACAGCCAGCCAGTGCAGGCATCCACTTTGGCTGTGCCCATCTGTAACAAGCATACCGTATTTGTTACTTTTTGGGGGGATGACATATGAGGGGTAAGCCATGGGATACAGATCTCTGGCACAGTGTTTGTCCCTGTGATCAGAAGGGTAGGGGAGAGGGGAGGAGAGCAATAGTTATTGGGGACTACATAGTAAGGGGGACAGACTGCAGTTTCTGTGGGTACAGGGCAGGCTCATGATTGATGTGATACCTCCAAGTTACCAAGGTTTGTGATGTCTCGCAGCGTGTTTTCAGGATACTTAAGGGGAGGGGGAGCAGCCCGTGGTCATGTTTCACATATGCACTAACAACATATGAAATAAAAGTGATGTGGATGTATGGCAGAAATTCAGGGATCCAGGGTGACATCTTAGATCTAGATCAAACAGAGTTGTTCTCTCTGATTTGTTACACATGCCACGTTGGAGTGAGGGAAAAAAATAGGGAGAGAGCAGATGAACGCGTGGTTGTAAGGATGGTGCAGCTGATAGGGATTTGGATATCTGGATAGTTGGGGATCATTCTGAAGTCGGTTGGATCTCAATAAACAGGATTGTCTTCACCTGACCCGGAAGGGTACCAACATCCTGAGTGGATAATTTTCTAAAGCTCCTCAGGAGGGTTTAAACGAATTCAGCAGCTGAGTGCGAACCTGAATTTTAGCTGCAGTTTGCTGGAAGCTTTGAGTGGTTAGGACATAAATAGGTTTTCGGGTTTGCGAGTGAATGCTGGCAAGGATGAAGGTGGTTTGAAGTCTGTCTACTTCACCGCTAGGAGCATCTGGGATAAAGCAGGTGTCATGGGTTGTTAACTGGGACTTCAATATTGTGGCCATTTCAGAGACATGAATGGAGCACTGAAATGAATGGTTTTGCCTGGCACCTCAGTTTTGATTTTTCAGTAAGAACAGGGAAGTCGTTAAAAAGGGGGAGATGTGGCATTTTTAGTCAAAGACAGTGCTATGGTAGCAGAAAGGATATTTGGTGAGGACCCTACTCAATCTGCTGAACTAAAATGGGCTGAGATTAAAATCAGGGAAGTGGAGGTCACCACCAAAATGTTCTAGAGATATGGAGGAAAAGATTGCAAAGATGATACTGGATAGGAACGGAAGTAACAAGGTAGTTGTAGTGGAGAAGTTTAACTTTCCAAATATTGATTGGAAATGTTATTGTTTGATGAGCTCTGATTGGTCAGTCTTTGTCCAATGTGTGCAGGAGGGTTTCGTGACGCAGCATGTAGACAGGCCAACAAGAATCAAAAACATTGGATTTGGTACTGCGTAATGAAGCAAGTCAACTGTTCGATTTGGAGATAATTGAGCACTTTGGTGATAGTGACCACAATTCGGTATGTTTGTTTAGTGATGGATAGGAATATATATATATATATATATATATGTATATATATATATATCGCAGAGCATGAGGTACCGCTGGGAGAAAGGCCACTATGATGCGATCAGGCAAGAGTTCGGATGCACCAGATGGAAAAGTAAACGCAGGGGTTTTGCACACCTGAAATATGGAGCTTGTTCAGGGAAGCACTCATGCATGTCCTTGATAAGTGTGTGTGCGTCATGCAGAGAATATGAGGTTGAGACAGGGAGCCATTTTTACTCAAAAAGTTGAATTTCTTGTCAAGATGGAGAAGGCGGTGCATGTAAACATGTCATATGAAAGCTGAGTTAGTGCACTTGAAAGTTAAAAGCTAGCAAGGAAGGGCCAAAAGAGAGAGCTACTCAGAGCAAAGAGGGGACATTAAAAGTCTTTAGCTGGCAGGGTCATTTAAAACCCTGAAGCTTTCTCTTGTCATTTCAAGAATAAAATAATATCTAGGATATGATTAGGGCCTGTTAAGAACAGTAGGAGGACGTCGTCAACGGAGTCCGAGGATAGGAGAGGCGCTGAATGTATATTTTTCATCATATCTCAAATGAAAAAGACAATGCTGTCGAAGAGAATTTTGAGATGCAATCTGTAAGAATAAACGAAATTGATATTCATAAAGACGAGTTGTTCGCAATTCTTGAAAGCCTGCAAATAGATTGTCCCCTGGGCTTGATGGGATGTATCATAGGATTCTCTGGGAATCGTGGGAGGAGATTGCAGAACTTTTGACTACCAACTTTAGTTCGTCAGTGTCTATGTGATTAGTGCGAGAAGACTCGAGTTCAGCAAATATTGTCCCCTTCTTCACGAAGAGGAGTAGGGAGAACGCTGGAAATTATAGAACAGTGAGCCGCATTTCCTTGAAGTTGAAGTTTTGGGAAAGGTTATGAGAGATATGATTTATGATCACCTAAGCGGGAAGAAGTTGATTCGCTACAGTCAACACGATTTTGCGAATAGCAGGTTGTGCCTCACAAACTTTATTGAGCTCTTTGAAAAGGTCAACAAACAAGTGGATGAGAGTAAAGTGGTTAACATGGTGGATATGATTTTCACGAATGCACGGTCGGCTGTTGCATAAAATACAGAGACATGGGATTGAGGGTGATTTCACGGTTTAGATCAGTAATTGGCTCGCTGAAAGAACACGGAGTGTGGTAGTTAATGGAAAATATTCATCCTGTAGTTCAGTTACTCATGCTGTACCACAAGGTTCCTTTTTGGGTCCACTGCTGTTTGTCACCTTTATAAATGACCTGGGTTCGAGCATGGGATGATGGATGAGTAAATTCGCAGAACACACTAAGTCGATGGAGTTGTCAACAGTGCCGAAGTCTGCTGCAGGTTACAGACGGACATGAATAATCTGTAGATCGGGGCTCAGAAGTGGCATATGGAGGTTATTGTGGAAAAGTGTGAGGTGATTTACTTTGGAATGAACAACAAGAATAAGAAGTTCTGGGCTAATTGTAATATTCTTGGAAGTTTAGGTGAGCAGAGCGATCTCGGCGTCCATGTATATAAAACTCTGAAAGTTAACACACACGTTGATGGATTTGTTTGCAATGAGCACAGTGTGTTAGTTTTTATTGGGAGAGGGATTGAGTTTCAGGGCCAAACGATCCCCTTGCAGTTCCAGAAATTTGTCAGGTATGGCCAAACTTGTCGAGTTGCGTGCGGTTCTGGTCGCCACATTATAGGATGGATGTGAAAGCATTGGAAAGGTTGTAGACGAGATTTCCTCGGATGTTGCCTTCTGTGAAAGGACGGTCTTACGAGGAAAGGCTGAGGGACTTGAGGCTGTTTTTGATTTAGATAAGAATTTTGAAAGGTGAATTAATAGAGACATAAAAGATAATCAGAGGTTGCTTTAAGGTGGACAGTGAAGGCCTTTTTCTTCAAATGGTGATGGTTGGCTCAATGGCACATCGACGTAATTTGAGTGTGATTGATGCCGAGGTCGATTCCTTTCTCAGAGAGTAGTAAAGGTGCAGAACGCCTTGCCTTCAACAGTCGGAGACTCACCAACATTCAAGGCAATTAAATGATCATTGGATACATTTACGGCTTATAATGCCAAAATGCTGGTCAGATGGACTTCAGATTGGCGTCACAGGTCCGTGCAACATTAGTGCCAAAAGCACTTTATTGCGGTGTAATATTCCGTGTTTGAACTGTTCTTCAGCTTGAAGTTGCAATCATCTCTGTTCACTATCAGTAAAACAAACACCTGGCGAGAATCCAATGCGCAATTTTGGCAGTGCATGTACTGCCATTCTGTAATGCAACTACAGCAAGCTAACTAATTACACCGCTGGATCTGCCGTCAAATGATGACAAACTGGGACCCTCAACCCAATTACTCACTTTTTCCTGTGGACCTGAAATGAAACATAGTGCAGAGGAGGTTATACTGATAATGAATCACCGATTATGAAGCATCAACTTCAGGAAAATGGCACAGAAAATGTGGTGAAAATCGATTTTATTGAATACTGCGTACGTTTTCCGTGGCTTCCTGCATTGATCACAGGAAATGTTATGTCGCCACTGCACTGGGATTTTCCTTCTATTGGCGTCAATTCGTCAGAGGATTCGATTCACTGACATTTCACCAACTTCCTTTGGCATCTTCATATGACACATCCACTCACACTGCACATAACATCAACAATGTTCAGCATACTACATCCAAGAGCATGTGGCATGGTTTTCATAAACAGTGAAGTTTGGATAATGTTATGCAAAGGCAAATTGAAATTCAGTTTAATTAGTAAAGTCGCAAGAATCCAGAGTAAGATTCAAAATGTCAGAAATTCACGTTTATTACCTTGGGCAGAATTCCAGCCAGCAAAGGGAAAATCTGCCCCTGAATCCCCAGCATCCATGCAATTGATTGCTCCATGTGTCCACTTGGAAACCTATTTGAAGGAACGTTCAGCCTGAAGGAGAACTTGTGAGAATCCTCCGCTGCCTGATCTAAAGCTGAAACAAGAGCTGTCTATTCCAATTGGGAGGGAAGCGAGGTGGAGGTGAGACCAAAATATTACTTGGCGTTTAATTCATATTGTCCTCATTGTGATTGTTTAAAAACCTGGGCCAGAAATGGCACAGACACAAAGGAGCAGAAGGAGGCCATTCTTAACACCGATCCTGCCCCGCCACGTCATTCGATATCATCATGGCTGACACAACAATGTTAAGTCTTTTTCCGGCCCATCCACGACATCGTGTTGCCGAGTGGCTAACAGATATTTATCGATCTCTATCATAAATAGACATCGAAAATGTAAATCTGTGAGAGGAAAATGTTCTGTTTCGAGACAGTTGGGTTTATTCACGAATATTACTGGTTTTGCAGATGAGCAACCGAGTCTGGTCTGACCACTTTGCAAAACATAAATTAAAACTCGACTCTGATGGGATTCGAGCCCACAACCTTTGAATAGCAGCCTGCAGAGAGATATAGAAGTCCAACACGCTTTCCATTGCGCCACAGAGCTGCGCAAGCAACCAGCTTTAAACACACAAGTTTGCCTTTGACGCATTGCGTTCAGGACACCCATCTCGCGCCTGTCTGTCCTCGTCACACTTTCCGGTACCTGGTCCTTATCCACTTGTGCTCTGGCCCATCAAGTGTTCGGTGACAGACTGCTGAAACGTTCTCATGATACTTAGCTTTACCACATGTTCAGATAATGATTTCCAGATAATCAATATTCTATAGATGAAAGCATTCTTCCTAAATCTAATCCTTGTCTCCTGTCTTTCATTTATGTTACTCTGTTCCTTCCCAATACAGGCTTATCCCTGTCACCCATATTTATCCTCTTCATAACATGAGCACGTTAATCGGTTTCTCATTCAGCCTTCTCTGCGGTTAGATAAACATCCCCAGCCTAGCTCGTGTACCTTCACAATGGGAGAGGTCCAGCCCTTGCCATTCTTTTCATCTCCAGTGAAATTCTCCTCCTGAAATCAGACGCTTCCAGCAGTCTGGCGATTATAACGGAAAAGCAAAGTTCTCAGGAGGAAAGCCAAAAGGTGTGAACAAAATCAACAGCTCTTGTCCATCTCTGAATAGAAAGGAAAGTTAACGTTTCGAGTCCAATGATCCATCTTCGGAAATGATGGGAAGGGCGGGTGGACGAAGAACGTGGAAGAGGGCGGACGGTTTCTAAAATGATTGAACTCGATGTTGGGTCCTAATGTTTGCATGGTCTGTCGGTAGAAAATGAGTTGCCGGTCTTCCAGATTGTGTTGTGTCTTGAAGAGCACAGCAGCAGACCAGAAACTGAAATGATTGCATGGGAACACAGTGTCTAGATTAGAGTGGTGCTGGAAAAGCACAGCAGTTCAGGCAGCATCCGAGGTGGCAGTAAAATCGACGTTTCGGGCAACAGCCCTTCATCAGGAATACAGGCAGAGACCCAGAAGGGTGGGAACACATTGTAATGTTGAAGTACAGAAGACTGGAAGATCTGGATAGTTTTTGTTCATTCTGGACAAAACGTAAGTGATCTCAGCTTTGTCACCGACACTATTTTCCTCTCTCCATTGGAGAAAGGTCACATTCTGAGCAGTAAATAAAGTTGCCTCGATTAAATGAAGTGCAGACAAATCACTGGAAGATGTGACGAGAAGCTTTCACAGCAAGGAGAGATATCGGAAACCAGCAGGAAATGTAACTTACAACATAGAACGTTACAATGCAGTACAGGCACTTCGGCCCTGGCTGTTGCCACGACCTGTAAAATAATGTGATGTCCATTGTAATGGAAAATTAACATTTATTTTGAAACCAAAGAAAGCACAGGGAAACAAATAAGTAAGTACCTGACTTTACAGAGGCAAGTGTTGCACACAGACTGAAAAAAATGTTAAGTTAAACCGAAATAATAGCAGACTTACAAGGCCAGCAAACTACCATATCAACAGTCAAGAATGAGAAAAAACAACTCCGTATCTGGAAAGTAACCCGAATGTTTCAGGCCCCTGAACTTGAGATTTTGATAAGAAGAAGCGAATTCTAGTATCAAGGGAAAATGTATTATTTGTGGAAGGTGAGCTAGTTACCTTTTTGGTAGATACAGGAGCAACATATTCAGTCCTTAAATCAACGCAGTTGAGAGAGTCGACGCAGTGGATGCTTCAGGAGTCGTGATATGAGAAAGCTTAACCGCACCACTATTGTGCGGAACCAGTAACGGTGAAACATTCCAATTCTCATTTCTATTGTCGGAAATCTGTCCTTTAAATCAGATGGCTCGCGATCACATTGTGAGATTGGGGTCGTGTTGTGCAGTACCCCGACAGGCTTGCAGGTAATACGAAAAGATTTACCAGCGCAAGCTGTAAATTACGACTCACGACCCCGATGCATGTCTATGAGTGGCGATAAAGCCAGAGAGCCATAAGTTCAGTAAGTGATTCGCCCGGCCAGCAATTAAGTAACCATGGTAATTCCATTAACACAGATTTTCTTGCTGAGGACATGCTGCACTGAACAGCACACATACACCGTGAGGGCCCTTACAAATCATATGAGAAGGATTGTTTGAGGAGATTGGTTAAACCAGATCAGTTAGTGTTGTGCGAAGTTTATTGGAATGATCACAGATGTGCAGTCAGTGTTAACTTGTCCAAAGTACATGTGACGGCAAGTAGACCCTATCCTTTTGATGTGGAAGGCACCTTTCCTCATGTACCATTGGCGAAGGCATCCAGCGACAGGTGGCAGGGTTTGGGACCATGGGTACTATAGGCACAAAAACGAAAGATTGTGTCTTCAGGAACGATATGCGTATCTGCTTCAATGCAGATATAAGGACAGATGTGAAGAAACGAAATTGGCTATCTCAGGCAGATACGGCAGTCCAGGTAACCCCCGCCAAAAGGCTAGCCTGGCGATTAGCTATGGTAGATGTTTCGGATCCAAGATTAAGAAGGGGCCCTACTGAGTGCAGGGCAAAAGGCAAACGTGGTATGGGGTTTATACGAAGCTGTGAACCCATAAAAATAACCCCAGAAGTCTGAGCATCGTCCTTGCAGAACACAAGACACGTTAAAACCCGAGGCTCTCAAAGGAATTACTTTGCATCCCTCCTGAAGGCTTGAGTGATAATTCCCTGTGGATAATCACCGGTAAGAGCCCCATTTTTCCCGGTCAAAAAGGCAAACATTCCAGGTGAATCATGGAAACGGAGCTTTGTTCAAGACCTACAGGTAGTCAATTATGCTATTGTTCCGCCCGCCCCAAATGTTCCTAATCCTTGTACTATATTAACTCAAATTCCAGCTGTCAGCAAATGTTTCTCTGCTATGGATTTAGCAAAAGCCTTCTTTAGCGTACCGGTACACCCAGAAAGTCAATTCTGGTTCACTTTTCCATTCAAAGGCAAATCGTGTACAATCACGCGACTTTGTCAAGATTACTGTGAGTCCCCACCATAATTAATGAGGTTCTATGCAGGAGTCTGGAGACTCTTGTTTTAACCCCGGGGTCAGCGCTTCTGCGGTATTTTGACGAATGTTTAATAGCAGCACCAACAGAGGAACAATGTGAGAAAAATACGCTTGTGTTGCTCTGCCATCGAGCCCGGAATGGGCACAAAGCTAGTTTCGCAAAACTACAATTTGTGCAACAACAGGTGAAGTTCTTAGGTCACTTCTTGTCTGAACAAGGGAAGGCCATTGGTCAAGACAGAGTTCAAGCGATCCAGCAAATTCCAAAGTCTCACACGAAGAAACAATTGCTATTCTTTTTGGTCATGCGCTCCTACTGTAGAATGTTTATCCCACATTACACAACCCTTGAGGCCCCCCGCAAGAGAAATTTCCAATGGCTAAGAGTTGCAGATCCAGAGACCGTAGCAGTTGAATTGAAAATGGCGCTCCAAACTACACCGACACTGGGGATTCCGAATGTAAACAAGCCTTTTGTACAAACGGTAGATGAGAAGCGTGGCTGCATGACATCTGTGCTGATGCAGGATCATGTGGGAAAATTGAGCAGGTAGCTTACATTTCGGCTAATCTTAGACCTCGCAGCGGCAGGATTGCCTGTATGCCTGCGAGTCGTGGCTGCAGCTGAAAATGTTTGCTGTAGCGTCCAGGGACACAGTCGGCTGTGGAGAATTAACCCCACTGTTCCCACATGCATGCTGACTGTTTTGCGAGCAAAACACAGCACACATGTCGGCAGCACGTTGGCTCAGATACAATACTGTGCTATTGGAGATGCCTAACATTACAATAACGAGATGTAACGTCCGTAATGCTGCTTGCCTTCTCGCCACAACAGGAGACAGAGACCCACATGACTGTGTCGCTGTAACGAATGAAATTTGCAGCCCAATACCAGACGTGCAGGATTCACAAACTCAGAATCAGGATATTCTGAGTTTTTTTGTGGATTGGTCAGTATTCAGGAGAAAACAGACAGGCCAGAATTGTGGTTGGTATGCTGTAGTAACTATCCACGAGGTAGTCAAAGCAGAATGACTCCCTTGTCATCTGTCAGCTCAAGGAGCAGAGCTGATTGCCTTGACTGAGGCATCTAAATTGACGGAGTGAAGGACAGTGAATATTTACACCGACAGCAGAGATGCATTCGGGGCTGTACATAATTTTGAACCCTGTGGAAACACAGGGGCTTCTGGACCTACACTGTAAAGCCCAACGTACACCGTGACCTGATTTCTGACCCCCTGGAAGCGGTCCTACCGCCTAAATCATTCGCTGTCTGTAAATGTGAAGTCCACACGAAAACGTATGATTCCCTTTCTCAAGGCAATGCGAATGCAAACTCAGTGGGAAGAACGGCAGCCCAGCAGCCGCCAAATGATCAGTTGACATATGTATGTCAAATATTTATAATCCAAAACAGACTTATGGGAGTTAGAGTCGCAGGCCACGCCGAGGGAGAAGCGTCAATGGACAATGGCAAGGTGCAGAATGAGGGAATGGGTATGCTGTAGCCCCATTGGTAAACCCTGTCTACCGCGATCATTATTCCCATTCCATGCCAATTAACACACAGTGAGTACCATGCGTCAAAAGGGGCGATGCACGACAGTATTTCAGCGCACTGGTACACGAAGAGATCTATTCATTACTCCTGAAAATATTGTTAATGATGCGTTATCTGTGCCACTAATAATGTTGGGAAGGGAGTACAGATGAGTCAAGCAGAACACCCTCAATCTCGAAGACCCTTTGAACATTAACAGATGTATTTTATTGAACTAATACCTAGCGAAGGGAAAAGGCATTGTCTGTTAATAATTGATATGTTTTCCAAATGGGTTGAAGCACTCTCGACGTATAAATAGGATGTCATTGCAGGAACCAAGGCTTTGCTAACTGAAATAATTCTGAGATGGGGAATTCCTCAATGGCTTAGCAGGGACAATGCGACACCATTTGTCACTATTGCCGTGGAGTAGATCAGTGATTACTTGGGAATAAACGTGAGACAACACTGTGCCTACCACCCAACAAGCGGTGTTAGTGGAAAGAGAAATGCAACCTTAAAAAATAAATTGACAAACATTGTGAGCAACTCGGGGTGGCATGCACAAAGGCACTTCCAATTGTGATTAAGTATATGAGATCTAGAAGAAGAGGAACAGCCAATCTTAGCCCGTTATAGATTTTGTTTGGTAGGCCGCCCAATACAGGAATTGGCCAAAACCCTAAGGTAAACCGATAAAGGATCACTGTGAGGATCAGATTACTTGCAGTGTAGAAACAGGCCCTTCGGCCCAACAAGTCCACCCCGACCCTCCGAAGAGCAGCCCACCCAGAACCACTCCCCTACATCTAACACTACAGACAATTTAACATGGCCAATTCACCTAATCTGCACATTTTTGGACTGTGGGTGGAAACTGGAGCACCCGGAGGAAACCCAGGCAGATACGGGGAGAATGTGCAAACTCCAGAGAGACAGTTGCCTGAGACGGGAACCGAATCCAGGTCTCGGGCGCTTTGAGGTAGCAGTGCTAACCACCGTGCCACCATGCAACGGTCTGCACTTTCGTCTCAAATACAGAATCAACTGAAGGCAGCACTACCCAAATCAGCAGAAGGGAAGATGCACGACCTAGAACCTGGAGACTGGATAGTGCTGAAAGACTTCAGGAGTAAACGCTGGAATGCGAAGAGGTGGGAGGGAGCGTTTGAAGTGCTCCTTACAACACAGTCAGCTGTTAGTCGAGTCACTGCAGGACAGCGATGAAAAGGGTTCCCTGATTCTCCGACCCGCACAGCTGCTGGGATATGCCCGGCTACATTGTCAATTTCGCAGCAGATAATGATAGCCCATCAATCCAGACAAAAATCAATGGTAAGCTGAGTCTATCTTCTTAGACTCTTTTCAGCTACAAATGTATCTGTGAGTGCGTGAGAATATATATTCACTTATGATTTGGTGAAATAACCATGAGCTGCTTGACATTACTGCAATTTCGATTCTTGCTTTTCTAAATGATTTCACCCATTGCTCGAAACAGGACGACTTTCACGTTTACACGGAACAAGAAACACACCGGACTACAGGGAAAATGCACAAAGCTGAGCAGGCCGTGTTCCACATCATACCGTGCAGCATAGTTTCAGTCACTGTGTCTGTTTTGCAGAATAAGAGTCCCAAAGAATGTTCTCCACCCTAAAACCGGAGGTAGCATGACATTCCGAGAACGACAGATCACATTGTGAGGATGCTCTGACCTCGGAGCCAGTTCGAGAGGCCACTTTCCTTGCCTTTTACCTTAACCGTGCAATTTGTTGCTGAGATATTCACTCCTGGACATGAGCCACATGGATACCAACTGAGTTGGAAACCTGGGTGGGAATCGAGGAGAAGCGACTCAATAAATTTTGCTAAATTCCGTGGTGCTTTTTTAGAAATGCAGTTTCTGTTCACCTCAATCTAAAAGCCACTTTTTTAACATAGTAACAGAAGTCAAAAGGTAATTCCCTCAGCCCACCCTCACTCCGGAAGAGGTGCTAACTGCCCTTGAGTGCTTTTTGTTCTCGATGTGAAGAGCTCTCACGCCTGAGTCACCTTCACGTCTCTTGTGGCTGAGTGAATCACAAAGAAGGAATTTCACCAGAGCTGCAACTGCCTCACTTCCCCACTCGCCCTCCCCGTTTACATTTTCCTGCTCGTCAGTGATTTAAAGAAAACCAAATGGATGCGATGTCATTCCGTAGCCTCTCTGTCGATTCCTCCGTTTCAGTTCCAACATGACTTAGATCTCGGGGCGTACCTTAATACTAGCGACACTATGAAAGCACATGTCCAAAGGTTCCTCTGAGAGCGTAATTTCTTTCATTGCTGTTGCTGATTGAATGAGCCACTAACGTGCGAACTGCTCCAAAACATGATTCAGGATATCTGGTGCCAATTCTCGCACGTTGAATAACGACAGACAGCTTCCAAATGAGGCCTTTGAGAGATGACTTTGGGGTACATTTGACAGACAGACAAGTTCAGGAATTCGTGGTGCTCTGTGACACCAGCGCATCAGCTTCTTCCCTGTCTTTGAACCGAGCCGCCTGCACAAGGAATGCAAATGCGGTACTGCTTTTCGTGGAAGGATCAGAACGCGGTAACTACACTCTCAAACAGAATGGCATATGATCAGAACTAGGTTGCAGAAAAACTTTACAATGCTTTGCACAGCAAATAAATGGAATTGCATTACATTTCACTACGGCAGCAGATTTGTTCCAGCAAATTCGAAGGCAGGTTTGCAGATGGGAAATCAAGCAAGAAAGCTCCGTTCTTGTCCATGCAAAAGGATGCAGTTGAAGAACAAAGCAGTTTCTGCCCAGTTTCGAACTGGGGACATTTCGCGTGTGAGGCGAAAGTGATGAGCGCGACATTACCGAAACAAGCATCAGCTGCCCGCCCAGCGCCTCAGTGGCATCCAGCACTGAAAGTTGAAGGCATTCGACGTTTCACCTTTCTGTTTCCAAGAGCTCGTTGTTTTCCAGCGTAATTGACATCTAGAAAACATAAAAAAAAGACACGTGAAATTGATGACAAAATATAGACAAGGATGTCGTCAATGTTTGGACTGTAGGGCGAGGTGGACGAGTCGAGTCACCATAGGACTTTGTTTTACAACAGCGATGAATTAACAGTCTTCATTCGGTTCCAGTAATAACTCAACTTGCCTGGAACATAAAGCAACAGCAGAGCTGTTTGCAATTTTCTGCACGGGAGGCGAACACGATCATTGCAGCACAGGCACCTTGGAAAATTGGGCCCTTTCCCACACCACAGTTAATTCCGCGGGAAGCAAACCCATTTTTCTTTTGTTTTGTACATCAATACAGTGGGGACCGAAACAGCATTTTAACAAGCTGCAGAGTTAGAGGTGATTAGCAGGAATGACACTGGTGTGGTTCGAAATCACGCCCCTGTTGAGGCTGGAATCTGGATCCAGCAACTTGACAGCAGGGCAAGTCCAAACTCCGCGTTCGATTTTGTCTCAGCCTTAGTGCGCTACCACTTCCCAGAAAGTGCTGGAAAGAGAGAAAGAAAGAACATAATGAGAATGGGCCATAAAAAGTGAATTTCATACATACCAGTCTCGATTAGATTACCTTTCCCTTTTGTCTTTCGGACAGAAATGATGGAAATGATTGGACACATGACATCGCAAACTTTTAACATTCGCCAAAACACCAAATAACGATGAGTCGAGTCACCGCAGGACTTTGTTTCACAACAGCGATGGTATAAGAGTCTGCATTCGGCTCCAGTGAAAACTCAACTTTTCTGAAACGAAACAGTTGCGGTCGAGCAGCTTGAGCCCGCGATTTTTCGTACGGGACGCCAACACTGTTACGTCAGCACAGGCACTGATCCCTTTGCCTGAGTCTATATTCACACCCACCACTGTCAAGTCTTTGAGAAGCAAACCCCAACTTTTTAACTTTGACCCACATTTGAACATGCTGTAGCATTACAGTTGATCCACCGAAATGGCAGCGCAGGCATTCGAATTCACATAACCGAGATTCAAAAACCTCAGTGCACCGGTTTAGCCCACTCCGCCATGTGACCTTGCTGGATGCTTTCGTACGTTTTCAGATATGCCTCTGTAATTTAATAGAAGCGCGTTCCCAGGGAAAGGGTTCTGTAATCCATCTCTGCTTCAACAGCTTCTGGGAAATGCTGGCTCCAATATCAATTTCGCAGCAGATAAGGAATAGCCCATTAATCCAGACATAAATCAATGGTTATCTGAATCTATTTTCTGAGACGCTTTTCAGCTGCAAGTGTATATGTGTGTGTAAGAATGTATGTTCGGTTTTGATTTCATAATATAACAATGAGCTGCATGAGGTCAAGATGCACTCGGTAAAGTTGGATATCCCAGCCTGATGTCCCAATGTTCCCAGTTCCATGTCAATCAAAGCTGCTCCAGGTGAGTTTTGAGCTCCCAGCCTGATGTCCCAATGTTCCCTGCTCCATGTCAATAGAAGCTTCTCCAGGTGCAGTTGGAGCTTACCGTCTGGTGTCCCAATGAGCCCTGCTGCGCTATGTCAATAGAAACCGCTCCATATGAGGGTGGAGCTCCAAGCCTGATGCCCCAATGCTCCCTGCTGCTCCATGTCAATAGAAGTTGCTCAAGCTGCTATTTGAACAGAAGCCTCGGCCTCTATGCGCCTCTATGCGATCATAGAAGTACCGTGCGCTCACTGATTGCATCCCTGGGGGCCACAGAGTAGTTGCACTATTAAAGTTGTATCCAAATACAGGTGTATTTCCCGCAACATGAGAACCTTATCTTATTTGTAATCACCGCCCAAATATACTTTGTGAAAGACTTTCTTTCCAAAGCCTTGGTTAGCATGCGCCTATTGCACTCAAGGCGACATAAGGTAATAGTGCTAAATGGCGGATTTTCAATAAATATTGCATCACATGATTCATGCTGTGTAACTGCTATTTAACAAGGAGAATGTATTTGAGGAAATCAGCAGTTTTATTTCCTGTGAGGGAATGAGGTTTGTATTCATTAAATTGAACTTGTTAAATGTGTAAAATGATCACAATAGATCTCAATTTGAAAAATGTTCGATAATGTTGTTATCCAACATGAAATGAGGCGTTGTCTTATATTGGCCACACGGTTGTTCGAACTAACTACCTATTAATGACAAGAGAATAAATAAAATTTAAATAATTTCACATGTTTGTTCTACATTAGTCAGCGGTTATTGATCCACAGTTTTGGTCAGTCCCTGCAGCTAACATGATGTCTGCTCCAATTGTTTATAAAGAGAGGGAGCTGGCTTCCCACTCATATTCAGCACTCATCACTGGCAAGAGCAATGAGAAAGGGAGAGACCAATGTGTAACTGTGTCCACGTCCATGCACAGTACCTGCATTACCAAGTTCTCTGCTGTGCATTTACAGCCAGTACTCGGTGTCCCTGAACCCTTCCTCTGCCCCTTTCGAAATATCTCCATTATTTTCTGCTGTCTGTCTGTGCTTTTGTCACTAAGATGAATCACTTCTACCCACTCTGCACAGGTTTCAACTGACAAAATACTCATTAACAATCCATTGGATAAACGTGCGCTTGCCATCTCTCGTTATTTGCTTTTCCTGGATCTCATTCATTCCATGAAAGCTCGCAATAACTTGTCTTCGAAAGGAAAACCGTGTTCCGTTTCATTATCCGAAGGCAGTCTGCATTTCAATACAGTTTAAGCGACAGATTCGACTAATTAATGGAGACTTTACTGCAGCGTCGATGGCAATAAACTGACCAGTCGTCCTCCAATTTAGCCGAGACTCAAACCAAAGCAGTGTCATGAACGACTGCACTCCATAAGCGACGAGAGTGCGACTCGATCCCACGCCTGCAGAGAACAATGTGTCAGTAGTCAATCACTTTCACCACTCAGACACCACGTCGGAGATACAATGCGCATCTTTTAGATTTAGATTAGATTACAGTGTGCAAACAGGCCCTTCGGGGGCAACAAGTCCACACCGACCCGCCGAAGCGCAACCCATCTTTGGACTGTGGGAGAAAACCGGAGCACCCAGAGGAAACCCACGCAGACACAGGGAGAACGTGCAAACTCCACACAGTGAGTCGCCTGAGGCGTCAATTGAACCCGGGTCTCAGCCGCTAGCCCGGGTCTAGCAGTGCGTACCAATGTGCCACCGTGCCGCCCACAACCAAATGTTTAATTGAGTTGAGTAAATTGTGCATAGAAGCGGATACTTCTCCCGAGTGTTGGTGAAATGATAAATAGCACAGTCCAGTTCATAAAGAATGGCCTCACCTCTGCTTGATGGGGCAAGCGCATTCCCAATGTGGCGATCTGCTCACATGGTCTGAACAGAAATAAAGAAATGACTAAGAAACAAGATCTGTTTAATTGAATTCTATCAAGAATTGGAGCTGATGGAATGAAAAGCCTTGTGACGGGGCCGATGTAACACTGTCTCTGAAGAATTGTTTCCCCGACTCGAGGACAGTCCACAGTGCTTAGTGGCAGAACTAGCGCTCCCTCTCTTCTGGACAGATATTTTTGACCGATCGCACTTAGAGCGAACAATTTCAAAATCTTAAATAAGACTAACTGAAAATTGAAGTGAACAACGCAAAAGACGACTAGAGCGACACTTTACAATAAAGTTTATTTTGCTCAACCTTGGCCTGTGTTCTTTTCCTGGGCCGGGTGACACCAAGTCACTGTACAAGCACAGCAACACAGTGAGTAAATGGTAGAGGGAAAATGTGTGTAGTACCACAGGGCATGTTGGGAGCAGCAGCAGATACACAGGGAAGTTAATTTCCCACAACGGGAACACTTCCCAAACAGCGGACTGAGATGGAAGATCTCAGAGTGTTATGAAATGTTATAATTGATTCTGCAGACACTGCGGGGATCAGTTATTGAATCTGTTCAAAATTAAAATTAAAATATTTCTACGGATTAAAATCAAAATAAAAAAGTCCTGGGGTTAGTGGACGTAAATAATGCAATTATATTATTAAATAATTAACTCATCTTAGCAATGAGCAGCTCATCCATTTCCTCATAGAACGTTGGAGCCACTGGTAAAGGCGTTCATATAATTCCAGGTACCAGCCGTGGAAGCAGAGATACTCGTTGTCCCAACCGTTTTGATACAACCAGGAATTTGGCGATAAGCTTTAATGCGTGGATCCAGTGTAGCAGGTAATCAGTGGATGGTATCTCTGTGCCAATGTAGTAGGCTGTGTTTTAAATTTGATTGGAGGTTTTAAATTTGATTCTCACATGGAGTTGCTTCAATTTGTCATTGTGTTGAAGTTTCATTACGGAAGGCGTTGAGCAAAGCCAAGTTGATTGGAAAGTATCAGTTTTTTGAATTGAGAAACGACCTTTTTTGGAAAATGACTCATTACCAACAAACCTTCTGCAAATTTTTAAAACGTCACAACATGTGTGGACAGAGAACCGAAAATAATTTTTCAACAAATGGATGGCGTTTCCCATGCGCACTGCGTTAAATTCAGAGAAAACAAAACATTTTGAGCCCGTTTTATGTTACTCAATTTGCTGTAAACTCGCAAAAGTTATTGTAATAATCAAAAAGGAATTAGATTGATCACAAGGGACCGTTCGAATATTGCATTCACTTTTGGTCAGAGCTTCTTTCAGCTTAAAATTGCGTGCTGTAGGAAAGAACAGAGGGCTAAAAAAGATAGAGACAACTTTGAGAATTTAATGGATGGAGATCAGAAATCATGAAATATACGTAACATGATGCAAATGTGGTAAAATCTTTTAGCAGGTATTATTTCTCCTAGCGACAATTCAATTCTTTCTCATGAGGAAATAACTTTTGTTTGCAATCTTCGAGAAGATCAATTCCATTTACAATGTTTCACGTTGAATAATATGCAATACCTTTCAAATTCATGAATATTTTATATTCCATCTTATCCAGCTGGACGTTTTCATGAAAAGTCTTTTTTGATAAGTCAACAAAATGCGAATTTTTTACACACACTTTGACTTTTTCCCAATGGTAAATTCGCTACTTGTGTTCTTGTTGATGTGTCTTATAAAACACTCTGGACTCAGCTACTATCATTCTTTGTGGAAATTCTTTTAGGATTTAAATAGCTCTTGAGCAGAAGAAACTCTGACTCAAGCTTTTCTGGATCATTGACCAATGGTTTTGAATCTGAGACTCTATTTATTTATTTACTCAAAAGAGGGAATACCGCTGATTTAGTCACTTCAATCCTTGTGTTATGTGAAAGATCTATTTAGTTTACTTCCCAAACTTGCATGTTTCTGGTACAGCATTTTCAAAACCACGTGAATAAAATCCCTCATTCTGTCTATCGTCTTCATAAAACCGGTTTGTATCATTTCTAATATTTTTATGCCTCAGTAAACCTCAACCCTGAGTTTCCTCGTGCCTTTCTATACAGGAAATTGTGGCTGTGCCCTTTCTAATGTCTTTCCTTTTTTTGTTGGAGAGTGAGGACAAGGATTACAAACAATGTATGCACTTAGTTTGACCTTTAGATTTTACAGTTACACTATGAACTCTTTGCTTTGTAATACAATTTCCCTATTCATGAATTCAAACAACATTCATTATTATCTAACCAGATCATGAACAACCTCCCCATGAAAACTTCCTTTGTACTTCAAAGGAATTTGGGAAAAGGGTTGTAAGGCCAGCATCCCTAAATCCCCTCGACCTGAGTGAGTCTCAGCTTTTTCTAAAGGTAACTGAGATTCAATCACATCATAGTGGGGCTGCAGTCGTTCTCTGTGCAGACTTGTTGTGGACATGAAATACCTATAACCAAAGACTACCGTGGATCTAAAATCAAAACTTTCCAAAACACAATTATCATATCTATTGTTTATCATTTTTCTGTGTTCTTGTTTGGTTTGTTCGTGTGTCCCTGTGTTAAATCCTACCCAACGTTTAATTTGTGAATGGAGACATTCCCTTCACCACTCATGTTTGGAAACCCCATTCGACATTGAA